>NW_027514363.1:320224-640449 GCF_048772815.1 Callospermophilus lateralis
TTATTCTTAAAGACTTGGCAGCCATATTTGAGAGTCAAAACACACATGGAACATACATTGTAGACCTCAATGGGCCTGGCTTAATCTGACTTTTGGGCACTTTTGGAAGCCTTGCCTGTAAGAATTCTCCAGAGTTTTCATTGAAATGAGCTTCCTCACCATTTAATGGTTTCTGAGTGAATTGAAATCCACAGTGCCTCCAACTTCATCCTTGAAAATTGGCTAGATGAATACCATGAAATTTTTGAAATTCCCATCACCGGGTAGCTCTGGAGAACATTTGAATGTCCTGTTGCTGATCATGAGTATACAAGACAGTGCCTTGATTGACTGGGTTTTATGAAAATGGTGTTTAACAGAGATGCCAGTAAGTTGGATCCTGCTGAGTAGTTGTACTAGAGTAGTGGATGGCAGGTGTGTAATAAAACATGTGTGGTGGGGGCATGTGAATCTGCCATTGGCTTCCAAATGGATTGTGACTGACATTTTGCAGCCAGTAGACCCTTATATGTAAAAGCATATTGTTATATGGAGAGGTTTTAGGGCAATGTTCAGAATCAGGTTGCTATGGAAAATGGGGCAAGCTATGTGGGATAGAAGCCTGGTTGGTGCATTCTCCTGACGAACCTGACCCACCACACTTGACAGAACTCACTTCAGCACTGTGTCCCAGTTGAACTCCTTGTATTTCATGAAGCAAATACCAAACTCCCAGTTCAGCAGCAAGAAATACCACGAATAGTGGAGGATGACCAAATGGAATTACAGTCCACAAGGGGAGACATTTAGACCCCAGTGGCCACAGGTTACCTACAAATAGAAAATTCAGCACTGCTGCCTCATGTTCATTGGAAAATAAGAATCCATGTCATCCAGATCACATAGATGAAGACTCAGCTATGATGGTCTCACAACAAATGAAACTAATGCTCCTGACAACAGCATATATTTCATTGCCCAACCTCAGAGGCAGTTTCTCCAGATGTTAGGCTGGCAGAACTTCATGTTTGTGGAGTTTTTACCCTGTCCCTTACTTTTGGAAACTCCTCTACCACCTGCAAATTTGTGAACTCCTGAGCATTTTTCATTCCACATATGTATTCACAGATTTTCTAACTCTTCTCCTCTAATTGTGTCTTATGTGGGGCGAAGGTAATGTCAAGGCATTGTGCTGAATGAGAGTGGGAATTTTTTGTGTAGCACATATTTGCATACACATTGGATACATTTTCCAATTTTCCATTCAAAATACTGAATCCCTGACACTAACACATACCCTACTAGACTTTGACTTCTAATTCTAATATGGTGGAGAAAAATAACCCAAACAGAATAGAAATACAAGAGGTTCACAGGAGGCATGGTGTATAGTTGGACTTGCCTTTCGTATGATAAATGGTAGGTGTTATAAATCTAGCGAATTTTAATTGAAATAGTTCTCCATGTGTTTTAAAAGTTAACAAATATGTGAATAACTGTCTCCCTTTCTCTGTAGCCTATTCATCACATGTATTTTCATATGCACATTTAGAATTCTACCTGGTATCACTCGTACATTTTGTGAGGTGGCTGGCTTGGCAGCTGCAAATTGTGAGAAGAGATCACTCCTACTAAACGCTGTTGGAACTGAAAATACAACATATGAGTGAGCTTCTTAGTTGAACAACATAAATCCATGTTCATTAAAATGAATATTTTTGGATCTGTGGATGATATATTATTTCATGTGAATTTCGATTGGCATACATAATGCTACTTTTTAATGTCTGTGAGTGTATATATATATATATATATATATATATATATATATATATATATATTCACTCTCCAGATTTTTCAAAATATGAAGTATATTTTTCTTATTATACACTCCCTAAATTCATTCATATTCATGTATGTGCATTTATAATCATGTTTTCACAAGAATATTCTCAGAAATATTCATCCACCTGAAATACATATTTGTTTCTTAGTACTGAAAACTAACTTCGGGGAATCATATGATGGTGGTGAAGGGAGTGCATCACCCCCATGTACCGCGTCACTGTGCGGGAGAATGACGAGTTATAACGGCTAAAATATATCTTGTTAGAAATTTCCAGCAAAATTGGGGTGCTCCAAAACCTAGTGGACATATTTCCATCTCATGAGGATCAGCTACGCGAGCTCAAACACGAGTGATTTGTCCGCATGGAGCGTCATGCTGCTTATTCAGGAAATCGGTCTGTGGCTAGAGTCTGCGGCGCGCACTGGGAAACGAAGAGATAGCAATGCAAATATACAGCGGTGTGGATTCTGTGGGCTCCTGCCAGGTATGCAATCACTGTGCTAAGTGCTGAATTCTTTGTTTGAGATGGGTAAGGATGCGGTCCAATTCGGTTCTCCACACCGGTCAGACCACAGAGGAAGCCAGCGGCCACTATCTTGGAGAGCTGATGTCACCATCGCTGTTTTTGACTGATCGAAGCTCATTCAGCTATAAAACAGGTAATTTCAGGATGCCATTCACCTTTGTGTTGCAGACAAATTACTCAGGCTATTTCAGAAAATTGAAAAAGAGGGAGATCTTCCAAATTCATTCTACGAGGCCAATATCACCCTGATTCCTACACCAGATAGACACTTCAAAGAAAGAAGACTAAAGACCGATATCTCTAATGAACCTAAATGCAAAAATCTTAAATTAAATTCTGGCAAATCAGATAAAGAAACATATCAAAAAAATGTGCACCATGATCAAGTAGGGTTCATCCCTGGGATGCAAGGAGGGTTCAATATACGAAAATCAATAAGTGTTATTCACCACATCAATAGACTTAAAAATAAAAACCATATTATCATCTAGATAGATGCAGAAAAAGCATTCGACAAAGTACAGCATCCCTTTATGTTCAAAACTCTCGAAAAACTAGGAATAACAGGAACATTCCTCAATATTGTAAAAACAATCTATGCTAAACCGCAGGCTAGCGTCATTCTGAATGGAGAAAAATTGAAGACATTCCCTCTAAAATCTGGAACAAGACAGGGATGCCTGCTCTCACCACTTTTGTTCAATATAGTTATCAAAAGACTGGCCAGAGCAATTAGACAGATGAAAGAAATTAAAGGCATATAAATAGGAAAAGAATAACTTAAATTATCACTATTGCAGATGACATGATTCTATACCTAGCAGACCCAAAAGGTTCTACAAAGAAACTAATAGAGCTAATAAATGAATTCAGCAAAGTGGCAGGATATAAAATCAACACGCATAAATCAAAGGCATTCCTGTATATCAGTGACAAATCCTCTGAAATGGAAATGAGGACAACCACTCCATTCACAATATCCTAAAAAAAAAAATGGGAATCAACCTAACAAAAGAGGTGAAAGTCTTATACAATGAAAACTACAGAACCCTAAAGAGAGAAATAGAAGATCTTAGAAGATGTAAAAATATACCCTGTTCATGGATAGGCAGAACTAACATCATCAAAATGGCGATATTACCAAAAGTTCTCTATAGGTTTAATCCAATGCCAATCAAAATCCCAAAGGCATTTCTTGTAGAAATAGAGAAAGCAATCATGAAATTCATATGAAAAAATAAAAGACCCAGAATTGCAAAACAATGCTAAGCAGGAAGTGTGAATCAGGCGGTATAGCGATACCAGACTTCAAACTATACTACAGAGCAATAGTAACAAAAATAGCATGGTACTGGTACCAAAACAGGCAGGTGGACCAATGGTACAGAATAGAGGACACAGAAACCAATCAACAAAACTACAACTATCTTATATTTGATAAAGGAGCTAAAAGCATGCAATGGAGGAAGGATAGCATCTTCAACAAATGGTGTTGGTAAAACTGAAAATCCATATATAACAAAATGAAACTGAATCCCTTTTTCTCACCATGCACAAAAGTTAACTCAAAATGAATCAAGGACCTTGATATCAAATCAGAGACACACTGTCTGATAGAAGAAAAATTTGGTTACGATGTACATACTGTGGGGTTGGGCTCCAAATTCCTCAATAGGACACCTATAGTACAAGAGTTAATAACTAGAATCAACAAATGGGACTTACTCAACTAAAAAAGTTTTTTCTCAGCAAAAGAAACAATAAGAGGTAAATAGGGAGCCTACATACTGGAAAGAAATCTTTACTACTCACACTTCAGATAGAGTCCTAATATCCAGAGTATACAAAGAACTCAAAAAATTAGACAATAAGATAACAAATAACCCAATCAACAAATGGGCCAAGGACCTCAACAGACACTTCTCAGATGAGGACATACAATCAATCAACAAGTACATGAAAAAATGCTCACCATCTCCAGCAGTCAGAGAAATGCAAATCAAAACCACCCTAAGATACCATCTCACTCCAGTAAGATTAGCAGCCATTATGAAGTCAAACTACAAGAAGTGCTGGCAAGGATGTGGGAAAAGAGGTACACTTGTACATTGCTGGTGGGACTGCAAATTGGTGCAGCCAATTTGGAAAGCAGTATGGAGATTTCTTGGAAAGCTTGGAATGGAACCACCATTTGACCCAGCTATTGCCCTTCTTGGTCTATTCACTAAAGACCTAAAAAGAGCATGCTACAGGGACACTGCTACATCGATGTTCATAGCAGCACAATTCACAACAGCAAGACTGTGGAACCAACTTAGATGCCCTTCAATAGAAAAATGGATAAAAGAAATGTGGCATTTATACACAATGGATTGTTACTTTGCATTGAAAAATAAAAAATCATAGAATTTGCAGGGAAATGGATTGCATTAGACTAGATTATGCTAAGTGAAGCTACACAATTCCTATAAAACAAATGCCAAATGTCATATTTGATATAAGGAGAGTAACTAAGAACAGATAGGGATGAAGAGCATGACAAGATGATTAACATTAAACAGGGATGAGAGGAGGAAGGGAGGGAGAAGGGAAATTGCATGGAATTGGAAGGAGACCCTCTGGGTTATACAAAATTACATACAAGAGGAATTGAGGGGAAAGGGAAAAATAATACAAGGGGGAGAAATTTATTACAGTAGAGGGAGTAGAGAGAGAAGTGGGGAGGGGCGGGGAGGCCAGGGGGAATAGTAGAGGATACGAAAGGCAGCAGAATACAACAGACACTAGTATGGCAATATGTGAATCAATGGATGTGTAACTGATGTGATTCTGCAATCTGTATACAGGGTAAAAATGGGAGTTCATAACCCACTTGAATCAAAGTGTAAAATATGATATATCAAGAACTATGTAATGTTTTGAACAACCATAAATAAAAATAAAAAAAAAACTCTCTTTGGTGAATAATGCATGCAATTCTAATATTTCTACAGTAACTGACCCAGTTTAACATCAATGCAAGTAGATTCCTATTGGACATGATGTGTATTTTGACGTTCACTTTTATTCAACACTGGTACATTACTATTTCATCAGTTTATGCACATAACAGGATATATATTTCATTCACAATTTAGAAAATTTATAGGCACTTGTTTCACTTTCAATCACTTCCTGCTTCAGAACACATGAATTCCTCCATATTTCTTGATTGGTCTTTTTATGAGACTTTTTTCCAAACATATTATTTTCGATTTCCATAATCACTTTTGAAACAAAACTCACACACACTTCATGATAAACAATAACCCTAAGATTACCATTAGACATATAACTGGTTGGAGTGAATGATTGTATGTCAATATATGATTTCCTATATATTTTCAGATATCAATTCAATCCATTATTTAAAGTGGAACCAGTTATAATATTTATTCACAGTATGGTCTATTCATGCATTATCTCTATATTCAAAGACACAGGGTACACCACTTTGTACCCCCAATACTAATTTATATGTCTTCAAATATTGCTCCCAGTAATGGTGGAAGAAATACTCATGTCATATGATCTACATACATATTTGATCACAATATTTTTCTGGGCACAAAATGCAAAGATCACACTTATGATTGTACCAAATCCTAAATGGAAAGTGAACATGGATTACTAAAACGATAAATGTCCAGGTTGCCTAATGCTTTCAAATGTCATTCCTATTGGTGATGACATATTTGTTTCTTCCTAAGATTATGTATTCAATGTCAACCCTATTGAAAATGTCTAATCCTATCACTCACTGTATAATTGCCTCATTTCATAATGTCTGTATTGATATTTTCCTTTTTACATATTTTCCCCAGTTCATCATGTGACTGACTCTTCACATGTGCTGAAATTTACATTCACTCTATAACAAAAACCCTATTGCTACAGAACTTTTGCCCCAAATCCTATACTCACTCTATTTCCTAAAGATACTGACTACCTTCCTAATCCCACCGACTATCTCAATTTGAGTGGATGTTCTCTTCTAAAATCAATCATCCAAGGTGTAAGGTCCTATGCCATTGATTATCGATTTATCTGAGACATCTGTGCAAAACGTAATTATAAGCTAAGTATCCCAATCAAGGGCCTAATGCCCTTCTGGGCTTCAAATCTTACCTAGATTTCTGTTTCCATACTTATATTTCACCTCTATAATCTTATAAATATCGCAGGTTCCCAATACTATTAATCATCCTTCGCAATGATTCGTAACCCAAATTGAACATGTTATTAACCCTAACCATACACTCTTACCTTAATCTAACTTTGCAGAAGAGCAGGGACAGAGTTCGTCTTACAATACAGGAATGTAGGGTATCTTCCTCCTGCTGAGAACCTCAAATGTCCATGCAGACTTGATCCCTGGAGAAGATGTAGGCAGCTATGAAGGACCTGAGAGAGCAAATGTCATCTTCCATCGCAAACAACCTTCCCAGGATGAAGGGTTGTGTCTGAATAAGCCTCTCTCTTGTTAATGTAGAGAAGATAGACCAAACCAGGCATGTGTGGAGAGCTATTCCGGGGTCCCTATGGTTGATATACCATTCTAACTTGTAAAAGTGTCACAGGAAGAAAGGGCAGCCTCCATCTCATAGGAGTATTGTAAGCAACAGTTAGGACAAAGTGGTTGCCAAGGCAATGACCTCAAAGAATTCCTGAAGGAAGTAATCTCACCTCACTTCCTTGGTGATGGAACTCTCTGAACTTGGAATCCGGGAAGCCAGGCACCCAGAGCCAGTCTCAGTCCCAGTCCCAGTGGTCGTATTTTTTGGATTTACCAAGGACAGAGTCAGTCTTTCTTGGTACCTACTGAGGTGAGGATGAACAAATGTCAGGAAAGCTCTAAAGAGGGGCCTTTCCTGAGAAAGCAGGTAGTGGCTCACCGTTGGCTAGTGACAACTTCACAGACTTGGCCAAGGAGACCATATGTGACAAAGGACAGGCGATTTCATCAGAACATAGTTTGGCCCACCAGTCAGAGGACACTCCCAATAGTCACAGACCTACTTGGGGGAAGGAGCTTCCTTTGTGTGTGTGGGTGTGGGTTTGAGATTTTGTCTCATGTTCTGAGAATAGGTAGGAAAGGCGGTTTGTTTGGTTTGGAGTGAACTGTTTCTGGTAAGTCGTTTGACAAGGCCAGTGTTTCTTTGTCTGTGTATCCCACTGTGTCCGTGGTTTTAGATATTAGAAAAGAGAATGAATCATTGGATGTGTCCTGTCTAGACTCAACTTGCCCAATTTATGAATGGACTGCGGCTTGACTTATGGGTGGACAACTCCAACAATCTTCCTAAGTTCCGGTTTTCTTCCTGAATTCTGCCCACTCTCCAGAATAGGCTCATGGTTTTGTGTCCAAAATATGTACCACCTCCAAGCTCTGTGACATGGCCATGTACTGGATAGCTGAAAGAAATGGGAGCATCTCAGAAAACTCAGATATCAGTTTGACCAGGAAATTCTAAGTGAAGAAACCCTGCTTTGGGCCTTTTGCTCATCAATTGTTCTGTTGCCCTGAATGTCAGGAAGGCCTTTGCCTCAGGCCACACCATTGTAGAGCCTAAAGAAACAGTTTTCAAATGGAAATGAAAGGGCATCACCTGTGGCTCTTTGCTTAATTGCTTTGGAAAGGGATGTGTCTGAATCAGTCTTTTGGGCCTGTGTGAGACTGTGGCTTAGATTCTCAGCACCTGATGGATCTAAAGAAGGATCCCATGTGTGCATCCAAAACGAAAATGAACAAAAGAGCAGTCAGTGTGGATGAAGTCTCTCGCCTTCCTCTGTAAGTGTCCTGTTCTCCATCATGTGAGAACAGTGATCATTTGGTTCAAATGTGTTCCTCAAAACCCTGCAGAGGCTAGCCCATAAGTGCTTGGTTTTTCTCGAGACTCCAATTCACATAAAGAATCTAAAACACACAGTAAGTAGGCCTCAAATTGGAGAAGCAGTGCCATATTAATGGCAGACCTATTTGATCACTCTTGGTTCACTGGAAGGATGTCCTGGCCACCCTGATTTTAGGCAAAAGAGGGACAAGGGAGGTTATATTGGACACTGTCTTGGGCTGCACCCCTCATGGAAACCTCCAGCCAGAGGTTATGATGATTGTGTAAATGGAAGAAGATGAGTGCCATGTGGAAGTGTTTTGGATTTAATTGTGGATATTTGTGTGACAGTTGGAAGACATAACAAGGTCTACCTGGGCTTGAACTCTGGTGTGATTCCCCTTATAGACTGAGTTCAGGAACTGATCTCAGAGAAGTATTGCCATGTATTGTGTTGTGATTTAAGAGGCCATGTATGAGAGTCACCCTTGGAAACTGAGATCTAGCCCCAGAGTGGCTTTCCACAGAGCTCTGGGAATTTCAGCCAAGATATCACATGATTTCATTCGAAAGACTTGGCAGCCATAGTTGAGAGTGAAAACACACATGGACCTCATATTGTAGACCTCAATGGGCCTGGCTTAATGTGACCTTTTGGCCATTCTTTGGGAAGCCTTGCCTGTGAGGGTTCTCCAGAGCTTTCATTGAAATAATCTTGCTCACCATTTACTGGTTCCTGAATGAATTGAAACCCACAGTGCCTCCAACTTCATCCTTGAAAAATGTCTAAATAAATACCATGAAATTTTTGAAATTTCCATGACCAGGTGGCACTGGAGAACCTTTGGATGTCCTGTTGCTGATCATGGATGTACCAGACAGTGCCTTGCTTGACTGGGTTTCATGAAAATGGTGTAGAACAGAGGTGCCATAAAGTTGCAGCCTGCTGAGAAGTGGGCCTAGAGCTTTGGTGGGCAGGAGTGTGATAAAACATCTCTGTTGGAGCAATGTGGATCTTCCATTGGCTTCCAAATGGCTTGTGGATTACATGAAGCAGCCAGCAGACCCTTGTAATTAAAGGCATCTTGTTATACGAAGAGGATTCAGGGCAATGTTCAGAATCAGGTTGCTATGGACAAGGATGCAATGTGGCAAGCTTTGAGGGATAGAAGCGTGGTTGGTGCGTTCTTCTGCAGACTCTTAACCACCGCACATGGCAGAACTCCCTCCAGCACTGTGTCTCAGTTGAACTCCTTGAATTTCATGAAGCAAATACCAAACTCCCAGTTCAGCAGCAAAAACCCCACAAAAAGTGGAGGAGGACCAAATGGCTTCACAGTCCAACGGGGAGACACTTAGTCCCCAGAGGCCACAGTTTACCTAAAAAGAAGAAAATCAACACTGCTACCTCATGTTCATTGGAAAATAAGATACCATGTCCTCCACGTCACATAGAGGCAGACCCAGCTTTGATGGTCTCACTACAAAGGAAGCCAATTCTCCTAACAACAACATAATTTTCACGTTCCCAAACTCAGAAGCAGTTGCTCTAAAAGTTTTTAGGCCAGCAGAGCTCCATGTTTGTGGAGTGTTTACCCTGTCCCTTACTTTTGGAAACTCCTCTACAACCTCCAAGGTTGTGAACTCCTGAGCATTTTCCATTCCAGATATGTATTCACTGATTTTCTATCTATTCTCCTCTAACTGTGTCTTACTTGGGGTGAAGGTAATTTCAAGGCATTGTTCTGGATGAGAGGGGAGGATATTTGTGCAGCATATATTTGCATACAAATTGGATTCAATTTCCAATTTTCCTTTTGAAATACTGAATCCCTGACACTAACCCATACCTACTAGACTCAGACAACTCATCCTAATATGATAGAGAAAAATAACACAAACCTATAGAAATACAAGCAGTTCATTGGAGGCATGTTGTATAGTTGGACTTGCATTTTGCATTATACAAGGTAGGAGTTATAAATCTGGTCAATGTTTAATAGAAAAAGATCTCCATGTGTTTTTAAAGTTAACAAATATGAGAATTCATGTTTCCCTTTCTCTTTAGCCTATTCACACTTATATATTTATATGCATATATAGAATCCTACCAGGTATCACATGTACATCTTTGTGAGGTGGCTGACTTGGCAGATACAAATTGTGAGAAGAGATCACTCCTCCTAAACGCTGTTGGAACTGAAAATTCAACCTATAGGGAGCGTCCTAGTAGAACAACATTATACATAAACTCATGTTCAGTAAAATAAACATTTTTGCATCTGTGGATGATATATATTTACTGATGAATTTCGATTAGCATTTATATTGCTACTTTTTAATGTCTGTGAGTGTTTTTTATTTGTGTGTGTGTGTGTGTGTATACACTCTCCAGATTTTTCAAAATATGAAATATATGTGTCTAATATACACTCTCTAAATTCATTCATGTTCATGTATGTAGATTTTTAATCAACATTTCACAAGATTATTCTCAGAAATATTCATCCACCTGAAATACATATTTGTTTCCTAGTACTGAAAACTAACTTCAGGGAATGATGCATACAAATCCTAATTATTCTACAGTAACTGACCCAGTCTAACATCAATGCAAGTAGATTCCTATGGGACATGATATGTAATTCTTTATTCATTTGTATTCGACACTGGTACATTATTATTTCTTCAGTTTTTGCACATCATAGGATATACATTTCATCCACAAGTTCACAAATTAATATGCATTTGTTTCAACTTTCACCACTTCTTGCTTCAGAACACATGTATTGTCAGGGTTTCTTGACTGGTCTTTTCATGAGACTTCTTTCCAAACACATTATTTTGAATTTCCATAATCATTTTGAAGCAAAACTCACACACTCTTCATGATAAACCAAAACACAAATATTTCCATTACATATATACCTGGTTGGAATGAATGATTGTATATCAATATACGATTTTCTTTAATTTTTCAGATATTAGATCAATTCATTTTTTAAAGTTGAAAAAAGTTATATTATTTATTCACATTAGGGTCTATTCATGCTTTATCTCTATATTCATAGACACAGGGTACACCTCTTTGTACCCCCGATTCTAATTTTACATCTTCAATATATTGCTCGCAGAAATGGTGGAAGACATACTCATGTCACCTGATGTACATATACATTTAATCAAAGTAATATTCTAGACAAAAAAATGTAAAGGTCACATTTATGATTGTACCAAAGCCTAAATGTAAAGTGTACATGGATTACTAAAAACATCCATGTCCAGGTTGCCTAATGCTGTCAATTGTCAATCCTATTGGTGACTACATATTTGTTTCTTCCTAATTTATATATTCAAACTCAACCCTGTTGAAAATGTCTAATCCTATCACTCACTTTATACTTTGCCTGATTTCATAATGTTTCTATTGATATCTGCTTTTTTACATATTTTCCCAAGTTGATCCTAGTGACTGACACTTCATATGTGCTGACATTTACATTCACTCTATAATCGAAACCCTATTGCTAAAGAACTTTTGGTCCAAATCCTTTAATCACTCTTCTTTCTAAACCTACCGACTATCTTCCTAATCCTACCGACTATCCCTTTTTGATTGGATGTTCTCTTCTACATTCAATCATCCAATGTAAAAGGTCCTATGCCATTGTATATCGAATTATCTGAGACAACTTTGCAGAGCATAATTCAAAGCTAAGTATCCCAATCAAGGGAAAAACCCTTCTGGGCTTCAAATCATACCTAGATTTCTGTTTTCATACTTATATTTCACCAGATCTTAGAGAAGACGGACCATTTCAGGGGAACATAGTATGGCCCACCTGTCAGAGGACAATCTGGATAGTCACAGACCTAATTGGGGGAAGGAGGTGCCTTTGTGGGAGTGGGTATGGGTTTATTGTTTTGTCTCATGTTCTGAGAATAGATGGGAAAGGCGGTTAGTTTGGTTTGGAGTGGACAGTTTCTAGTAAGTCATTTGACAAGGCAAGTGTTTCTATGTCTGTGTATCCCACTGTGTCCGTTGTTGTAGATATTGGAAAAGAGAATGCATTAATGGATGTGTACTGTCTAGTGTAAATCTTCCCATAATTCAACCTGCCCAATATATGAATGGAGTGCAGCTTGTCTTTTTGATGTGCAACACCTGCTATCTTTCTAAGTTGCTGTTTTCTTCCTGAATTCTGGCCACTATCCAGAATAGGCTCATGGATTTGTGTCCAAAATATGTACCACCTCCAAACTCTGTGACATGGCCATGTACTGGATAGCTGAAGAGAATGGCGAGCATCTCAGAAAACTCAGATATCAGTGTGACCAGGAAAGTCTCAGTGGAGAAACCCTGCTTTGGGCCTTTTGCTTACTTATTGTTGTTTTGCACTGAATGTCAGGAAGTTCTTTGCCTCAATCCACCACTTTGTGAAGCCTGAAGTAAACAGTTTTCAAATGGAAATGAATGTCATCACCTGTGGCTCTTTGCTTAATTGCTTTGGGAAGGTATGTGTCTGAATTAGTCTCTTGGCCATGTTTGTGTCTATGACTTAGATTCTCAGCACCTGATGGATCTAAAGAATGGTCCCATGTGTGCGTCCAAAGCCATAATGGCAAAAAAAAAATCATTCATTATGGATGAAGTCTCTTGCCTTCCTCTGTTAATTTCCTGAACTCCATCAAGTGAGAATAGGGATTCTTTGGGTCAAATGAGTTCTTCAATTCCCTGCAGAGGTGCTTGGGTTTTCGCATAACACCAAATCACATAAAGAATTGATACCTGAAATCAGTAGGCGTCAAATTGGAGAAACACAGAAGTATTAACGGCAGGCTTATTTGATCACTCCTCGTTCACAGAAACGGTGTCCAGGCCACCCTGACTTTAGGCAAATGAGGGGCAAGCGAGCTGATTTTGGACACTGTCTTGGCTTTTCTCATGACTCCAATTCACATAAAGAATCTAGACCCCACAGTCAGAGAGCCTCAAATTGGATAAGCGGAACAGTATTAAGGGCAGGCCTATTTGATCACTCCTGATTCACAGGAAGGGTGCCCAGGCCACCCTGAAGTTAGGCAAAAGAGGTGCAAGAAGCTTATTTTGGACATTCTCTTGGGCTGCACAACTCATGGAAAACTCCAGGAAGAGGTTATGATTAGTGTCTATATGGAAGAAGAATAGGGCCATGAGGGAGTATTTTGGTTTTAATTGTTTTCATTTGAGTCGCGGTTGGAAGAGTTGTCTGGGTCCACCTGGACTTGAACTCTGGTGTGATTCTCCTTATAGACTGAGTTCTGGAACTGACCTGAGAGAAGTATTGCCATTAATTGTGTTGGGATTTTAGGAGGCCAGGCATGAAGTTGCCATTGGAACCTGAGATCTAGGCACAGGTTGGCTTTCCACAGAACACTGCGAATCTCAGCCAGGATATTACATGATTTTATTCTGAAAGACTTGGCATGCATTATTGAGATTCAAAACACACATGGACCTCGCTTTATAGACCTCAATTGGCCTCGCTTCATGTGACTTTTTGGCCACTCTTTGGGTAGCCTTGCCTGTGAGAGTGCTCCAGAGCTTTCCCTGAAATTAGCTTTCTAACCCTTTAATGGTTCCTGAATGAATTGCAAACCACAGTGCCTCCAACTTCATCCGTTAAAAATTGCTAGATAATTACCATGAAATTTTTAAAATTCCCATGACCAGATGTCACTGGAGGACCTTTGATGTCCTGTTGATGATCATGAATATACCAGACAGGGCCTTGATTGACTGGGTTTCAGGAAAATGGTGTAGAACAGAGATGCTGGTAAGTAGAAGCCTAGTGAGTAGTGGGCCTAGAGAAGTGTTACGCAAGTGAGTGATAAAACATCTGTGGTGGGGCCATGTGGATCTTCCACTGGCTTCCAAATGGCTTGAGACTGACATGGTGCAGCCATCAGACCCATATACGTAAAGGCATATTTTTATATGGAGAGGGTTTAGGGCAATGTTCAGAATCATGTTGCTATTGTCAAGGGGGTAAGCTACGTGGGATAGAACCCTGGTTGGTGCATTCTCCTGGAGACCCTGCACACCACAGCTGACAGAACTCCCTTCAGCACTGTTTCCCATTTGAACTCGTTGTATTTAATGAAGCAAATTCCAAACTCCCAGTGCAGCAGCAAGAAACACCACGATAATTGGAGGATGACCAAGTTGTTTCACAGTCCACACAGGGAGACACTTAGCCCTCAGTGGCCACAGTTTACCTACAAAGAGAGAATTCAGCACTGCTGCCTCATTTTTATTGAAAAATAAATAACCATGTCCTCCAGGTCACATAGATGCAGATCGAGCTTTGATTGTCTCACTACAAATAAAGCTAAAGCTCCTGAAAACAACATATATTTTAAGTGCCCAACCTTAAAGGCAGATTCTCAAAAAGTCTTTAGGCCAGCAGAGCTCCATATTTGTGGAGTGTTTACCCTGTCCCTTACTTTTGGAAACTCCTCTACCGCCTCCAAAGATGTGAAATCTGGAGCATTTTCCATTCCTGATAGGTATTCACAGATTTTCTAACTCTTCTCTTCTAATTGTGTCTTACTTGGGGCGAAGGTAATGTCAAGGCATTGTTCTGGAGGAGAGTGGGAAGAATTTTCTGTAGCATATATTTGCATAAACATTGGATTCAGTTTTCTATTTTCCATTCAAAATACTGAATCCCTGACTCTAACCCATACCCGACCAGACTCTGACTACTAATTCTAATATGATGGAGAAAAATAACCCAAACAGAATCGAAATACAAGCAGTTCAGAGTAGGCCTGGTGTATTGTTGTACTTTTCTTTTGCATGATACAGAGTTGGAGTTATGAATCTAGTCAGTTTATTGTTGAAATAGTTGTCCATGTATTTTTAAGGTTAACAAATATGTGAATTCCTGTCTCCCTTTCTCTGTATTCTTATATGCACATATAGATTCCTCCCTGGTACCACACGTACATTCTTGTGAGGTGGCTGACTTGGCAGATACAAATTGTTAGAAGAGATCACTCCTACTAAACTTGTTGGAATTGGATATTCAACCTATGGTTGAGCTTGCTAGTTGAACAGCATTATACATAAATCCATGTTCAGTAAAATTAATATTTTTAGATCTGTGGATGATATATATTTTATAATGAATTTTGATTGACATATATTTTGCTACTTTTTTGTCTGTGTGTGTGTTTTGTATATATATATATATATATATATATATATATATATATATATATATATATATATACACTCTCCAGATTTTTCAAAATATGAAATATATGTGTCTTATATACACTCCCTAAATTCATTCATGTTTATTATGTGGATTTATAATCAACTATTCACAAGATTATTCTGAGAAATATTCATCCACCTGAAATTTGCCTAATGCTCTCAAATGTCAATCCTAATTGTGACTACATATTTGTTTCTTCCTAAGATTATATATTTAAACTCAACCCTGTTCAAAATATCTAATCCTATCACTCACTTTATACTTTGCCTGATTTTGTAATGTCTCTATTGATATCTGCTTTCCTACATATTTTCCCCAGTTCATCATTGTGACTGACTCTTCACCTGTGCTGACATTTACATTCACTCTCTAATCGAAACCCTATTGCTAAAGAAATTTTTTTTCCAATTCCTATACTCACCCTTCTTCATAAAAGTACTGACTATCTTCCTAATGCTACAGACTATCGTTTTTGACTGAATGTTCTCTTCTACATTCAATCATCCAAGTAAATTTGGGGCGAGCTTCAGAGGAGGAGACCACCAACAGACTATCTCTTGCAACATCAAAGGGTTTTTTGGGTGTCCAGCATGCTGGGGCTCAGAGATCACTTGAATAGAGCAGATAGCCCTGAGAATAGCTTAAATAGAGCTTATATACTTTCCCTGGATAGGGCAGGGAGGGAATTTTATTGATGGGTCAGGGTGAGAGTGTGGTTTGCATTCACCTGGGTGAGGGAGTACATTCTGCAGTTGGGCAGTTGGGGACAGAACATTCTGGGAACAAGATTTGCAAGCATTTCTCAAGATTTCAATAGTGTTTTGTTAAGCATACAGAAAAACAAGAAGTGACAAGTACCTATTTTATTAAACTTTAATTCCCCACTTCTTCTTCTGGCTACTTTTAATCATAAAAATGATCATTGGAGGGTGTCACATTCTATGTCTGCTAGTGGGGTATTACCATAAGTTTAACTCGTCCAATTTGAGCCTGGAGAAAAGAAATTACACGGTTGAGCAAACAGGATTTTATAGTTAGCAATAATATGAGGATTATTATTGGACCGGCCAGGGTTGATAAAAACGTAGTTAACCAGGAGGAGTGTGTGAACCAAGACTCAAGCCACCCTTTTTGGGCCTCTCTCTCTTGTTGATGCTCTTCAAGGTGTCTTTTAAATTTACTCATAGATTTTATTACAACTCCAGTATGGTCAGCATAAAAACAACATCCTTCCCTCAATGCAGCACAAAGGCCCCCTTCTCTAATGAAGAGGAGGTCCAACCCTCAACTGTTCTTTAAAACAACTTCAGAGAGAGAGGTTAAAGATTCATGCAAAGCTCTGATGGAGGTTTCTAATATCTTAGTTTTGCTCTATTGCTTCTTCTAATTGGGTCATTTGTTGTGTCCCATGGACAATGGCAGTGGTTCCTGTGCCCACCCGTGCAGCAACTCCTATTCCTAATAGGATGGCTAAAGTGAGGGATACAAGTTCCCAGTGGAACCGGTTGTATGCCCCCCCTATTTGATCTTCAAACGAACCTGCGTCATGATAGAGCTTTCTGGGAAACATCTGCAACATTTCAAAATAATCACATCTGTTGACCATTTCATGAAAACATAAACAATGTTTAAGTATATAGAATTATGCTGTTGTAGGGACAGACAAGGCAAGGCACCTAAGATAGCACTGAAGACAGGGAAACAGTCCTATATTGTTGCAACTGGATTCAGAGGGCATTGCTTCTGTTGTAATCAATTAGTCCCCTGAAACTCAAGTTTAGGTAGTTTCAGAATTGTGTACCCAACATATAAGGGATGGGGCTCAGAAGTTTACAGTCTGCAGAAGTTCAAAAAAGCAGTATATGTTTCTGATTTTTCCTCTGTTCTGGGCAAGTTAAATTTTCAAGGACACCTGGGAGGAGGAGAGCTTTTTATTCCCTTTCTTATTTTCCCCCTGCCAGCTGTTACAACGGAGCCCAGTTGGTAATTTCTTTATCTTAGAAATGTGGCCATTTCTGTGAAGCCCCAGCTGAAGGCCAGAGGACTTGTTCACATATTTTGTGGAAAACTAGTTAGGGGTTGTCTAGCTTAGAAGTACTGAGTTTTTTAGCCAGTGGCCAAGTATAACAGGGCAATACAAAAAGAGAAAGTTTATCTACATTGAACTCTTTATAGAAACTCTATGCTGAAAGTTCTAAAGTCAGCCATGGTGAAGACTTCTGGAGAAGGACATTTAAGACTTTTCTGTGGGCCTGGTACAGAGGGGGAATACGGGGAAGGTGGGGCTGAGAGAAGCTCCGAGGATCTGAGAATGAGGAAAAAGAGAGATGTAAAAGAATAATTGGAAAGGTGTTTGGGAATTTCCTAGCAAAAAACTTGAGCAGTAGAACAGGTAGAGAAGAGCAGAAAACGGGAGTGAGTATCCCAAAATCCTGTGAGGGACTTTAAATTTTAGTAACCTGTTTTCAGTGATGACAAAGCAACTTTAATGGCCATTTATATTACATCTTGGATAAGGGTCTGAGAGCTCTCCTCAGCTCGTTTGAGCTTTGGGTTAGCTGGAAAGAGGACCTGGTGGGACCCGGTGTGGGCACTGACAGGAAGAGAGAGGAGTGAGTGGGTGGAGGGGTACCTCAGTACCTGCTACATCACAAGCGGGCAATTGTCTGAGAACTGGTGGAGGTTTGGGATTCTGATCTAGTAATTGGAGGGGAGAAATCACGTTGCTGAGGTGGGAGTGACAGCAGAGAGTCTGGAGCAGAAGGCTGAGGATAAAAATCTATTGGAGAAGCATAGTTCAGGATGTGAGTTAAGGAGGGAAAGGGCTTCCACATAGGGGAATCTCCTTTCACCCTTTTGAGCACTTGCAGAAGTTAAAAAGGTCACGCAAAATTTGAGGATCTAGAGACCCCTCTGGGGGCCATCCTTTTTCTGTTGTCTACTTGGTAATATGGCCAATGCTGTGTACTGAATTTGATGAAGTATTGGGTTCCATCAGGCAGCCTCTGTATGCTCACATCTCCATGACATACTGAAGAAGTCGGTTTTTCCCCCACACAGCCGTTACTGTTTGTGGCTTTGATAGTTTCCCGGGCAAACAAGTAATCTAGGATAGCCAACCTGCATTTGGCTCGCGTGTCCCTACATCCATAATGTTTGTTTCCATTATCTATGGTACACAAGGGATTTAATGGTATTTTAGTGGGATTTTCTTCATCAGGGATATCCCAATAGAAAAAACCTATGGCCAGCTGACAAATGTCTGGGTGGAGAGATGGCCACCAGGTCCCTAAGGGGGATGTATGTTAGATCGATTATACACTTTTCCAGTAGGATTTGTGATCAGCCATCGCTGCTTAAAAGGCTGATGAGGGTTAGGACTACTTGTGGCCAAGGGGAGAGTATATAACCTTATCCACATGGCGAATACACAATTTGAAACTGTTACCAGTCTTTTCCAGTTTCCAGAAAGATTCTGGACAAGGAGCAGGCTTGAGATGAGAGGCATGGATCCAAGAAGTGATTCTGTATACCTTTACCACTGTAGGTGTTATAAGTAGCACCTGGTATGGTCCTTTACAGCTGGGTTCCAGGGATGACACCTGATGTCATCTTACATACATGAAGTCTCTTATTTGATATGGATGTGGAATCCCCTGGTACACAGTTTGTTACGCAGTGGGCAGCTATTTTCACAGGTATCACTGAGTTCTTTCAAGAGCTTTAAGTCTGTCAAGCAAGAGGGTGTGGAAAGGATCCTTAGGTCTTACAGTTGGGCTTAGGACCCTTACTGGACGAGGGCCACCATAGAGAACTTCTCAGGGGGTAAGGTTACTCAAAGAAACAGAAGGATTTTTTCTTGCATGAAACATTACATAAGTCAGGAGCACAGTCCAATCTTTTATGCTGGTCTCTAAGCTTAATTTCGTTAAGGTCTCTTCAATGGTTCTATTCATTCTTTCTACTTGTCCTGAACTCTGGGGTCTATAAGCACAATATAACTTCCAATTAATCCCCAGGTTCCTGGCTAACCCCTGACTTACCTGGGCCATGAACATCGGTCCATTATCAGATCCTATTACCAGCTTAGCTTCCTCCAATGGTAGAGAGGCTTAGTCAGCAGCAGGGGAATCACTTAGAGTGTGTTGTGTGTTAGGGGACGAGGGCAGGGGATAAGGAGAGGAGGAAGAGTCCAGTAGAGTCAAATCTTGTGACTCAGGGAAAACAGAGGGTGGAGGAGGAGGAAGAGGTGAGGGTTTGAGAGATCATGTGGGAAGGAGTATGAGCAGAGGCATGGGCAAGGAAAGGCTTCACCCATGGAGGAGGAGATTTGCAGAGGTCCTGAAAAGTTAAGATATATGGCTGTTGATCAGGATGGCTATGTGGCCCTGGCTGAAAGACAATATCTCTGACTTTATAAATTAGTGGGAAGTAGAAAGATCTTTCTTGGGGCCATACGACTCCAAAGATGGGCCATTCTGAGGCACAGAGAGTCTGCCAGGTCCAGCGTTTTACTAAAAAAAGAAAGATTCTGAGCCCTTAAGCGGACTTTGGTTCAGTGATCAAGGGTCAGGGACAGAGGCATTGAAGTGCTCTGTCCCATAATGAAAGGTACACAAACAGTAAAAGCAAAGACACATGACACAGATAAGACAAGACCATAAAGACAGGCAATGGACATCCAACACTGAGACCAGGAATGCGTAGCCGGCAAAACCCGATAGGATGGCAATACCGAATCTAAAAGAAAATATCACTGAGTCGATGAAGCAATTGTTCCTTGATTCTCCGAGTCCTCTTTGGGGTCCCCCAGGGAGGTGCCCTATGTCTCTGTGACACGTCTCTCAGCCACCGTCGGAGAGACCCCAGGCTCTTCATCGCCAGCAATTTTGCCAAGCCCTAACATGACACCTGAAACCAGAAAGAGGCGCCTTACTTGCTCCGAGAGGAGCCCGTTGGGGTCTCTCATCCGCCACTGCCGGAACTCGGTGGAACCTTAATATGTAAAGGTCAGGTGAGTGTTGGAGGAAGAGACTACCAAGAGACTGTCTCATGCAACAGCAAAGGGTTATTTTGCGTCCAGCTTGCTGGGGCTCACAGCTAACTTAAATAGATCAGAGAGCTCTGAGAACAGCTTATGCAGAGCTTACATACATTCCTTGGAGATGGAAGGGAGGGAAGTTTACTGATGTGTAAGGGTGAGTGGGCGGTTCGTGTGACACCGAGTGAGGCAGTACATTCTGCAGTTTGGCAGTTGGGAACAGTACATTCTAGAACAAGATTAGCAAACATTTCTCAAGATTTCAACAGTGTTTTTTTAAGCATACAGAAAAACAGGAAATAGCAAGTACCTATTTTATTAACCTTTCACTACCGACTATCCTTTTTTGACTGGATGTTCCTTCTACATTAATTCATGCAAAGTACAAGGTCCTATGCCATTGTATATCGATTTATCTGAGACATCTCTGCAGAACGTAATTCAATGCTGCGTATCCCAATCAAGGGCCCAATGCCCTTCTGGCCTTCAAATCATACTTAGATTTCTTTTTTCATACATATATTACACCTATATATTCTTATACACATAGCAGGTTCCCAATACCATTATTCATCCAGCACAATGATTTCTAACCCAAATCAAACATGTTTTTAACCATAATCATACACTATTCCCTCAATCTAACTTTATAGAACAGCAGGGAAAGAGTTGATTTTACAATACAGAAATGTAGGGAAACATCCACCTGCTGATAACCTCAAAGGCCCATGCAGAAATGATCCCTGGAGAAGATGTAGGCAGCTATGAAGGACCTGAGAGACCAAAAGTCATCTTCCATGGCAAACAACCCAGTCAGGATAAAAGGTTGTGTCTGAATCAGATTCTCTTCTTAATGTAGAGAACATGGACCAAAACAGGCCTGTGTGGAGATCTATTCCTGGGTGCCTATGGTTGATATACCATTCTAACTTGTGAAAGTTTCACAGGAAGTAGGGGCAGCCTCAATCTCATGGGACCCTTGGAAGTAACAGTTAAGACAAAGTGGTTGCCAAGACAGGGACCTCATTCAGTTCAGGAAGGAAGTGACCTCACCTCACTTCCATGGTGATGGAACTCTCTGAACTTTGGATCCAGGAAGCCAGGCACCCATAGCCAGTCCAAGTCCCAGTCCCTATGGTCTCACTTGTTTGGATTTACTAAATGCAGTCAGTCTTTCTTGGTACCTTCAGACGTGAGAAGGCCAAATGCCAGGAAAGCTCGGAAGCGGGGCTTTTCTTGAGAAAGTCGTTAGTGGCTCACCGTTGGCTCCTGAGAAGTTCACAGAGTTTGCCAAGGAGACCAGATCTGAGACAGGACAGGCCATTTCGGGGGAACGTATTATGGCCTACAAGTCAGAGGACACTCCGGATAGTCAAAGACCTACTTAGGGGAAGGAGGTGCCTTTGTGGGTGTGGTTGTGGGTTTGTGGTTTTGTCTCATTTTCTGAGAATAGGTAGGACAGTCGGTTTGTTTCATTTGAAGTGGACTGTTTCTAGTAAGTCTTTTCACAGGGCGAGTGTTTCTATGTCTGTGTATTCCACTGTTTCCGTGGTTGTAGACATTAGAAAAGAGAATTCATCAATGGATGTGTCGTGTCTAGTAGAAAGCTTCTCAGCATTCATATTGCCCGGTTTATGAATGGACTGTAGCTTGCCTTATCGATGAGCAACCCCTGCTACCTTCCTAAGTTTCTATTTTCGTCCTGAATTCCGGCCAATTTCAAGAATAGGCCCATGGTTTTGTGTCCAAGATATGTACCACCTAAAAGCTCTGTGACATAGCCATGTACTGGATAGCTGTAGGTGATGGCGAGCATCTCAGAAAACTCAGATATCAGTGTGACGAGGACAGTCTCAGAGGAGAAACCCTGCTTTGGGCCTTTTGCTTACCTATTGTTCTGTTGCCCTGAATGTCAGGAAGTTCTTTGCATCTGGCCACCCCTTTGTGAAGCCTGAAGAAAACAGTTTTCAAATGGAAATGATTGGGCATACCTGTGGCTCTTTTCTTAAGTGCTTTGAAAAGGGATGTGACTGAATCAGCCCCCTGGCCCTGTGTGTGGCTGAGGCTTAGATTCTCAGCACCTGTGGATCTAAAGAAAGTTCCCATGTTTGCATCCAAAGGAAAAATGGCAGAAAGAGCAGCCATTGGGATGAAGTCTCTCGACTTCCTCTGTAAGGTTCCTGAACTCCATCAAGTGAAAATAGGGATCCTTTGGGTCAAATGAGTTCTTCAAAACCTGCAGAGGCTAGCCCATAGGTGCTTGGTTATTTCATGACTAAAATTCACATAAAGAATCTAAACCAAACAGTCAGTAGGCCTCAAATTGGAGAATTGGAGCGGTATTAATGGCAGGCCTATTTGATCACTCCTGGTTCACAGGATGGGTGTCCAGGCCACCTTTACTATAGGCAAATGAGAGTCAAAGGAGCTTATTTTGAACACTGTCTTGGTCTGCTCCCCTCATGGAAACCTCCAGCAAAATTATGATGAGTGTCAATATGAAAGAAGATGAGGGCCATATGGGAGTGTTCTTGTTTTAATTGTGGTAATTTGTGTGGTAGTTGGAAAAGATGACTCGGATCACCTGGGCTTGAACTCTGGTGTGATTCCCCTTAAAGAATGAGTTCTGGATCTGACCTCAGAGAAGTATTGTCGTGAGTTCTCTTGGGATTTTACTAGGCCACACGTGAGAATCGCCTTTGTAAATTGAGATCTAGGCCCAGGATGGCTTTCCACAGAGCTCGGGGATTCTGAGCCAGGATATCACATGATTTAATTCTTAAAGACTTGGCAGCCCTAGTTGAGAGTCCAAACACATATGGACCTCACATTGTACACCTCAATGTGTCTGGATTCATGTGACCTTTTGGCCAGTCTTTTGGAAGGCTTTTCTGTTAGTGTTCTCCAGAGCTTTCATTGAAATGAGCTTCCTCACCATTTAATGGTTCCTGAATTAATTGAAACCCACAGTGCCTCTAACTTTATTTTTGAAAAATGACTAGATTCATACCATAAAATTTTTGAAATTCCCATGACCAGGTGGCACTGGATAAACTTTGGATTTCCTGTTGCTGATCATGAGTGTACCAAAGAGTGCCTTGATTGACTGGTTTTCGTGAAAATGGTGTAGAACAGAGATGCCAGTAATTTGGAGCCTAATGAGTAGTGGGCCTAGAGAAGTGGACTGTAGGTGTGTAAATAAATATTTTTGGTAGGACCACCTGGATCTTCCATTGGCTTCGAAGGACTTGCGACTGACATGGTGCAGGCAGGAGACCTTTATATGTAAAGGCATCTTGTCATATGGAGAGGTTTCAGGGCAATGTTCAGAATCAGGTTGCTATAGTCAAGGTGAAAGCTATGTAGGATAGAAGCCTGGTTCGTACATTCTCTTTGCGTCCCTGACCAACCACACATGACAGAACTCCCTCCAGCATTTTGTCCCAGTTGAACTCCTTGTATTTCGTGAAGCAAATACCAAACTCCCAGTGCAGCAGTAAGAAACACCCTGGAAAGTGGAGGATCACCAAATGGCTTCACAGTCCACACGGAAAGACACTTAGCTCCCAGTGGCCACAGTTTACCTACAAAGAGAGAATTCAGAACTGCTCCCTCATGTTCATTAGAAAATAAGGACCATGTGCTCCAGGTCATAGAGATGCAGACCCAGATTTCATGGTGTCACTACAAACGAAGCTAAATCTCCTAACAATTACATATATTTCTTGTTCCCAACCTCAGAGGAAGTTTCTCAAGAAGTCTCAAGGCCAGCACAGCTCCATGTTTCTGGATTGTTTACCCTTTCCCTTACTTTTGGAAACTGTTCTACCACCTCCAGTGTTGTGAACTCCTGAGCATTTTCCATTCCACATATATATTCAGATTTTCTAACTCCTCTCCTCTAATTGTGTCTTACTTTTAGCGATGGTTATGTCAAGGCATTGTTCTGGATGAGAGAGGGAAGATTTTTGTGTATCACATTTTTGCATACACATTAGATTCATTTTCCTTTTTTCCATTTGAAATACTGAATCCCTGACACTAACCCATACCCTACTAGACTCTGACTACTAATCCTAATATCATGGAGAGAAAGAAACCTAACCGAATAGAAATACAGGCCTTTCATAGGAAGCATGGTGTATACTTCTATTTGCCTTCTGCATTATCAAGAGTATGTTTTTTAAATCTAGTCAACTTTTCATTGTAATATTTCTCCATGATTTTTTAAAATTATCACATATATAAATTCCTGTCTCCCTTTCTCTGTATCCTATTCAGCACATGTATTTTTGTATACATATATATATAATATCCTACCTGGTATCACACGGACAATCTTGTGAGCTCCCTGATTTTGGAATATAAAATTGTGAGAACAGATGACTCTCCCTAAATAATGATGGGACTGAAAATTCAACTTATGGGTGAGCTTCCTAGTGAAAAACACTATACATAAATCCATGTTCAGTAAAATGAATATTTTTGGATATGTGGATGAATTATATTTCATGATGAATTTCGATTGGCATATATATTGCTAAATATTAATGTGTGTGTGTGTGTGTGTATGTTTTTTTTAAATCTGGAAAAAAAATATATATGTGTATATATATACATATATATATTATATATGTATATATATGTATATATATTATATATATATTATATATATATGTATACATATTCTCCAGATTTTAAAAAAATATGAAAAATATGTGTCTTATTATACACTCCCTAAATTCATTTATATTCATGTATGTGGGTTCAAAATCCACTTTTTACAAGATTATTTTCAGCAATATTTATACACCTGTAATACATATTGGTTTCCTACTACTGAATACTAAGTTCAGTAGGTGGTGCATACAAATCCTAATATTTCTACAGTACCTGACCCAGTTTAACATCAATGCAAGTAGATTGCTATGGGACATGATGTGTATTTTGAAGTTCATTTTTACTCAACACTGGTACATTACTATTTTTTCAGTATATGGACATCATAGGATATATTTTTTCACCAACAACTTCACAAAATTATAGGCATTTGGTTCACTCTCATTTACTTACTACTTCAGAACACATGTATTCCTCCATGTTTCTTTACTGGTCTTTTCACTAGACTTCTTTCTAAACACATTATTTTTGATTCCATAATCATTTTTGAAGCAATACTCACTCTTCACGATAAACCGTAACCCTAATATTACCATTACATATATAACTGGTTGGAATGATTGCATATATATCAATATAAGATTTCCAATACATTTTCAGATGCAAACTCAATCCATTATTTAAAGTTGGAACCAGTTATATACTTTATTCACAATCTGGTCTATTCATGCAACATCTCAATAATGATCAACACAAGGTACACCTATTTGTATCACCAGTACTAATTTATAAGTTTCCAGAATATTACTCCCCATAATGGTGGAAGAAATACTCATGTCACCTTATCAACATATAAATTTTATCACGGTAGTATTCTGGACACAAAATGCAAAGGTCACACATATGATTGTACCAAAGCCTAAATGGAAAGTGACCATGGATTACTAAAAACATCCATGTCCAGGGTGCCTAATGCTCTCAAATGTCAATCCTATTGATTACTACATATTTGTTTTTTCCTAAGATTATATATTCAACCTCAAGCCTGTTGAAAATGTCTAATCCTATCACGCACTTTATACTTTGCCTGATTTCCTAATCTTTCTATTGATATCTGCTTTCCTACATATTTTTTCCCAGTTCATCATTGTGACTGTCTCTTCAGATGTGCTGACATTTACATTCACTCTCTAACTGAAACCCTATTGCTAAAGAACTTTTGGTCCAACTCCTAGTCTCACTCTTCTTCCTAAACATACTGACTATCTTCCTAATCCTACAGACTATCCCTTTTTGACTGGATGTTCTCTTCTACATTCAATCATCCGAGGTACACGGTCCTATGCCATTGTATATCGATTTATCTGAGACCTCGGTGCAGAACATAATTCAAGCTCAGTATACCAATCAAGGTTCTGTTGCCCTGAATGTCAGGAAGGTCTTTGCCTCAGGCCACCCCTTTGTGAAGCCTGAAGAAAAAAAATTCAAATGGAAATAAATGGGCATCACCTGTGGCTCTTTGCTTAATTGCTTTGGAAAGGGATTTGTCTGAATCTGCCTCTTGGCCCTGTGTGAGGCTGTGGCTTCGATTCTCTGCACCTGATGGATCTAAAGAAAGATCCCATGTGTGCATTCAAAACCAAAATGGCAAAAAGAGCAGTCATTGTGGATGAGGATTCTTGCCTTTCTCTGTTAGGTTCCTGACCCCCTTCAAGTGAGATTAGGGATCCTCTTTGTCAAATGAATTCTTGAATGCTCTCCAGATGTGCTTGGATTTTCTCATGACTCCAAATCACATAAAAAATCTATACCTGACATTCAGTAAGCCTCAAATTATAGAAACAAAGCGGAATTAATGGCAGGCCTTTTTGATCACTCCTGGTTCACAGGAAGGGTGTCCAGGCCACCCTGACTTTAGGGAAATTAGAGGCAAGGGAGCTTATTCTGAAAACTGTCTTTAGTTGCAACCCTCATGGAAACTTCCATCCAGAACTTTTGATGAGGGTCTTTATGGACGAAGATGAGGGCCATGTGGTAGTTTTTTTGTTTTAATTGTGGTCATTTGGGTGGGGGTTGGAAGACATGACTTGGTCCACCTGGGCTTGAACTCTGGTGTGATTCCCCTTAGAGCCTGAGTTCTGGAACGTACCTCATAGAAGTATTGATATGAATTGTGTTGGTTTTTAGGAGGCCACGCATGATTGTCACCCTTTCAAACTGAGATCTAGGCCCAAGGTGGCTTTCCACAGAGCAATGGGAATCTCAGCCAGGAAATCACATGATTTTATTCTGAAAGACTTCGCAGCCATTGTTGGCCCTCGGAAGCAAGAAGGAGTGGCCATACTCATATCGAATAAAATCAACTTAAAACCTAAGTTAATCAAAAGTGATAAAGAAGGACACTATATACTGTTAAGAGGCAACATTCACCAACAAGACATAACAATTATCAATTTGTATGCACCAAACAATGGTGGTGCCAAGTCATAAAACAAACTCTCCTCAAGTTCAAGAGTCATATAGGCTATAGCACAATAATTACGGGTGACTTCAGCACACAACCCTCGCCATTGGACAGATCCTCTAGAGAAAATCTGAATTAAGAAACTATAGAACTCAATAGCACAATCAATAACCTAGACTTAACCAACATATATAGAATATATTAAACATCATAAAGTGGATACATGTTCTTCTCCGCAGCACATTGGTCCTACTCAAATATAGACCATATATTATGCCATATGGAAACTCTTAGTAAATATAAAAGTATGGAGATAATACCATGCACCATATCTGATCATAATGGAATGAAACTTGAAATTAATGATTGAAGAAGGAAGGAAAAATTCTACATCACATGGAAAATGAACAATATGTTACTGAATAATCAATGGGTTACAGAAGACATAAAGGAGGAGATAAAAAAAATCTCTTAGATACAAATGAAAATACAGACACAACATACCGGATTCTGTGGCAAACAATGAAAGCAGTTTTAAGAGGGAAATTCATTTCTTGGAATTCTTTCCTCAAAAAAAGAAAAAAACAACAAATAAATGATCTCACACTACATCTCAAAAACCTAGAAAAAAAAGAGCAAAACAACAAATGTAGTAGAAGACAAGAAATAATTAAAATTAGAGGAGAAATCAACAAAATTGAAACAAAAAAATTGAACAAATAAAAGTTGGTTCTTTGAAAATAAATTAAATTGACAGGCCCTTAGCCATGCTAATGAAGAGAAGCAGAGAGAGAACTCAAATTACTAACATATGGGATAAAAAAGGCAATATCACAACAGACACTACAGAAATACAGAAGATAATTCGAAAGTATTTTGAAACCCTATATTCCAATAAAACAGAAGATAATGAAGATATCGATAAATTTCTTATGTCATATGATCTGCCCAGATTGAGTCCGGAAGACACACAAAATTTAAATAGACCAATAACAAAGGAAGAAATAGAAGAAACCTTCAAAAGACTACCTACCAAAAAAAACCCTGGACCAGATGGTTATACAGCAGAGTTCTACAAAACGTTCAAAGATGAATTAATACCAAT
Source organism: Callospermophilus lateralis (assembly GCF_048772815.1). Classification (NCBI taxonomy): domain Eukaryota; kingdom Metazoa; phylum Chordata; class Mammalia; order Rodentia; family Sciuridae; genus Callospermophilus; species Callospermophilus lateralis. The sequence goes on from NW_027514363.1 coordinate 348,947, forward strand.
ACTTTTCAAGCTATTTCAAAAAATAGAAAAAGAAGGAGTTCTTCCAAATTCATTCTATGAGGCCAACATCACCCTGATCCCAAAACCAGACAAAGACACTTCAAAGAAAGAAAACTACAGACCAATATCTCTAATAAACTTGGATGCAAAAATTCTCAATAAAATCCTGGCAAATCAAATACAAAAGCACATAAAAAAATTGTGCATCATGATCAAGAGGGATTCATCCCAGGGATGCAAGGCTGGTTCAATATACGGAAATCAATAAATACTATTCACCACATCAATAGACTTAAAGAGAAGAACCATATGATCATCTCGATAGATGCAGAAAAAGCATTCTACAAAGTACAGCATCCCTTTATGTTTAAAACTCTATAAAAACTAGGAATAACAGGAACTTACCTCAACATTGTAAAAGCTATATATGCTAAACCTCAGGCTAGCATCATTGTAAATGGAGAAAAACTGAAGGCATTCCCTTTAAAATCTGGAACAAGACAGGGATGCCATCTATCACCACTTCTATTCGATTTAGTTCTTGAAATACTAGCCAGAGCAATTAGACAGACAAAAGAAATTAAAGACTTAAAAATAGGAAAAGAAGAACTTAAATTATCGCTATTTTTGGATGACATGATAATATATTTAACAGACCCAAAAGGGTCTGCTAGAGTTAGTAAATGAATTCAGCAAAGTGGCAGGATATAAAATCAACACGCATAAATCTAAGGCATTCCTGTATATCAGCAACAAAACTTCTGAAATTTAAATGAGGAAAACCACTCCTTTTACAGTATACTCAAAGAAAATAAAAAACTTGGGAATCAACCTAACCAAAGAGGTGAAAGATTTATGCAATGAAATCTACAGAACCCTAAAGAGAGAGATAGAAGAAGATGTTAGAGGATGGAAAAGTATGCCCTGTACATGGATAGGCAGAAATAACATCATCAAAATGGCGATATTACCCAAAGTTCTCTACAGGTTTAATGCGATGCCAATCAAAAACCCAATGGCATTTCTTGTAGAAATAAATAAAGTAATCATGAATTTCATATGGAAAAACAAAAGACCCAGAATAGCAAAAGCAATTCTAAGCAGGAAGTGTGAATCCAGAGTTCAAACTGTACTACAAAGCAATAGTAACAAAAACAGTGTGGTACTGGTATCAAAACAGGCAGATGGACCAATGGTACAGAATAGAGGACACAGAGACAAATCCACAAAATTACAACTTTCTTATATTTGAAAAAGGGCCTAAAAGCATGCAATGGAAGAAGGATAGCATATTCAACAAATGGTGCAGGGACAACTGGAAATTCATATGCAACAAAATGAAACTGAATCCCTTTCTCTCACAATGCACAAAAGTTAACTCAAAATGGATCAAGGAGCCAGATATAAAATCAGAGACACTGCGTCTGATAGAAGAAAAAGTTGGCTACAATGTACATACTGTGGGGTTGGGCTCCAAATTCCTTAATAGGAAACCCATAGCCCAAGAGTTAATAAAAAGAATAAACAAATGGGACTTACTTAATCTAAAGAGATCTTTCTCAGCAAGAGAAAAAATAAGAGAGGTAAATAGAGAGCCTACATCCTGGGAACAAATTTTTACCCCTTACACTTCAGATAGAGCCCTAATATCTAGAATAAAAAGAACTCAAAAAAATTAAACAATGAGATAACAAATAACCCAATCAACAAATGGGCCAAGGATCTTAACAGACACTTCACAGAGGAGGACATACAATCAATCAACAAGTACATGAAAAAATGCTCACCATCTCTAGCAGTCAGAGAAATGCAATCAAAACCACCCTAAGATACCATCTCACTCCAGTAAGATTGGCAGCCATTATGACGTCGAACAACAATAAGTGTTGGTGAGGATGTGGGGTAAAGGGTACACTTGTACACTGCTTGTGGGACTGCAAATTGGTGAGTACAATATGGAAAGCAGTATGGAGATTCATGGGAAAGCTGGGAATGGAACCACCATTTGACCGAGATATCGCCCTTCTCAGACTCTTCCCTGAGGATGTTAATAGAGAGCAGTATAAGGATACTTCCACATCGATGATCATAGCGGCACAATTCACAATAGCTAGACTTTGGAACCAACCTAGATGCCCTTCAATAGACGAATGGATAATAAAAATGTGGCATCTATACACAATTGAGTATTACACAGCACTGAAAAATGACAAAATCATAGAATTTGCAGGGAAATGAATGGCATTAGAATAGATTATGCTAAGCGAATCTATCCAATCCTTAAAAAACAAATGCCAAATGTTTCCTTTTATATAGAGAGAGCAAATAAGAAGAGAACAGGGAGGAAGAACATGAGAAAAATATTAAAACTAAACAGAGATGAGTGGGGGGAGAGAAAGGGAGAGAGAAGGAAAAGCATATGGAAATGGTAGGAGACTACTCAATGTTACACAAAATTACATATAAGAGGTTGTGAGGCTAAAGAGGGGAAAACAAGGGAGAGAATTAAACAACAGCAGATGAGGTAGAGAGGGAAGATGGGAGGGGAGGGGGAATAGTAGGGGATAGGAAAGGTAGCAGAATACAACAATAACTAGTATGCTATTATGTAAAAACGTGAGTGTGTAACTGATGTGATTCTGCGATTTGTATTTGGGGTAAAAATGGGAGTTCATAACCCAATTGAGTCAAATGTATGAAAGATGATATATCATGAGTTTTATAATGTTTTGAACAACCAAAAATAAAAAGAATTGAATTTCCAATATTTGAGTCATTTAACAACTTTATTTTTTAATAAAATTGTCTTTTATTTGTTATCTTACTTGCTGGTATCTGCCTTTCAGTTTTAAAAAACTATGAGCTGTAGCCATTCATCCATGTAGTATGTAAAAGAAAATTTTGAGTGTCTCCATGTTACCAGATTGGCAAGGCATCAAGGTTTCCTTCACAAACAAGGTGAAGGCTTTGCCATTAGAAATTTAACATTCTGCAAAACAATTTTTTTAACTTTCCAATTAAATTTCCAAAAAAATTTAGAAAAAGAAGAATATAATCCCCACAGTAAGAAGGCCTCAAAGTGGAGAAGTGGAGCATTTACGGCAGGCCTATTTGATCACTCCTGGTTCACAGGAAGCATGTCCAATCCACCCTGACGTTAGGCAAATGAGGGGCAAGGGAGCTTATTTTGGGCACTGGTTTGGCTGTGCCCCTCATGGAAAACTCCATCCACAGGTTATGATGTGTGTCTATATGGAAGAAGATGAGAACCATGTGGGAGTGTTTTGGTTTTAATTGTGGTCATTTGTGTGGTAGTTGGAAGAGATGACTGGGTCCACCTGGGCTTGAACTCTGATGTGATTCCCCTTAGAGAATGAGATTTGGAACTAACTTCAGAGAAGTATTGCCATGAATGTTGTTGGGATTTCAGGAGGCCACACATGAGAGTCGCCCTTGGAAACTGAGGTCTAGGCCCAGGGAGGCTTTCCAGAGAGCACTGGGAATCTCAGCTAGGATATCACAGGTTTTATTCTGAAAGACTTGGCAGCCATCGTTGAGAGTCAAAACACACATGACCTCACATTGTAGACCTCAATGGGCCTGGCTTCATGTGACAATTTGGCCACTCTTTGGGAAGCCTTGCCTGTGAGAGATCTCCAGATCCTTCATTAAAATGAGCTTCCTCAACATTTAATGGATCCTGAATGAATTGAAACCCACAGTACCAACAATTTCATCTGTGAAAAATAGTTAGATAAATACCATAAAATTTTAGAAATTCTCATGACCAGGTGGCACTGGAGAACCATTGGATGTCCTGTTGGTGATCATGAGTATACCAGACAGTGCCTTGATTGACTAGGTATCATGAAAATCGTGTAGAACAGAGATGCCAGTAAGTTGGAGCCTGCTGAGTAGTGGGCCTAGAGCAGTGGTGTGCAGGTGTGTGATAAAACATCTCTGGTGGGGCCATGTGGATCTGCCATTGACTTTCAAATGCCTTGAGACAGACACGGTGCAGCCAGCAGACCCTTCTATATAAAGGCATCTTGTTATATGGAGATTTTTCACGGCAATGTTTAGAATCAGGTTGCTATGGTCAAGGGGCAAGCTATGTGGGATAGAAGCCTAGTTGGTGCATTCTCATGCAGACACTGACCCACCACACGTGACAGAACTCCCTCCAGCACTGTGTCCCACTTGAACTCCTTGTATTTCGTGAAGCAAATACCAAACCCCCAGTGCAGCAGCAAGAAACAAAACGAAAAGTCGAGGATGACCAAATGGCTTCACAGTCCACATGGGGAGACACTTAGCCCCACTGGCCACAATTTAGCTACAAAGAGAGAATTTAGCACTGCTGCCTCATGGTCATTGGAAAATAAGAAACCATGTCCTCCTGGTCACATAGATGCAGACCTAGCTTTGATGGTCTCACTACATCGGAAGTTAAAGCTCCTGAAAACAACATATATTTCAAGTGCCCAAGCTCAGAGGCAATTTCTCAAGAAGTGATTAGGCCAGCAGATCTCCATGTTTGTGGAGTGTTTACCATGTCACTTACTTTTGGAAACTGCTCTATCAACTCCAAGGTTGTGAATTCCTGAGCATTTTCCATTCTAAATATATATTCACAGATTTTCTAACTCTTCTCCTCTAATTCTGACTTACTTGTGGCGAAGGGAATGTCAAGTCATTGTTCTGGATGAGAGAGAGAAGATTTTGTTTAGCACATATTTGCATAAACATTGGATTCATTTTACAATTTTCTGTTTGAAATACTGAATCCCTGACACTAACCCATACCCTACTAAACTCTGACTACTAATCCTAATATAATGGAGAAAAATAACCCAAACAGAATAGAAATACAAGCATTTCAGAGGAAGCATGGTGTATACTTGGACTTACCTTTTGCATGATATAAGGTAGGAGTTATAAATCTAGTCAATTATTTGTTGAAATAATTCTCCATGTGTTTTTAAAGTTAAGAAATATGTGAATTCCTGTCTCCCTTTCTCTGTAGCCTATTAAGCAAATGTATTTTTATATGCACAAATAGAATCCTACCTGGTTTCACATGTAGATTCTTGTGAGGTGGCTGAATTGGCAGATACAAATTGTGAGAAGAGATCACTCCTCCTAAACGCTGTTTTAACAGAAAATTCAACCCATGAGTGAGCTTCCTAGATGAACAACACTATACATATATTACTGTTCAGTAAAATGAATATTTTGGGATACGCGGATGAGTTATTTTTCATGATGAATTTCAGTTGGCATATATATTGCTACATTATAATGTGTGTGTTTGTGTGTCTATATATATATATATATATATATATATATATATATATTCTCCAGATTTACCAAAATATGAAATATATGTGTCTTCTTATACACCGCCTGAATTCATTCATATTCATATATGTGGATTTATAATCAACTTTTAACAAGTTTATTCTCAGAAATATACATCCACTGAAATACATATTTGTTTCCTAGTACTGAAAACTAACTTCAGGGAAGGGTGCTTACAAATCGTAATATTTCTACAGTAACTGACCAAGTTTAACATCAATGCAAGTAGATTCCTATTGGATGTGATGTGTTTATTAAAGTTCATTTTTATTCAAACCTTGTACGTTATTATTTCTTCAGTTTATAGACATCATAAAATATATCCTTTCATTCACAAATTCACAAATTTATAAACATTTGGTTCACTTTCAATCACTTCCTCCTTCAGAACACTTATATTTCTCCATGTTTCTTGACTCGTCTTTTCACTAGACTTCTTTCTAAACACATTATTTTCGATTCCATAATCATTTTTGAAGCAAACTCATTCACTATTCATGATAAACGGTAAGCCTAAGATAACCATTAGATATGTAAGTGGTTGGAATGAATGTATGTATATCAATAAATGATTTCTTCTATTTTTTCAGATATCAATACAATCCATTATTTAAATTTGGAACCAGTCATATAATTTATTCACATTATGGTCTATTAATGCATCATCTCTATATTCATGAACACAGGGTAAGCCTATTAGTATCCCCAGTACTAATTTATATCTTTTCAAAATATTTCCCCCAGAAATGGTGGAAGAAATACTCATGTCACCTGATCTTCATATACATATTATCACAGTAATATTTTGGACACAAAATGCGAAGGTCACCCTTATGATTGTACCAAAACCTCAATGGAATGTGAACATGGATTACTAAATATATCCATGTCCAGGTTGCCTAATGCTCTCAAATGTCAATCTTATTGGTGACTACAAATTTGTTTCTTCTTAAGATTATGTATTCAACCTCAACCCTGTTGAAAATCTCTAATCCTATCATGTTATACTTTGCCAGATTTCCTAATGTCTCTATTGATGTCTGCTTTCCTACATATTTTCCTCAGTTCATCATTGTGCCTGACTCTTCACATATGGTGTCATTTATATTCACTCTCTAACCAAAACCGTATTGCTAAAGAACATTTGGTCCAAATCCTAGACTCACTCTTCCTCCTAAACCTACTGACTATCTTCCTAATCCTACACACAATCCCTTTTTGACTGGATGTTCTCTTCTACATTTAATCATCTGAGGTACAGGGTCTTATGCCATTGTATATCAATTTAACTGAGACCTCGGTGCAAAACATAACTCAAGCTAAGGATCCCAATCAAGGGTCCAAATCCTTCTGGGCTTCAAATATTACCTAGATTTCTGTTTTCATACTTATGTTTTCCCTCTATATTCTTATAAATATCGCTGGTTCTCAATACAATTATTCATCCAGCAGAATGATTTCCAACCCAAATCGAACATGCTATTAACCCTGACCATACAATATTCCCTCAATCTCACTTTACAGAAGAGCAGGGACAAAGTTGGTATTACAATACAGGAAGTTAGGAGATCTTCCACCTGCTGAGTACCTCAAAATCCATGCAGAAATTATCCCTGGAGAAGATGCAGGCAGCTATGAAGGACCTGAGAGAACAAAAGTAATATTCCATGGCAAACAACATGGTCAGGATGAAAGGATGTGTCTGAGTCAGCCTCTCTATTCTTAATGTAGGGAAGATGGACCAAACTAGGCCTGTGTGGAGAGCTGTTCCCAGGTGACTATGGTTTCTATACCATTCTAACATGTGAAAGTATCACAGGAAGTAGGGCAGCCTCCATGTCAGGAGACAATAGGAAGAAACTGTTAGGACAAAGTGGTGGCCAAGACAGTGACCTCATTCATTTTCTGAAGGTAGTGACCTCACCTCACTTCCTTGGTGATGGAGGTCTCTGAATTTTGTGATCCAGGAAGCCAGGCACCCTGAGCCAGTCCCAGTCGCAGTCACAGTGGGCTCATTTCTTTGGATTTACCAAGGACAGAGTCAGTCTTTCTTGGTACCTACTGATGTAAGGGTTGCCAAATACCAAGAAAGCTCTGAAGAGGGGTCTTTCCTGAGAGCATAGGAATTGGCTCACCACTGCCTCCTTACAAATTCACAGATTTGACGAAGGAGACCAGATCTGAGACAGAAAGGCCATTTCTGGGTTACATCGTATGTCCTACCAGTCAGAGGACACTCCAGATAGTCACAGACCTACTTGGAAGAAGGAGGTGCATTTGTGGGTGTTGGTTTGTGTTTGTGGTTTTTTCTCATGATCTGAGAATAGGTAAAAAAGGAGGTTTGTTTGGTATGGAGTGGACTGTTTCTAGTAAGTCATTTGACAAGGAGACTGTTTCTGTGTCTGTGTATCCCACTGTGTTTTTCTTTGTAGATATTAGAAAAGAAAATAGCTCATTGGGTGTGTCCTGTCTAGTAGAAAACTTCCCAGTATGCATCCTTCCCAATTAATGAATGGAATGAGGCTTGCCTTATCCATGGGCAACACCTGCTATCTACCTATGTTCTCATTTTTTTCCTGAATTCTGGCCACTCTAAAGATTAGTATCATGTATTTTTGTACAAGATACGTACCACCTCCAAGCTCTGTGACATAGCCATGTACTGGATAGCTGAAGGGAATGGCGAGGATCTCAGAAAACTCACATATCAGAGTAACCAGGAAAGTCTCCTAGGAGAAACCCTGCTTGGGGGCTTTTGATTACCTATTGTTCTGTTGCTCTGAATGTCAGAAAGGTCTTTGCCTCAGGCCAAACCTTAGTGAAGCCTGAAGAAAAGAGTTTTCAAATGGAAATGAATGGGAATCACCTTTGGCTTTTTACTTCATTGCTTTGGAAAGGGATTTGTCTGAATCAGCCACTTGGCCCTGTGTGAGCCTGTGGTTTAGATTTTCAGCACCTGATGTATCTAGAGAAAGATCCCATGTGGGCATCCAAAACCAAAATGGAAAAATAGATCAGTCATTGTACATGAAGCCTCTCGCCTTCCTCTGTAATATTAATGACCTCCATCAAGTGAGAATAGGGATCATTTGTGTCAAATGAGTTCTTCAAAGCCCTGCAGAGGCTGGACAATAGGTGCTTGCGTTTTCTCATGACTCCAATTCACACAAAGAATCTATACCCCACAGTCAGTAGGCCTCAAATTTGAGAAGTGGAGCAGTATTAACAGCAGTCCTATATGATCACTTCTGTTTCACAGGAATGTTGTCCAGGCCACCCTGACTTTAGGCAAATGAGGGGCAAGTGAGATTATTTTTGACACTGTCTTGGGCTGTGCCCCTCATGGAAACCTCCAGCTAGAGGTTATGATTAGTGTCTATATAAAAGAAGAAGAGGGCCCTGTGGGAGTGTTTTGGTTTTAATTGTCGTCATTTGTGTGGCAATTGGAAGAGATGCCTGGATCCACCTGGGCTTGAACTCTGTTGTGATTCCCCTTAGAGACTGAGTTGTGGAACTGAGCTCAGAGAAGTATTGCCATGAATTGTGTTGAGATTTTTGGAGGCCAAGCATGAGATTCGCCATTGGAAACTGAGATCTAGGCCCAGGGTGACTTTCCACAGAGCACTGGGAATCTCAGCCAGGATATCACAAGATTTTATTTTGAAAGATTGTCAGCCATAGTTGAGAGTCAAAACACACATGGAATTCACATTGTAGACCTCAATGGGCCTGGCTTCATGTGACCTTTTGCCCACTCTTTGGGAAGCCTTGCCTGTGAGAGTTCTCCAGACCTTTCATTGAAATGAGATTCCTCACCTTTTAATGGTTCCTGTATAAATTGAATCCCACAGTGCCTCCAACTTCATTATTGAAAAATATCTAGATAAATACCATGAATTTTTTGAAATTACCATGACCAGGTTGCACTGGAGAACCTCTGGATGTCCTGTTGCTGATCATGACTGTACCAGACAGTGCCTTGATTGACTGGGTTTCATGGAAAAAGTGTAGAACATAGATGCCAGAAAGTTGGAGCCTGCAGACTAGTGGGCCTAGAGCAGTGGAGTGTAGGTGTGTGAAAAAAACATTTCTGGTGGGGCCACGTGGATCTGCCATTGGCTTAGAAATCACTTGTGACTGACATGGTACAGCCAGCAGACTGTATGTAAAGGCATCTTATTATATGGAGAGGATTCCTGCCAATGTCCAGAATCAGGTTGCTATTGTCAAGTTGAAAAGCTATGTGGGATTGAAGCCCCACTGGTGCATTTTAGTAACCCACCACACGTGAGAGTACATCCTCCAGCACTGTGTCCCAGTAGAACTCCTTGTATATCGTGAAGCCAATACCAAACTCACAGTGCAGCAGTAAAAAACACCACGAAAGTGGATAATGACCAAATGGCTTTTCAGACAACACAGTTAGATACTTAGACCCCAGTGGCCAAAGTTTACCTACAAAGAGAGAATTCAGCACTGCTGCCTCATGTTCACTAGAAAATAAAAAACCATGTCATCCAGGTCACATAGATGGAGACCCAGAATTGATGGTCTCACTACAAAGGAAGCTAAAGCTCCTGACAACAACATATATTTTAACTGCCCAAGCTCAGAGGCAGTTTCTCAAAAAGGCTAGCAGAGCTCCATGTTTGTGGAGTGTTTACCCTCTCTCTTTTTGTAACCCGTTCTACCTCCTACAAGTTTGTGAACTCCTGAGCATTTTCCTTTCCACATATGTATTCACAGATTTTCTAACTTTTCTCCACTAATTGTTTCTTATTTGGGGCGAAGGTAATGTCAAAGCTTTGTTCTGGATGAGAGTGGGAAGATTTTTGTGTAGCACATATTTGCATACACATTAGATTCATTTTCCTATTTTCCATTTGAAATACTGAATCCCTGACCCTACCCCATACCCTACTAGACTCTGACTACTAATCAAAATATGATGGAGAAAAAGAAACTTAACAGAATAGAAATACAGGCCTTTCATAGGAGTCATGGTGTATACTTGGACTTGCCTTCGGCTTTATCAATGGTATGTGTTATAAATCTAGTCAACTTTTCATTGTAATACTTCTCCATGAGTTTTTAAAATTAACACATATCTAAATTTCTGTCTCACTTTCTCTGTAGCCTATTCATCACATGTATTTTTTAATGCATCTTTAGAATTCTACCTGGTATCACATGTACATTCTTGTGAGCTTGCTTATTTTGGAAGATACAAATTGTGAGAAGAGATCGCTCCCTCTAAATACTGATGGAACTGGAAATTCTACCTATGGGTGAATTTCCTAGATGAACAGTATTATGCATAAATAAATGTTCAGTAAAATGAATATTTTTGGATACGTGGATGATATCTATTTTATTATGATTTTCGAATGGCATATATATTGCTACATTTTAATGTCTGTGTATGTGAGTATCTAATTATCTATCTATCTATCTATCTATATAGATATAGATATCTACTCTTTAGATTTTCCAAAATATGAAATATATGTGTCTTATTATACACTTTCTAAATTCACTCATGTGTGTGTATGTGGATTTATAATCAAATTTTTACAAAATAATTCTTAGAAATATTCATCCACCTTAAATACATATTTATTTCCTAGTACTGAAAACAAAATTCAGTGAATGGTGCATACAAATCGTAATATTTCCACAGTGACTGACCCAGTTTCACATCAATGCAAGTAGACACCTATGGGACCATGATGTGTATTTTGAAGTTCATTTTTATTCCACACTGATACATTACTATTTCTGCAGTTTATGGACATTATAGGATATATCCTTTCATCCACAATTTCACAAATTTATAGGCATTTGGTTCACTTTCAATCACTTCCTACTTCAGAACACATGTATTCCTCCATGTTTCTTGACTGTTCTTTTCATAAGATTCTTTCCAAACACATTATTTTTGATTGCCATAATCATTTTTGAAGCAAAACTCAGACACTCTTCATGATAAACCATAATGCTAATATTACCATTAGATGTATAACTGGTTAGAATGAATTTATGTATATCAATATAAAATTTCCTATATATTTTCAGATATCAATTCAATCCATTATTTAAAGTTTGAACCAGTTATATTATTTATTCACAGTATGGTCTATTAAGGCATCATCTCTATATTCATAGACCGATGGTATACCTATTTGTATCCCAAATACTAATTTATAAGTCTTTAAAATATTGCTTTAAGAATTGGTGGAAGAAATACTCTAGTCACCTGATATACATACACATTTTATCACAGTAATATTCCTGACACAAAATGCAACGGACACACTTATGATTGTACCAAAGCCTATATTGAAAGTGAGCATGTATTACTAACAACATCCAAGTCCTGATTAACTAATGATCTCAAATATCATTCCTATTGGTGACTACATATTTGTTTTTTCCTAAGATTAAATATTGAATCTGAACCCTGTTAAAAATGTCTTATCCTATCACTCACTTTGTACTTTGCCTGATTTCCTAATGTCTCTATTGATATCTGATTTCCTACACATTTTCCCCAGTTCATCACTGTGACTGACTCTTCAAATAGGCTGACATTTACTTTCACTCTTTAACAAAAACCCTATATCTAAAGAACATTTGGTCCAATTCCTCGACTCACTGAAATGGGTTCTTCAAAGCCCTGCAGAGGGTAGCCCATAGGTGCTTGATTTTCTCATGACCCCAATTCACATAAAAAATCTATGCCCCACAGAGAGTAGGCCTCAAATTGGAGAAGTAGAACAGTATTAATGGCAGGCCTATTTTATCACATCTGGTTCACAGAAAGGGTTTCCAGGCCACACTGAGTTTAGGCAAATAAGGGGCAAGTGAGCTTATTTTGGACACTTCCTTAGGCTGCGCCCCTCATGGAAACCTCCAGCAAGAGGTTATGATGAGAGTTTATATTGAAGAAGATGAGGGCCATGTGGGAGTGTTTTGGTTTAATTGTGGTCATTTGTGTGGTGGTTGGAAGAGATGACTGGGTCCGCATGGACTTCAACTCTGGAGTGATTCCCCTTAGAGACTGAAATGAACTCAGAGAAGTATTGACATGAATTGTGTTGGGATTTTAGGAGGCCACACATGAGAGTTGCCCTTGGAGACTGAGATCTAGGCTCAGGATAGCTTTCCAAAGAGCACTGGGAATCTCAGGCAGGATATCACATGACTTTATTCAGAAAGACGTGGCAGCCATTGTTGAGAGTCAAAACACACATGGACCTCAATTGTAGACCTCAATGGGCCTGGCTTAATGTGACCTTTTGGCCACTCTTTGGGAAACCTTGCCTCTGAGAGTTCTCCCGAGCTTTAATTGAAATAAGCTTCCTCACCATTTCATGGTTCCTGAATAAATTGAAAGCCACAGTGCCTCCAACTTCATCCTTGAAAATTGGCTAGATAAATACCATGAATTTTTTAAATTTCCATGAACAGATGGCACTGGAGAACCTTTGGATATCTGTTGCTGATCATGAGTGTACCAGACATTGCATTGATTGACTGGGTTTCATGAAAATGGTGAGAACAGAGGTGCCAGAAAGTTGGAGCCTGCTGATTAGTGGGCCCAGAGCAGTGGTGGGCAGGTGTATGATAAAACATCTGTCGTGGGGACACGTGGTTCTGCCATTGGTTTCCGAATGACTTGTGACTGACATGTTGCAGCCAGCAGAACCTTACAAGTAAAGGGACCTTGTTATATGGAGAGGTTTCAGGGCAATGTTCAGAATCAGGTTGCTATGGACATGGGTGCAAGCTTTTTGGGATAGAAGCCTGGTTGGTGCATTCTCCTGCAGACCCTCAACCACTACACGTGAGAGTACTCCCTCTAGCACTGTGTCCCAGTTTTTCTCCTTGTATTACGTGAAGCCAATACCAAACTCCCAGTGCAGCAGTAAGAAACACCACGAAAAGTGGAGTATGACCAAATGGCTTCACAGATCACATGGTTAGACACTTAGACCCCAGTGTCCTCAGTTTACTAACAAAGGGAAAATTCAGAACTTCTTCCTCATGTTCAATAGCATATAAGGAACCATGTCATCCAGGTCACATAGATGCCAACCCAGGTTTGATGGTCTCAATACAAAGGAAGCTAAAGCTCCTGACAACAACAAATTTTTCAAGGGCCCAAACTCAGAGGCAGTTTCTCAAAAACTCATTAGGCCACCAGAGTTCCATGCTTGTGGAGTGTTTACCCTGTACCTTACTTTTGGAAATTCCTCTACCACCTCCAAGGTTGTGAACCCCTGAGCATTTTCTTTTCCAGATATATATTCACAGATTTTCAAACTCTTCTCCACTAATTGTGTATTACTTGTGGTGAAGGAAATATCAAGGCATTGTTTTGGAGGACAGTGGGAAGATTTTTGTCTAGCAAATATTTGCATACACATTAGATTCATTTTCCTATTTTCCATTAGAAATACTGAATCCCTGTCACTAACCCATACCCTACTAGACTCTGACTACTAATCTTAATATGATGTAGAAAAAGAAACCTAACAGAATAGAAATACAGGCCGTACATAGGAGGCATGGTGTATACTAGGACTTGCCTTCTGCTTTATCAAGTGTATGTGTTATAAATCTAGTCAACTTTTTATTGTAATACTTCTCCATGAGTTTTTAAAGTTAACACATATGTACATTTCTGTCTCCCTTTCTCTGTAGCCTATTCATCTCATGAAATTTATTATGCATATTTAGTATCCTACCTGGTATCACACGTACATTCTTGTGAGCTTGCTGTTTTAGGATGATACAGATTGTGAGAAGAGATCACTCCCCCTAAATACTGATGGAACTGAAAATTCAACGTATTGGTGAATTTCCTAGATGAACAGCATTATACATAAATCCATGCTCAGTAAAAAGAATATTTTTGGATATGAGGATGATATATATTTCATAATGAATTTTGATTGGCATACATATTACTACATTTTAATGTCTGTGTTTGTATCTATATATATATATATTTTTTTCTCCAGATTATTCAAAATATGAAATATATGTGTCTTATTATACACTCATTAATTTAACTCATGTTCCTATATGTGGATTTATAATCAAATTTTCACAAGATTATTCTCAGAAATATTCATCCACATGAAATACATATTTATTTCCCAGTACTGAAAACTAACTTTGGTGAATGGTGCTTACAAATACTAATATTTGTACAGTAACTGACCCAGTTTAACATCAATGCAAGTAAAATCCTATGGGACATGATGTGTATTTTGAAGTTCATTTTTATTCAACACTGGTACATTACAATTTCTTCAGTTTATGGACATCATAGGATAATACTTTTCATCCACAAGTTCACAAATCTGTACGCATTTGGTTCACTTGCAATTACTTGCTGCTTCAGAACATATGTATTCCTCCATGTTTCTTGAGTGTTCTTTGCATGAGATTATTTCCAAACATATTATTTTCGATTTCCATAATCATTTTTGAAGCAAAACTCCCACACTCTTCATCATAAAAAATAATGCTAAAATTACCATTAGATGTATAACTGGTTAGAATGAACTTATGTATATCAATATAAGATTTCCTATATATTTTCAGATATCAATTCAATCAATTATTTAAAGTTTGAACCAGTTATATTATTTATTCACAGTATGGTCTATTAAGGCATCATCTCTATATTCATTGACCGATGGTATACCTATTTGTATCCCAAATACTAATTTATAAGTCTTTACAATATTGCTTTAAGAATTGGTGGAAGAAATACTCTAGTCACCTGATATACATACACATTTTATCACAGTAATATTCCTGACACAAAATGCAAAGGACACCCTTATGATTGTACCAAAGCCTAAATTTAATGTGAGCATGTATTACTAACAACATCCATGTCCTGATTAACTAATGATCTCAAATATCATTCCTATTGGTGACTACATATTTGTTTCTTCCTAAGATTATATATTCAAACTCAACCATGTTAAAAACATCTTATCCTATCACTCACTTTGTACTTTCCCTGATTTCCAAATGTCTCTATTGATATCTGCTTTCCTACACATTTTCCCCAGTTCATCACTGTGACTGACTCTTCACATATGCTGACATTTACATTCACTCTCTAACCAAAACCCTATATCTAAATAACTTTTCGAACTATCTCTTTTTGTCTGGACGATCTCTTCTCCATTCAGTCATCCAAGGTACAAGGTCCTATACCATTGTATATCGATTTATCTGAGACAACTTTGCGGAAATAATTCAAAGCTAAGTATCCCAATCAAGGGCCCAATGTTCATCTGGGTTTGAAATCTTTCCTAGATTTCTGTTTTCATACTTATATTACACCTATATATGCTTGTAATATCGGAGGTTCCCAATACCATTATTCATCTCACAGAATGATTCCTAACCCAAATCGAACATGCTATTAACCCTAACCATGCACTGTTCCCTCAATCTAACTTTACGAAGAGCAGGGACAGAGTTGGTGTTATAATACAGGTAGATAGGGGATCTTCCACCTGTTGAGAACCTCAAGTTCCATGCAGAAATAAACCCTGGAGAAGATGTAGGCAGCTATGAAGAACCTGAGAGAGCAACAGATATCTTCCTTGGTAAAATACCTGGTCAGGATGAAGTGATGTGTCTGAATAAGCCTCTCTCTTCTTAATGTAGAGAAGATGGACCAAACCAGGTCTGTGTGGAGAGCTGTTAACATGTGCCTATGGTTGATATACCATTCTATCTTGTGAATGTGACACAGGAAGTAGGGGCAGCCTCTCTCTCATGGGACCCTTGGAAGCAAATTTAGGATAAAGTGGTTGCCAAGATAGTGACCTCATTCGGTTCCTGAAGGAAGTGACCTACCTCACATCCTTGGTGATGGAACTCTCTGAACTTGGGCTCCAGGAAGCCAGGCACTCAGAGTCAGTCCCAGTCCCAGTCCCAGTGGGTTCACTTGTTTGGATTTACCAAGGACAAAGTCGGTCTTTCTTGGTACATACTGATGTGTGGATGGCTAAATGTCAGGAAAGCTCTGAAGAGGGGCCTTTCCTGAGAAAGCAGGTAGTGACTCACTGATTGATGCTGACAACTTTACAGAGTTGGTAAAGGAGACCTGATCTGAGACAGGAAAGTCCATTTCGAGGGAGCAGAGTAAGGCCCACCAGTCTGAGGTCACTCTGGATAGTCACAGACCTACTTGGGTAATGGAGGTGCCTTTGTGGGTGTGAGTGAATTTGTAGTTTTGTATCATGTTCTGAGAATAGGTAGGAAAGGCAGTATGTTTGGTTTGGAGTGGACTGTTTTTGGTAAGTCATTTGACATGGCGAGTGTTTCTATGTTTGTGTTTCCCACTTTTTCCGTGGTTGTAGATATTAGAAAAGTGAATGCATCAATGGATGTGTCCTGTCTAGTAGAAAGCATCTCAGCACACATCCTGCCCAATTTATGAATGGACTGTGGTTTGCCTTATATGGGCAACACCTACTTCTTTCCTTAGTTCCTGTTTTCTTCCTGAATTCTGGCCACTCTCCAGAATAGGCTCATGTTTTTTTGTCCAAGATATGGACCTCTGTCGAGTTCTGTGACATGGCCATGTACTGGATAGATAAAGGGAATTGGGAGCATCTCAGAAAACTCGGATATCATGTGACCAGTAAAGTCTCAGTAGAGAAACCCTGCTTTGTGCCTTTTGCTAACCTACTGTTCTGTTGACCTGAATGTCAGGAAGGTCTTTTCCTCAGGCCACCATTTTGTGAAGCCTGAAAAAAACTGCTTTCAATTGGAAATGAATGAGCATCACCTGTGGCTCTTTGCTTAATTGCTTTGGAAAGGGATGTGTCTGAATCATCCTTTCGGCTCTGAGAGAGGCTGTGGCTTGGATTTTCAGCACCTGATGGATCTAAAGAAAGATCCCATGTGTGCATCCAAAACCAAAATGACAAAAAGATCAGTCATTGTGGATGAAGTCTCTTGCTTCCTCTGTTAGGTTCCTGACCTCCATCAAGTAAGTAGAGGGATCCTTTGAGAAAAATGAGTTCTTCAAAGCCCTGCAGCAGTGCTTGGGTTCTCACATGACTCCAAATCACATAAAGAATCTATACCTCACAGTCAGTAGGCTTCAAAATGAAGAAACAGAGCAGTATTACTGGCAGGCCTATTTGATCAATCCTGGTTTACAGGAAGGGTGTCCAGGAAACCCTGACTTTAGGAAAATGAGGGGCAAGGGAACTTATTTTGGACACTGTCTTGGGCTGCGCCCCTTATGGAAACCTCCAGCCAGAGGTTATGATGAATGTCTACATGGAAGAAAATGAGGGCCATGTGGGAGTATTTTGGTTTTAATTGAACATATTATTAACCCTAACCATACACTGTTCCCTCAATCTAAGTGTTCAGAAAAGCAGGGAAAGGTTTGGTCTTACAATACAGGAATGCAGGGGATCTTCCACCTGCTGAAAACTTCAAAGTTCCATGCAGAAATGATCCCTGGAGAAGATGTAGGCAGCTATGAAGGACATGATAGAGCAAAAGGCATCTTCCATGGCAAACAACCTGGTCAGGATGAAGGGTTGTGTCTGAATCAGATTCTCTCTTCTTAAGGTAGAGGAGATGAACCAAACTAGGCCTTTGTGGAGAGCTGTTCCCAGGTGACTATGGTTTCTATACTATTCTAACTTGTGAAAGTGTCACAGGTAGTAGGGACATCCTCCATGTTATGAGACCTTAGGAAGCAAATGTTAGGACAAATTGGTTGCCAAGGCAGTGACCTCATTCAGTTACTAAAGGAAGTGACCTCACCTCACATCCTTGTTGATGGAACTCTCCAAATTTGGGTTCCAGGAAGCCAGGCACCAAGACCCAGTCCCAGCACCAGTTCCAGTGTTCTCACTTGTTTGGATTTTCCGAGGACAGAGTCAGTCTTTTGTGGTACCTACTTATGTGAGAATGGCCAAATTCCAGAAAAATTCTGAAGAGCGGCCCTTCCAGAGAAAACAGGTAGAGGCTCACTGCTGGCTCCTGAAAACTTCACAGAGTTGACCAAGGAGCCCAGATCTGAGACAGGACAGACAATTTCTGGGGAACATAGTATGGCCCTCCGGTCAGAGGACACTCTGGATAGTTCCAGACCTACTTGGGGGAAGGAGGTGCCTTTGTGGTTGTGGGTATGGGTTTGTGGTTTTTTCTTTTGTTCTGAGAATAGTTAGGAAAGGGGGTGTGTTTGGTTTGGAGTGGAGTGTTTCTAGTTAGTCCTTTTACAAGGCGAGTGTTTTTAGGTCTGTGTATCCCACTGTGTCCGTGGTTGTAGACATTAGAAAAGAGAATGCCTCAATGGGTGTATCCTCTCAAGGAGAAAACTTCCCAGCATTCATCTGGCACAATTTATAAATGGAGTGTGGCTTGCCTTATCAATGGGCAACACCAACTATCTTCCTACGTTCCTGTTTTCTTCCTGAATTCTGGCCACTCTCCAGAATAGGCTCATGATTTTGTGTCCAATATATGAACCACTTCCAAGATCTGTGACATGGCCATATACTGGATAGCTGAAGGGAATGGCAAGCATCTCAGAAAACTCAGATATCAGTGTAGCCAGTAAAGTCTCAGTGGAGAAACCCTGCTTTGGGCCTTTTGATTACCTATTGTTATGTTTCCCTGAATATCAGGAAAGTCTTTTTCTCAGGACACCCCTTTGTGAAGCCTGAAGAAAACAGTTTTCACATGGAAATGAATGGGTATTACCTTTGTGTTTACAATAAAACCTTCACAGATTTGGCTCTCATTAAGTTAAAAATACTTTTAAATTGCATCTCAGTGTAAAAAGTAACATGGAACTGTACATATCTTATTGATAACAAGTCCAATTATAGAACACAAATGATATACATAAATCTCCAACATGTTTTTCTTTTAAGCCTAGAATTACCATACAACCTTAGAACACCAGCTTGATACAATGGTCTTTGGAAGCTTCTACCTTACAGACTTGTATACCTGGAAGATATGAACACATTAACACCACAATTACATTGTTGTTTTTGTATTAAACAAGTTTAGATTTTAAAGAAATAACATGGCACAATTTTATAAAAACAGTACTTGTTTTACCAGCTGTTTATTTTTTTAAGATTACTTGCTCAAAACTTACACATATAACCAAGTTACACAAACCTTTTTTTATTATTTACTTAAACCCCTTTAATTACTTAATCATATAGACTCTCTTATCCAGAAACACATTTTTCCTCTATTAGATCTATATCTGGAACCTTTTAGTTTCTCTTTTTCATCTACTAACCTCTTTCTGTTCACATTTCAATACAATACTTGTAAATTTCTGAATTTAGGCAGATTATTTTATAGACATCTACATTTTATTAGGGCCTTTTTGAAAACCTAGAAAACTTATTGGCCTAATTTTAAAGACATCTTTATTTTTATCTGTTTACCCAATTTGAATTAAAACATATGAATCACGTGAATCAAAGACATTTGGATACATTCTTAAATTTTTCATGAGTGCTCCTCATCTGTCAATTGTCATATCACTGCATGATATATGGACATACACACATACAGACATACCAACATACAACACGTAACACAAATGTAACACATAACACAATAATAAAAGCCTTGTAGCTTTTTCAGGTGAAATCTCCATTGAAATGCTAAAAACTCCAGAGTCGATCAAAAATAGAACTGATCAGAAAACATTAACCCATCAGCAGAATCAAGATCATGAGTTCAAAAAAAAAATACAGAATCTAAGAAAAGCAAGAGTCCTAAAAAAGATGACTGGCCAGTAATTAGTAAATACCGTATAATATAATTTTTTGGTTAGGTCTAGTTTGAGTTCAGGTAAAAAGACACATTTACTCTTTTTTATCTGTCTCCTGCTGAGTGCTGCAGGCTTCTTTTATTTGCATATCAACTTAAGTCCTTGCTGAGGTCTGGAAAACTGAAAAGACTGGAATTCGTAGCAGAAACCTCAGGCCTAAGGCATTTTAGCTATAAGTCATAATTTCCAGGTTTGGATGTTGAAAATTTTGATGCAAGTTTAAGATGTAATTCTCAAAATTTTATATCTTTAGATTTTTCTACACTAGAAAAACTTGCTCACACAAAACTGAAAATAGGATCATTTTTTGATAATATTAAAGCCACCATCAGAAGAAGTTTCTATAGGATCGTTAAGCCCCTTTCTTTGTTATGAAGTTTCTAATAGTATTAAGTTACATTAAATTGGCTGAAAATTTTTTAAAAAGAACCACACACTACCATGTGTATCCGAAATTAAGCTTTAAAAATTTCCAAGACTGTTGCTAATTAATGTCATTTCAATAAGCCAGACCAACGTTTTAATTTAGTACCATTTTTTAAAATCTTACACACTGATGGGAATAGATACCATATCATAATTTATTATCTCTTCCCAAGTTAATGCACTGGTATATCTAGTGAAATTTTTTCAGGCTGCCTAGTTCAAAATTAAAACTCTTTAATTATTTTTTATCCTAAGTATTTAAGTTTCCTAGCATGAACTACCTGAAATCAAACTAAACAATTGTTTAAACCCAACTTTTAACTGTAACATAGTGCAATGCTTTAGAAACCCATTTAGATACGAGATGGTTAAAATAAAAAAAAATCATTTTTAGATACACATTCACCCTAGATCATCCCCAAGAAAAAATCTATAATATCAACATATTAATGCATTCATTGTCCCATTTGTTAAGTAAACAGAGGTGGAGAAATCCTTAAAGTGCACGTAAGGAATAAGGGAGTTCCCCACAGCAAAATGGCTCTGTCAGCTGCTGGGAGTCCCTTAGCCTCACCATTTACTTACAGGATTAGTTCCTCTGGTTTGCTTTGACCCCAGGCACCAGGCATATTCTATGTCTCCCAACTTTGCAGTAGTCAGCTCCCCAAAATTTCATCCTCTGCTTGCAGTTGTTTTGAGTGCTAGGCTTCCCCAAGAGGGCAGAGTGGGGTTTATTTAAAGTCCCCTCTGGGGTGTCAAAATTTATGACTGAAGGCTTGGTTCCCATCCCAAAGCCAATTAATGCCAATTTAATAATGAGGACAGGGTTTTGAGAAAAGTTTAAGCGAGATATCAAAGTTCTTTGACCCCAGACATTTCCCTCTGCAGTGGGCATGCTCAAGCCAACTACGGGAAGAAAAAAATCACTGCTTCCGTAATCTTGCTTAACAAAGGGGAGTAAAGTTTATCAAAGTTCTTTAAAACACAGCTAAGAGAGGTGCAAAAGGTGAGAACAGAAAAACTGGCGGTTCTATTGACTTTTGGTCCCTCACAGGAGAAGCATTAGTTTAAAATTTAGCTAAAGTAACTTCCACATATGTAAGGCAGGTTGGAACTCGGGACTCTGCATCGGTCCAAACAATGCCATCACATTTAACAGAAACTCAGATAAAAAGACACACAAAGACCATCATGCAGCTCCCGTTTGTTCACAACCCCAAGATCTACAATCTTGTGACTCAGGGAGAATGGAGGGAAGAGGGGAAGGAGTAGAAGGTTTGAGTGATAGGATCCTGGGTGACGGTGTCGGATTGGAGGCAGGGACCAGGAAAGGCTTCAAGGACAGAGGCATGGAATGGCTTTGTCCCATAATGAGAGTTTCTCAAACAGAGACAAGGACAATACAAACGTGACACAAACATGTACACACAGGTAACATTTAACACGAGTTCAGAAGTAAAGATTAGAACCTAGTAACTGGCAAAACCTGATGGGTTAGACCACAAAGACAGACAGTGAATTCAACCTGAGATAAAAAAGTAGCCAGCAAGATATGATGGGTTGGCAGCAGAGTCACCTAATGTGGGCTCATCCGTCCCTCCTCACCCAATGAGGGCACATCCATCACTCCCTGAGTCCTCCAAGGCATCCCTTGCGAGGACGTTGTCTGTGGCTTTAGGACACGTTTGTCCACCACTGACAGGGGGAACTTACGTTCTCCGCTGGCAGCCACTCTGCCAACCCAAACCAAAAACGGAAAAACGGAACCTGAACAAAAAGCTCTGAGCGATCGCAAGGAAAAATGGAAAGAAGCACCTTACTTACCCCCAGAGGGGTCTGTTGGGGTGTCCTTGTCCTATGCTGCGTGATTCCCGGCCAACGCACCAAATGTAAGGATCCGGTGAACGTCGGAGGAAGAGACCACCAAGAGACCACAGCTCATGCAACAGAAAAAGGCGTTCATTGAGGATCCAATCCAGCATGCTGGGGCTACGTGCTCACTCAAGAAGGGAGAGCAGCCCAGAGCCCCGAGCAGGGGTTGAGCAGTGCTTAAGTACACTTTTTGGGGAGGGCGGGACTTTACATATATCACAGTCTCCTTTAAGAAATCAACATACACCGCAGAAAAATCAAACAACAATTCCTAAACATGATTAGTTCACTCATTGGCAAGAACAGGTGAGGCAGGAGTGATAGGTCAGTTCTAAAGCGAGGTACACATTCAAACAGATTGCTTTAGGCCTTGCAATGCCTATGTGCCAGGCCACACAGGGTCCTAGGTTATTAAATAACCAGGCGGTCAGGGGGAATATTTACTGGGCAGTCGGGAATTGTACTACAAGCTACAGGAATTTCAGGTTTTGCATGTAGCATAGGAACTTAACAATACCTGGTCCTTTACATTTTAACTCAGGCCTTGCAGCTTAGAAACTTTACAAAACCCAGTCTTTTACACTTCAACTTTTACACTTTAATTTCAATTTATTTTACCCTTTCAGATCACTCCTGGTGGACAAGAAGGGTGTCCAAGCCACCCTGAATTTAGGCAAATGAGTGGCAAGGGAGCTTATTTGGGACACTGTCTTGGGCTGTGCCCCTCATGGAAACCTCCAGCCAGATGTTATGATGAGTGCCTTTATAGAAGAAGAGGAGGGCCATGTGAGAGTGTTTTGGTATTAATTGTGGTCATTTGTGTGACGGTTGGAAGAGATGAGTGGGTCCACCTGGGCTTGAATTCTTGTGTGATTCCCCTTAGAGACTGACTTCTGGAACTGAACTCAGAGAAGTATTGCCATGAATTGTGGTGATATTTTAGGAGGCCAAGCATGAGAGTCGCCCTTGGAAACTAAGATCAAGGACGAGGGTGGATTTCCACAGAGCACTGAGAATTTCAGCCAAGATATCCCATGATTTTATTCTTAAAGACTTGGTAGCCATAGTTGAGAGTCAAAACACACATGGACCTCACATTGTAGACCTCAATGGGCCTGGCTATATCTAACCTTTTGGTCACTCTTTGGGAAGCCTTGCCTATGAGAGTTCTCCAGAGTTTCATTCAAATGAGCTTCCTCAACATTTAATGGTTCTTGAAACCCACAGTGCATACAAACACAATAGAAATACAAGCAGTTCAGAAGAGGCATGGTGTATAGTTGGACTTTCCTTTTGCATTATGTAGGGTAGGTGTTATAAATCTAGTTAATTTTTAATTGAAATAGTTCTCCTTGTGTTTTTTAAGTTAATAAATATGTGAATTCCTCTATCCCTTTCTCTGTAGCCTATTCATCACATGTATTTTTATATAAACATATAGAATCCTACCTGGTATCACATATACATTCTTGTGAGGTGGTTGACATGGCAGATACAAATTATGACAAGAGATCACTCCTCCTAAATGCTATTGGATCTTAAAATTCAACCTAAGGGTAACCTTTCTAGTTTAACAACATTATTCATAAATCCATGTTCAGTAAAATTAATATTTTTGGATCTGTGGACGATATATATTTCATCATGAATTTCAATTGGCATATATATTGCCACTTTATAATGTCTGTGTGTGTTTTGCTCTTTGCTTAATTGCTTTGGAAAGGGATGTGTCTGAATCACCCTCTTGGCCCTGTGTGAGGCTGTGGCTTAGATTTTCAGCACCTGATGGATCTAAAGAAAGATCCCATGGGTGCATCCAAAACCAAAATGGCCAAAAGAGCAGTTATTGTGGATGAAGACTCTCACCTTCTTCTCTAAGATTCCTGACATCCATCAAGTGAAAATAGGGATCCTTTGGGTCAAATGAGTTCTTTAAAGCCCTGCAGAGTTTAGCCCATAGGTGCTTGGGTTTTCTCATGAATCCAGTTTACATAAAGATTCTAAACCCCACAGTCAGTAGGCATCAAATTGGAGAAGCCAAGGAGTATTAACGGCAGGCGTATTTGATCACTCCTGGTTCACAGTCAGGATTTCCAGGCCACACTGACTTTAGGCAAATGAGGGGCAAGAAAGGTTATTTTGGACACTGTCTTGTGCTGTGCCCCTCATGGAAACCTCCATCCAGATGTTATGATGAGTGTCTACATGAAATAAGATAAGGGGCATGTGGGAGCATTTTGTTTTGAATTGTGGTAATTTGTTTGGTGCTTGGAACAGATGACTGGGTCCACCTGGGCTTGAACTCTGGTATGATTCCCCTGAGAGACTGAATTCTGGAAGTGACATAAGAGAAGTATTGTCATGAATTGTGTTTGGATTTTACTAGGCCATGCAACCAACATCTCAGGTATTAATTGTGGTGCAGGGAGATCTAGGTGCAGGGTGGCTTTGCCCACAGCACTGGGAATCTCAGCCTGGATATCACATGATTTTATTCTGAAATTCTTTAAAGCCACACTTGAGAGTCAAAACACATATGGACCTCACATTGTATACCTCAATGGGCCTGACTTCATGTTACCTTTTGGCCACTCTTTGGGAAGCCTTGCCTGTGAGTGTTCTCAAGATCTTTCATTGATATGAGCTTCTTCAACATTTAATGGTTCCTGAATGAATTGAAACCCACAGAGCCTCCAACTTTATCCTCGAAAAATGGCTTGATAAATACCATGAAATTTTTGAAATTCCCATCACCAGGTGGCACTGGAAAACTTTTGGATGTCCTGTTGCTGATCATGAGTGTATCAGACAGTGCCTTGACTGACTGGGTTTCATGAAAATTGTGTAGAACAGTAATGCCAGTAAGTTGGAGCCTGTTCATTAGTGGGCCTAGAGCAGTGGTGTGAAGGTGTGTGAAAAAACATGTGTGTTGGGGCATGTGGATCTGCCATTGGCTTCCAATTGCCTTGTGATTGACAGGGTACAGCCAGCAGACCCTTATATGTAAAGGCATCTTGTTATATGGATAGGTTTCTGGGAAATGTTCAGAATCAGGTTGCTATGGACAAAGGGGCAACCTATGTGGGACAGAATCCTGGTTGGTGCATTCTCATGCAGACCGTGTCCCTCCACACGTGACAGAACTCCCTCCAGCACTGTGTCCCAGTTGAACTCCTTGTATTTCATGAAGCAAATACCAAACTCCCAGTGCACCAAGGAGTAACACCACGAAAATTGGAGCATGACCAAATGGCTTCACAGTCAACCCGGGGAGACACTTACACCCCAGTGGCCATAGTTTAACTACAAAAAGAGTATTCAGCACTGCTGCCTCATTTTCATTGGAAAATTAGAAACAATGTCCTTCAGGTCACATATTTGCACACCCAGATTTGATGGTCACACAACAAAGGAAGCTAAAGCTCCTGACAACAACATGTATTTTAAGAGCCCAACCTCAGAGAGTTTCTCAAGAAGTCTTTACACAAGCAGAGCTCAATGTTTGTGGAGTGTTTACCCTGTCCCTTACTTTTGGAAACTCCTCTACCACCTACAAGTTTGTGAACTCCTGAGCATTTTTTATTCCTGATATGTATTTACAGATTTTCTAACTTTTCTCCTTTATTGTATCTTACTTGGAACTAAGGTAATGCCAAGGCAATCTTCTGGATGAGAGTGTGAACATTTTTGTGTAGCACATATTTGCATACCCTTTAGAGTCATTTTCCAATTTTCCATTCGAAATACTGAATCCCTGACACTAACGCATACCCTAATAAACTCTGACTACTACTCCTAATATGATGGAGAAAAATAACACAAACAGAATAGGAATACTAGCAGTTCAGATGAATCATGGTGTATAGTTGGACTTGTTTTTTGCATGATTAATTGTAGGTGTTATAAATCTAGTCAATTTTTAATTGAAATAGTTCTCCATGTGTTTTTAATGTTAACAAATATGTGAATTCCTCTCTCCCTTTCTCTGTAGCCTATTCAGCACATGTATTTTTAAATGCACATATAGAACACTACCTGGTATCACACCTACATTCTTGTGAGGAGGCTAATTTGGCAAATACAATTTGTGAGAAATGATCACTCCTGTTAAACTCTGTTGGAACTGAAAATTTAACCTAGGGGTGTGTTTCCTAGAAGAACAACATTATACATAAATCCATGTTCTAAAAGAAATAATTTTGCATCTGTGGAAGATATATATTTCATGATAAATTTCGATTGCTAATTTATTGTCTGTGTGTGTTTTTTTTGTATATATATATATACACTCTCCAGATTTTTCAAAATATGAAATATATCTGTCTTATATACACTCACTAAATTCATTCATGTTCATGTATATGGATTTATAATCAACTTTTCACAAGATCATTCTCAGAAATATTCATCCACCTGAAATACATATTGTTTGCAGTACTAAAAAATAACTTCAGTTAATGTTGCATACAAATACTAATACTTCTACAGTAACTGACCCAGTTTAACATCAATGCAAGTACATTCCTATGTGACATGATGTGTATTTTGAAATTTATTTTAATTCAACACTGGTACATTACTATTTCTTCAATTTATGCACATCATAGGATACATATTTCATCCACAAGTTAGCAAACTTATAGGCATTTGTTTCACTTTCAATCACTTCCTGCTTCAGAACACATGGATTCTTCCAGGTTTCTTGACTGGTCTTATCATGAGACTTCTTTCCAAATACATTATTTTTGATTTCCTTTATCACTTTTGAAGCAAAACTGACACTCACTTCATGATAAACCATAACTATAATATCACCATTAGATGTATAACTGGTTGGAAGGAATGATTTCATATCAATATAGTATTTCTTATATATATTCTGATATCAGTTTAATCCATTATTTTAAGTGGAACCAGTTATATTATTTATTCACTATATGGTCTATTCATGCATTATCTCTATATTCATAGACACAGGGTACACCTCTTAGTATGCCCAATACTAATTTATTCTTCTTCTAAATATTGCTCCCAGAAATGGTGGAAGAAATACTCATGTCACCTGATCTACATATGCATGTTACCACAGTAATATTCTGGACACAAAATGCAAAAGTCACAGGTATGATTGTACCAAAGCCTAAATGGAAACTGAAGATGGATTACTAAAAACATCCATATCCAGGTTGCCTAATGCTCTCAAATGTCAATCCTATTGGTGACCACATTTTTGTTTCTTTCTAAGATTATATATTCAACCTCAAAACTGTTGGAAATGTCTAGTTTTTTCACTCACTTTATACTTTGCCTGATTTCCTAATGTCTCTATTGATATCTACTTTCCTACATATTTTTCCCAGTTCAACATTGTGACTGACCCTTCACATGTGATGACATTGACATTCACTCTCTAACCAAAACCCTATTGCTAATGAACTTTGGTCCAAATCCTATACTCTATCTTCTTCCGAAACATACTGACTATCTTCCTGATCCTATCGACTATCCCTTTTTGAGTGGATGTACTCTACTACATTCAATCATCCGAGGTACAAGGTCCTATGCCATTGTATATCGATTTTTCTGAAATATGTATGCAGAACGTAATTCAAAGCTACGTGTCCCAATCTATTGCCCAATGCACTTCTGAGCTTCAAATCTTACCTAGATTTCTGTTTCCATACTTATATTTAACCACTATATTTCTATATATTGCAGGTTCCCAATACCATTATTCATCCTGCAGAATGATTCCTAACCCAAATCGAACCTGTTATTAACCCTAACCATACACTGTTGCCTCAATCTAACATTACAAAAGAGCAGGGACAAGGCTATTCTTTCAATAAGGGATGTAGGTGATCTTCCAACTGCTGAGAACCTCAAAGTTCGATGTAGAAATTATCCCTGGAGAAGATGTAGGCAGCTATGAAGGACCTGAATGAGCAAAAGCCATCTTCCATGGCAAACAACCTGCACAGGACGAAGGGATGTGTATGCATCAGACTCTCTCTTCTTAATGTAGAGAAGATGGACCTAACCAGGCCTTCGTGGAGAGCTGTTCCATGGTGTCTATTTTGATATACCATTCTAACTAGTCAAATTGTCACAGGAAGTAGGGGCACCCTCCAACTCATGGGACCATTGTAAGCAAGTGTTAGGACAAAGTTGTTGCCAAGGCAGTGGCCTCATTCAGTTCCAAAGAAAGTGACATACCTCATTTTCTTGGTGATGGAACTCTCTGAAATTGGGATGCAAGAAGCCAGGCACCAAGAGCCAGTCCCAGTCCCAGTCCCAGTCCCAGTGGGCTCACTTGTTTGGATTTACCAAGTACAGAGTCAGACCTTCTTGGTACCTACTGATGTGAGGATGGCCAAATGCCAGTAGAGCTCTGAAGAGGGGCCTTTCTTGAGACAGCAGGTTGTGGCTAACCACTGGCTCCTCCCAGAATAACAGAGTTGGCCAAGGAGACAAGATCTGAGACCAGACAGGCCATTTCGAGTGGAACATAGTATGGCCCACCAGTCAGAGGACACTCCAGATAGTTAAAGACCTATTTTTGGGAAGGAGGTGCCTTTTTGGTTTTGGGTGTGAGTTTGTGGTTTTGTTTCATGTTCTGAGAATAGGTAGGAAAGGTGGTTGGTTTGGTTTGGAGTCGACTTTTTCTAGTAAGTCTTTAGACAAGGCGAGTGTTTCTATGTCTGTGTAGCCACTGTGTCCGTGGTTTTAGACATTAGAAACGAGAATGCATCAATGGAGGTGTCCTGTCTAGTAGAAAGATTCACAGCATTCATCCTGCACAATTGATTAATGGACTGTTGCTTGCCTTATGGATGGGAAACACCTACTAACTTCCTAAGTTGCTGTTTTCTTCCTGAATTCTGGCCATTCTCCAGAATAGTATCATGGTTTATTGTTCAAGATATGTACCACCTCCAAACTCTGTGACATGGCCATGTCCTTGATAGCTGAAGGGAATGGGAACATCTCAGAAAACTCAGATACCAGTGTGACCAGTAAAGTCTCAGTGGAGAAACCCTGCTTGGCTCCATTTGCTTATCTATGTTTCTGTTGCCTTGAATGTCAGGAAGGTCTTTGCCTCAGGCCACCCCTTTGTGAAGCCTGAAGAAATAGTTTTCAAATGGAAATGAATGGGCATCACCTGTGGCTCTTTGCTTAATTGCTCTGGAAAGGGATGTGTCTTAGTCAGACACTAGGCCCTGTTTGAGGCTGTGGCTAAAATTCTCAGCTCCTGATAGATCTAAAGAAGATCCCATGTGTGCATCCAAACCAAAATGGCAAAAAATCTGTCATTGTGGATGAAGTCTCTTGCCTTCTTCTGTTTGGTTCCTGACCTCCATCAAGTGAGAATAGGGATCCTTTGGATCAAATGAGTTCCTCAAATTCCTGCAGAACTGCTTGGGTTGTCTCATGATGCCAAATCACATAAAGAATCTATACCTGACAGTCAGTAGGCCTCAAATTGGAGAAGCAGAGCAGTATTTATGGCAGGCCTATTTGATCACTCCTGGTTGATAAGAAGGGTGAACAGGCCACCCTTACTTTGGACATATCAGGGGCAAGGGTGCATTATTTGGACACTGTCTTGGGCTGCGCCACTCTTGGAAACCTGCAGCCAGAGTTAATGATGAGTGTTTATATGGTTAAAGATAAGGGCAATGTGGGAATGTTTTGGTTTTAAATGTGGTCATTTTTGTGGCGTTTGGAATAGATGACTGGGTCCACATGGGCTTGAACTCTGGTGTGATTCCCCTTAGAAACTGAGTTCTGAAACTGACCTCAGAGAAGTATTGCCATGAGTTGTGT
This sequence comes from Callospermophilus lateralis, assembly GCF_048772815.1. Classification (NCBI taxonomy): domain Eukaryota; kingdom Metazoa; phylum Chordata; class Mammalia; order Rodentia; family Sciuridae; genus Callospermophilus; species Callospermophilus lateralis. The sequence continues at coordinate 379,302 of NW_027514363.1, forward strand.
TGGGATTGTAGGAGGCCATGCATAAGAGTCGCCCTTGAAACCTGAGATCTAGGCCCAGGAAAGCTTTCAACAGAGCACTGAGAATTTCAGCAAGGATATCACATGATTTTATTCTGAAAAACTTGGCAGCCACAGTTAAGAGTCAAAACACACAAGGACCTCACATTATAGACCTTAAAGGGCCTGGCTTCATGTGACCTTTTGGGCACACTCTGAGAAGCCTTGCCTGTGAGAGTTCCTCAGAGCTTTCATAGAAATGAGCTTCCTCACCATTTAATGGTTCTGGGATGAATGGAAACCCCAAAGTGCCTTCAACTTCATTCTTGAAAAATGGATAGATAAATATCATAAAATTTTTGAAATTCCCAATGACCAGGTGGCACTGGATAACCATTGGATGTCCCATTGCTGATCATGAGTGTACCAGACAGTGCCTTGATTTACTGGGTTTCTTGAAAATGGTGTAGAACAGAGATGCCAGTAAGTTAGAGCGTGCTGAGTAGTGGGCCTAGAGCAGTGGTGTGCAGGTGTGTGATAATACATCTGTGGTGTGGCCATGTGGATATTACATTGGCTTCCAAATTGCTTGTGACTGACTTCGTGCAGCCATCAGACCATTATATGAAATGGCATCTTGTAATATGGAGAGGTTTCAGGGCAATGTTCAGAATCAGGTTGGTATCGTCAAGGGGGCAAGCAATGTGGGATAGAAGCCAAGTTGGGGCATTCTCCTGCAGACCCTGACCCACCACATGTTACAGGACTCCCTCCAGCACTGTTTCCCAGTTGAATTCCTTGTATGTCGTGAAGCAAATACAAAACACTCAGTGCAGCAGCAAGAAACACCAGGAAAAGTGGAGGATGACCAAATGGCTTCAAAGTCCACATGGGGAGACACTTAGCCCCCAGTGACCACAGTTTAGCTACAAAGAGTGAATTCAGCACTGCAGCCTCATGTTCATTGGAAAATAAGAAACCATGTCCTCCAGGTCACATAGATGCAGACCAAACTTTGATGGTCTCACTACAAAGGAAGTTAAGCTCCTGACAACAACATATATTTCAACTACCCAAACTCAGAGGCAGTTTCTCAAGAAGTCTTTAGGCCAGCATAGCTCCATGTTTGTGGAGGGTTTACACTGTCCTTTACTTTTGGAAACTGTTCTACCACCTCCATAGTTGTGTAATGCTGAGCATTTTCCAGTCCAGATATGTATTCACATATTTTCTAACTCTTCTCCTCTAATTGTGTCATACTATGGGCGATGATAATTTCAAGGCATTCTTCTGGATGAGAGTGGGAATATTTTTTGTAGCACATATTTTCATGCTTATTAGATTCATTTTCCTATTTTCTACTTGAAATACTGAATCCCTGACACTAACCCATAACCTACTATACTCTGACTACTAATCCTAATATGATGGAGAAAAATAACTCAAACAGAATAGAAATACAAGCATATCAGAGGAGGCATAGTGTATAGTTGGACACGGCTTTTGCGTGACAAAGTGTTGGTGTTATAAATCTAGTCAATTTGTAATTGATATAGTTCTCCATGTGTTTTTAAAGTTAACAAATATGTGAATTCCTCTCTCCCATTCTATGTAGCCTATTCAGCACATCTATTTTTATATGCATATATAGAATCCTACCTGGTATCACACGTACATTTTTGTCAGGTGTCTGACTTGGCAGATACAAATTGTGAGAAGTGATCACTCCTCCTAAACACTGTGGGATCTGAAAATTCATCCTCTGTGTGAGCTTCCTAGTTGAACAATATTATACATAATTCCATGTTCAGGAAAATGAATATTTTTCGATCTGTGGATGATATATATTTCATGATGAATTTCGATTGGCATATATACTACTACTTTTTAATGTGTGTGTGTGTGTGTGTGTGTGTGTATACACACTCCAGATGTTTTAAAATATTAAATATATGTGTCTTATTATACACTCCTTAATTTCATTCTAGTTCATGTATGAGGATTTATAGTCAACATTTCACAAGATTATTCTCGGAAATATTCAACCACCTGAAATACTATTTGTTTCCTATTACTGAAAATTAACTTCAGTGAATCATGAATACAAATCCTAATATTTCTACAATAATTGACCCAGTTTCTCATTAATGCAAGTAGATTCCTATGGGACATGATGTGTATTTTTATGTTCATTCTTATTCACCACTGGTATTTTACTATTTCTTCAGTTTATGCACATTATAAGATATATATTTCATCCACAAGTTACAAAATTATAGGCATTTGTTTCACTTTCAATCATTTTCTGCTTCGAAACTATTGTATTCCTCCATGTTTCTTGACTGGTCTTCTCATGAGACTTCTTTCCAAATACATTATTTTCGATTTCCATAATCACTTTTGAAGCAAAACTCACACACCCTTCATGATAATCCATAACCCCAATATTACCATTAGATGTATAACTGGTTGGAATGAATGATTTTGTATCAATATAATATTTCTTATATATTTTCAGATATCAATTCAATCCATGATTTAAAGTGAAACCAGTTATATTATTTATTCACTGTACAGTCTATTCATGCTTTTTCTTTATATTCATAGACACAGGGTACACCTCTTTGTAAACCCAATACTAATTTATACGTCTTCAAATTATTGGTCTCAGAAATGATGGAAGAAATACTCATGTCACCTTATCTACATATACATTTTATCACAGTAATATTTGGACACAAAAAGAAAAGGTCACACTTATGTTTGTACCAAAGCCTAAATGTAAAGTGAATATGGATTACTAAAAACATCCATGTCCAAGTTGCCTAATGCTCTCAAAAATCAATCCTATTTGTGACAATATATTTGTTTCTTCCTAAGATTATATATTCAAATTCAACCCTGTTGAAAACATCTAATCCTTTCTCTCACTTTATATTTTTCCTGATTTCATAATGTCTCTATTGATTGCTTTCCTACATATTTTCCCCAGTTCATCATTGTGACTGACTCTTCACATGTGCTGACATTTCCATTAACACTCTAATCGAAACCCTATTGCTAAGAAACTTTTGTTCCAAATCCTATAATCACTCTTCCTCCTAAACCTACTGACTATCTTCCTAATCCTACCTATTAATGCTTTCTGACTGGATGTTCTCTTCTACATTCAATAATCCAAGGTACAGGGTCTTATGCCATTGTATATCGATCTCTCTGAGACATCTCTGCAGAACATAATTCAATGCTAAGTATCACAATCCCTTGATCGCAATGCTAAGTATCACAATCCCTTGAAGCCCAATCCCCTTCTGGGCTTCAAATTTTACTTAGATTTCTGTTTTCCTACATACATTTCACCTCATTATTCTTGTACAATTATTCATCCAGCAGAATAATTTCTAACCCAAATCGAACATGTTATTAACCCTAACCATACACTGTTCCCTCAATCTAACTTTACAGAGGAGCAGGGACAAAGTTGGTCTTACAATATAGGAATGTAGGGGATCTTCCACCTGCTGAGAACCACAAAATTCCATGCAGAAATGATCACTGGAGAAGATGTAGGCAGCTATGAAGGACCTGAGAGAGCAAAAGTCATCTTCCCTGGCAAACAACATGGTCAGAATGAAGGGTTGTTTCTGAATCAGCCTTTCTCTTTTTAATGTAGAGAAGATGGACCAAACCAGGCCTGTGTGGAGAGCTGCTCCCGGGTGCCTATGGTTGGTATAGCATTCTAACTTTTGAAAGTGTCACAGGAAGTAGGGGCAGCCTCTTTCTCATGGTAGCCTTGGAAGCAACTGTTAGGACAAAGAGGTTGCCAAGGCAGTGATCTGATTCAGTTCCTGAAGGAAGTGACCTCACATCACTTCTTTGGTGTTGGAACTCTCTGAACTTGGGATCCAGGAAGACAGGAACCCATAGCCAGTCCAGTCCCAGTCCCAGTGGTCTCCTTGTTTGGATTTACCAAGGACACAGACATTCATTTTTGGTACCTACTGATGTGAGGATGTCCAAAACGCAGGAAAGCTCTGAATAGGGTTTTTCCTGAGAAAGCAGGTAGTGGCACACTGCTGGCTCCTGACAAATTCACAGAGTTGCACAAGGAAAGCAGGTCTGAGACAGGAAGGCCATTTATTTGGAACATACTATGGCCCACGAGTCAGTGGAAACTCCAGATAGTCACAGACCTACTTGGGGGAAGGAGGTGTCTTTGTGGGTGTGGGTGGGGATTTGTGAATTTGTCTCATGTTCTGAGAATAGGTAGGAATGGCGGTTTGTTTGTTTTGGCGGGACCTGTTTGTAGTAAGTCATTTGACAAGGCATGTGTTTGGATATCAGTGTATCCCACTGTGCCCCTGGTTGTAGACATTAGAAAAGAAAATGCATCAATGGATGAGTCCTGTCTAGTTGAAATCTTCTCAGCATTCATCCTGCCCGATTTATGAATGGACTGTGGCTTGTCTTATAGATGGGCAACACCTACTATCTTCCTAAGTTCCTGTTTTCTTCCTGAATTGTGGGCACTCTCCAGAATAGACTGATGGTTTTGTGTCCAAAATATGTACCACCTCCAAGCTCTGTGACATGGCCATGTACTACATAGCTGAAGGGAATGGTGAGCATCTCAGAAAACTCAGATATCAGTGTGACCAGGAAAGTCTCAGTGGAGAAACCCTGCTTTGGGAATTTTGCTTACCTATTGTTCTGTTGCACTGAATGTCAGGAACATCTTTGCCTCAGGCCACCCCTTTGTGAAGCATGAAGAAAACAGTTTTCAAATGGAAATAAATGGGCATCACCTGTGGCTCTTTGCTTAATTGCTTTGGAATGGGATGTGTCTGATTTAGGCTCTTGGCCCCCTGTGAGGCTGTGGCCTAGATTCTCAGAACCTGAGGGATCTAAAGAAAGATCTCTTGTGTATCCAAAACCAAAATGGCCAAAAGAGCAGTCATTGTGGATGAAGTCTCTCGAATTCTTCTAAGGATCCTGACCTCCATCAAGTGAGAATCAAGATCTTTTTGGTCAAATGAGTTTTTCAAAGCCCTGAAGAGGCTAGCCCAGAGGTGCTTGGTTTTTCTCATGACTCCATTTAACATTAAGAATCTAAACCGAAGAGTCAGTAGGCCTAAAATTGGAAAATCGAAGCAGTATTAACAGCAAGCCTTTTTGATCACTCATGGTTCACCGGAAGGGTGTCCAGGCCACCATGACTTTAGGCAAATGAGGGGCAAGGGAGCTTATTTTGGATACTGTCTTAGGCTGCGCAACTCATGAAAACCACCAGCCAGTGGTTATGATGTGTGTCTATATGGAAGAAGATGAGGGCCATGTGGGAGTGTTTTGGTTTTAATTGTGGTCATTTGTGTGGCGTTTGGAAGAGATGACTGGGTCCACCTGGGATTGAACTCAGGTGTGATTTACCTTAGAGACTGAGTTCTGGAACTGACCTCAGAGAAGTATTGCCATGAATTGTGTTGGGATTTTAGCAGGCCATGCATGAGAGTCACCCTTGGAAACTGAGATCTAAGCCCAGGGTTCCTTTCCACAGAGCACTGAGAATCTCAGCAAGGATATCACATGATTTTATTTTGAAAGACTTGACAGCCATAGTTGAGAGTCAAAACACACATGGACCTCACATTGTAGACCTCAATGGGCCTGGCTTCATGTGACCTTGGGCCACTCTTTGGGAAGCCTTTCCTGTGAGAGTTCTCCAGAGCTTTCATCGAAATGAGCTTACTCAATATTTAATGGCTCCTGAATGAATTTAAACCCACAGTGCCTCCAACTTCATCCTTCAAAAATGGCTAGATAACTACCACCAAATTTTGAAATTCCCATGACCAGGTGGCACTGGAGAACCTTTGGATGTCCTGTTGCTGATCATGAGTGTACCAGAAAATGCCTTCATTGACTGTGTTTCATGAAAATGGTGTAGAACAGAGATGCCAGTAAGTTGGAGCCTGCTGAGTAGTGGGCCTAGAGCAGTTGTGTGCAGGTGTGTGACAATACATCTGTGGTGGGGTCATGTGGATCTTACATTGGCTTTCAAATGGCTTGTGACTGACATGGTGCAGCTAGCAGAACTTTGTATGTAAAGGCATCATGTTACATGGAGAGTTTTCAGGGCAATGTTCAGAATCAAGTTCCTATGGTAAAGGGGGCAAGCAATGGGGGATAGAAGCCTGGTTGGTGCATTCTCCTGCAGACCTTGACACACCATACGTTACAGGACTCCCTCCAGCATTGTGTCCCAGTTTAACTCTTTGTATGTCATGAACCAAATACAAAACACCCACTGCAGCAGCAAGAAACACCACTAAAAGTGGAGCATGACCAAATGATTTCAAATTCCAGACGGGGAGACACTTATCCCCCAGTGGCCACAGTTTAGCTACAAAGAGTGAATTCAGCACTGCTGCCTCATGTTCATTGGACAATAAGAATTCATGTCCTCCAGGTCACAAAAATGCAGACCCAAGTTTGATGGTCTCACTACAAAGGAAGCTAAAGGTTCTGACAACAACATATATTTCAAGTACCCAACCTCATTGTCAGTATCTCCAGAAGTGTTTAGGCCAGCAGAGTTCCATGTTTGTGGAGTTTTACCCTGTCCCTAAGGTTTGGAAACGTCTTTTCCACCTCAAAGGTTGTGAACTACTGAGCATTTTCCATTCTACGTATGTATTCACAGATTTTCTAACTCTTCTCCTCTAATTGTTTCTTACATGGGGCGTGGTTATTTCAGGCCATTGTTCTGAATGAGAGTGGGAATTTTTTGTGTGTAGCACATATTTGCATACACATTGGATTCATTTTCCAATTTTCCATTCGAAATACTGAATCCCTGACACGAACCCATACCCTACTAGACTCTGACTACTAATTCTAATATGATGCAGAAAAGTAACACAAACAGAATTGAAATACAAGCAGTTCAGACGAGGCATGGTGTATAGTTGATCTTTTTCATGATAAATGTTAGGTGTTATAAATCCAGTCTATTTTTAATTGAAATAGATCTCCATGTGTTTTTAAAGTTAACAAATATGTGAATTCCTGTCTCCCTTTGTCTGTAGCCTATTCAGCAATGTATTTTTATATGCACATATCAAATCCTACCTGGTGTCACACCTACATTCTTGTGAGGTGACTGACTTGGGAGATACAATTTGTGAGAAGACATCACTCCTCCTAAACGCTGTTGGAACTGAAAATTCAAATAATGGGTGAGCTTCCTAGTAGAACAACATTATACATAAATCCCTGTTAAGAAAATTGAATATTTTTGGATCTGTGATTGATGTATATTTCATGGTGAATTTCGATTTGCATATATGTTGCTACATTTTAATATCTGTGTGTGTGTGTGTGTGTGTGTACACACACACACCCACACACTCTCCAGATTTTTCAAAATATGAAATATATGTATCTTATTTACACTCCCTAAATTCATTTATGTTCAAGTATGTGGATTTAAAATCAACTTTTCACAAGATTTTTCGCAGAAATATTTATCCACCTGAAATACATATTTGTTTCCTAGTACTGAAAACTAACTTCAGTGAATGGTACATACAAATCCTGTTGATAGCCACAGCCAAGGTTCTCCAGTAAGGACCATATGTAGTTTTGAACAACCAAAGGCAGGCATGGTCCCTAAGCCACATGCTTGTTGTTTAAACAGAGAGGGGGAGATGTTGAGAGCCACAGCCAAAGGGGCCCCAGGAAACCTCCAACTGCCAGCAAACTTCCAGCTGCCGGCTGATGATTGGCTCACAGCAGCCCCAGCAACATCTAGCTCATTGGCTCCTCTGTGGTGATGCTCACTGCAGATGCTCATTGAGCTGTTTCCCCGCCCATTCAAACTGCCAGTGGATGATTGGCTCACAGAGGCCCCAGCAACATCTAGCTGATTGGCTCCTCTGTGGTGATGCTCAATGGGATGTTTCCTTGCCCTTTCAGACAACGGAGCTGCTCATTGGTGGACATTTTTGGCTCCGCCCATGTGACCCAGCCAATCGGCCTCAAAAGGAGGAGGCTTGTGGTTGAGGGAGAGGCTTGTGGGAAGACTGTGGTGGCAGTTGGGCTCTGAGGGTTTTTCCTGAGAAGCTGTTTTGTTTGGTTTGTGTGGTTCTAAAAATAAAGTTCGTTTCTTTTGACAGTTGGCTCCTGAATTGTGCCCAGCCAGACTGATGATAATCATGTAAAATGTTGATTTTAAATCCACATACATGAACTTGAATGAATTTAGGGAGTGTATAATAAGACACATTTATTTCATGTTTTGGAAAATCTGGAAAATCTCGTGAATATATATATATATATATATATATATATATATATATATATATATATATATAAATATATATATATATATATATATATATATATATACATATATATACATATACACACACACACAACAATAAAATGTAGCAATATATATGCCAATCAAAATTTATCATGAAATATATATCATCCACATATCTAAAAATATTCATTTTACTGAACATGGATTTATGTATGATGTTGTTCACTAGGAAGCTCACCCATAGGTTGAATTTTCAGTTCCATCAGTATTTAGGGGAAGTTATCTATTCTCATAATTTGTATATTCCAAAGTCAGTGAGCTCACAAGAATGTACGTGTGTTACCAGGTAGGAGTCTATATATGCATAAAAATATACATGTTCTAAAGAGGCTACAGAGAAAAGGAGACAGGAATTTACATATGTGTTAACTTTGAAAACTCATGGAGAAATTTTACAATGAAAAGTTGACTAGATTCATAACACATATCCTTGATAAAGGAGAAGGAAAATCCAAGTATACACCATGCCTCCTACAAAAGGCCTGTATTTCTATTCTGTTAGGTTTCTTTTTCTCCATCATTTTAGGATAAGTAGTCAGAGTCTAGTAGGGTATGGGTTAGTGTCGGGAATTCAGTATTTCAAATGGAAAATAGGATAATGTATCCAATGTGTATGCAAATATGTGCTACGCAATAATCTTCCCACTCTCACCTAGAACAATGCCTTGACATTACCTTTGCCCCAAGTGAGACACAATTAGAGGAGAAGAGTAAGAAAATCTGTGAATACATATCTGGAATGGAAAATTCTCAGGAGTTCTCAACCTGGGAGCAGGTAGAGGAGTTTCCAGAAGTAAGGAACTGGGTAAACACTCCACAACCATGGAAGTCTGCTGGAAAAAAGACTTCTGGAGAAACTGCCTCTGAGGTGTGGCACTTGAAATATATGTTGTTGTCAGTAGCTTTGTCTTCATTTGTAGTGAAACCATCAAAGCTGGGTCTGAATCTATGTGACCTGGAGAACATGGTTTCTTATTTTCCAATGAACCTGAGGCAGCAGTGCTGATTTTTCTCTTTGTAGGTAAACAGAGGCCACTGGGCCAAAGTGTCTAACTGTGTGGACGATGAAGCCATTTAGTCATCCTTCAATTTTCATGGTGTTTCTTGGTGCTGAACTGGGAGTTTGGTATTTGCTTCAAGAAATACAAGGAGTTCAACTGGGACATAGTGTTGGAGGGAGTTCTGTGACATGTGGTGGGTCAGAGTCTCCAGGAGAACGCACCAATCCGGCTTCTATCCCACATAGCTTGCCCCCTTGACCATAGCAACCTGATTCTGAACATTGCCCTGAAACCTCTCCATATAACAAGATGCCTTTGCATATAAGGGTCTGCTGGGTGCACCATGTCAGCTAAAAGCCATTTGGAAATCAATGGCAGATCCACATGGCACCACCATAAATATTTTATCACACACCTGCACACCACAGTTCTGGGCCAAATACTCCGCAGTCTCCATCTAACCGGCATCTCTGTTCTACACCACTTTCATTATACCCAATCAATCAAGGAACTGTCTGGTACACTAATGATGAGCAACAGAACATCAAAGGTTCTCCAGTGCCACCTCATCATGCGAATTTCAAAAATTTCATGGTATTTATCTAGCCATTTTACAAGGATGAAGTTGGAGGCATTATTTGTTTCAATTCTTTCAGGAAATATTCAATGTTGAGGAAGCTCATTTCAAGGAATGTTCTGGAGAACTCTCACAGGCAAGGCTTTCCAAAGAGTGGCCAAATAGTCACATGAAGCCAGGCCAATTGAGGTCTACAATGTGAGGTCCATGTGTGTTTTGACTCTCAACTATGTCTGGCAAGTATTTCAAAATAATATCATATGATATTCTGTCTGAGATTCCCAGTGCTCTGTGGAAAGCCACCCCAGGCCTAGATCTCAGTTTCAACGGGCGACTCTCATGGGTGGCCGCCTAAAATCCCAACACAAATCATGGCAATACTTCTCTGAGGTAAGTTCCAGAACTCAGTCTCTAAGGGGAATCACACCAGAGTTCAAGCCCTGGTGGACCCAGTCATCTCTTCCGACTGCCACATAAATGACCACAAGGAAAACCAAAAAACTCCCAAATGGCCCTCATCTTCTTCCATATAGACACTCATCATAACCTCTGGCTTGACGTTTCCTTGAGGGGCACAGCCCAAGACAGTGTCCAAAATAATATCCCTTTCCTCTCATTTGCCTAAAGTCAAGGTGGCCTGGAGACCTATTCTGTGAATCAGGAGTGATCAAATAACCCTGACTTTAGTACTGCTCTGCTTCTCTAATTTGAGGCCTACTGTCTGTGGAGTATAGATTCTTGATGTGAATTGGAGTAATGAAAAAACCCAATAACCCATTGGCTACCCTCTGCAGGGTTTTGAAGAACTCATTTGACCCAATAAATCCCTATTCTCATTTTATGGAGGTCAGGAACCTTACAGAGGAAGGTGAGAGACTTCATCCTCAATGAATGCTTTTTGGGCCATTTTGGTTTTTGATGTGCCTTCTGGAATGTTACATATGTTTTTTTTTTTTTTTGGTTTTAGTGCCTTCTGGAATGTTACATAATTTTTTTCTTTAGACATTATTGCCAGAGTTCCTATCTTCATCCCAGTGCAGGTGAAATCAAAGATAATTCCAATCTACAGCTTCTGCAATAGCCATCCCTGTACTGCTTGCAGAACTTGCCTGGACACATGTGAACTCACCTAAATGCATTGTGAACTATCTGTTGGTGCAGCGACTTGTCGTAGTGTTGGGGTATATTTGCTGATGATGTCATCGGTGGTACAATTTTTCCAAAAGGAGCCGTCAATTGGCTTGGTGTATCTTCCTCCCTTCTGCGTGTCATGATCGTCCAGCTAAAATTTGGGGGGGCCAACAGAGGTGAGGCAAAGAACCTCACCCACCCCCGCTGGTACAAAGACCTCTCCACAGGTGTGGCTCTATACTGGACGGGTAGTCAGTGACGGGTAAGATCCAATTGCAATGGTACCAACTTAACGGGTAAAGACCATATGTACTATTGGACAACCTAAGGCAGGCACGGTCCCTAAGCCACATGCGTGTTGTTTAAACAGAGAGGGGAAGATGTTGAGAGCCACAGCCGAAGGGGCCCCAGCAAAATTCCTGCTGCCAGCAAACTTCCAGCTGCCGGCTGATGATTGGCTCACAGCGGCCCCAGCAACAACTAGCTGATTGGCTCCTCTGCGGTGATGCTCAATGGGCTGTTTCCCTGCCCTTTCAGACCACAAAACTGCTCATTGGGGGACTTTTTTTGACCTTGCCCACATGACCCAGCCAATCGGCCTCAAGAGCAGGAGGATTGTGGGAGGCGGAGAGAGGCTCATGTGGGAGGGAGAGGTTTTGGGAAGCCAGTGGTGGCAGTTGGGGCTCTGAAGGTTTTTCCTGAGAGGCTGTTTTGTTTGGCGTGTGTGGTTCTAAAAATAAAGTTCGTTTCTTTTGGCAAGTGGCTCCTGATTGTGCCCAGCAAGACTGCGGCATTATCCTAATATTTCTACAATAACTGACCCAGTTTAACATCAATGCAAGTAGATTCCTGTGGGAGAGGACATGATGTGTATTTTGACGTTCATTTTTATGTAACAGTGGTACATTACTATTTCTTCAGTTTATGCACATCATAGGATATATATTTGATCCACAAGTTCACAAATATATAGGCATTTGTTTCACTTTCAATCACTTTCTGCTTCAAAACACATGTATTCCTCCAGGTTTCTTGACTGGTCTTTTCATGAGACTTCTTTCCAAACACATTATTTCCGATTTCCATAATCACTTTTGAAGCAAAACTCACACATTCTTCATGAAAAACCATAATGCTGATATAACCATTAGATATATTACTGGTTGGAATGAAGGATTGTATATCAATGTAAGATTTTCTGTATATTTTCAGATATCAATTCAATCCATTATTTAAAGTTAGAACCAGTTATAATATTTATTTACAGTACGGTCTATTCATGCATTATTTCTATAATTATAGACACAGTGTACACCATTTTTACCTCCAAAAATAATTTATACGTCTTCAAAATATTGCTCAAAGAAATGGTGGAAGAAATACTCATGTCACCTGATCTACATATACATTTTACCACAGTAGTATTCTGCACACAGAAAGAAGAGGTCAAACTTATGTTTGTACCAAAGCCTAAATGAAAAGTGAGCATGGATTACGGAAAACATCCATGTCCATGTTGCCTAATGCTCTCAAAAGTTCATCCTATTGGTGACTACATGTTTGTTTCTTCCTAAGATTATATATTCAAACTCAAGCCTGTTGAAAATGTATAATTCTATCACTCACTTTATACTTTGCCTGATATCCTAATGTCAATTGATATCTGCATTCCTACTTTTTTCCCCAGTTCATCCTTTTGACAGACTCTCCACATGTGCTGACAATTACATTCACTCTATCCGAAACCCTACAGCTAAAGATCTTTTTATCCAAATCCTATACTCACTCTTCTTTCAAAACCTACCAACTATCTTACTAATCCTACAAATTATCCCTTTTTGACTGGATGTTCTCTTCAACATTCAATAAACCAAGGTACAAGTAATTATGCCATTGTATATCGATTTATCTGAGACATCTGTGCAGAATATAATTCAAAGCTAAGAATCCCAGCTAAGGGTCCAATGCAATTCTGGGCTTCAAATATTACCTAGATGTCTGTTTTCATACTTATAATTCACTTATATTCTTATAAATATCGCACGTTCCCAATACCATAATTCATCCCGCAGAATGATTCCTAACCCAAATGGAACATGTTATTAACCCTGACCATACACTGTTCTCTCAATCTAACTTTACTGAAGAGCAGGGACAGAGTTGGTCTTTCAATACAGAAATTAGGGGATCTTCCACTTGCTGAGAACCTCCAAGGTCATTAAAGAAATGATCCCAGGATTAAATGTAGGCAGCTATGAATGACGTCAGAGAGCAAAAGTCATCTTCCATGACAAACAACCTGGTTAGCATGAAGGGATGTGTCTGAATCAACATTTCTTTTCTTAATGTATAGAAGATGGACCAAACCACGCCTATCTGGAGAGCTTTTTTTGGGTGCCTATGGTTGATATACCATGCAAAATTGTGAAAGTTTCACTGGAAGTAGGGGCAGCCTCCAACTCATTGGACTCTTGGAAGCAACTGTTAGGACAAATTGGTTGCCAAGGCAGTAACCTGATTCAGTTCCTGAAGGAAGTGACCTACGTCACTTCCTTGGTGAAGGAATTCTCTGAACTTGGGATCCATGAAGACAGGCACCCAGAGCCAGTCCCAGTCCCAGTCTCAGTGGGCTCACTTGTTCGGTTTTACCAAGGACAGGGTCAGTCTTTCTTGGTACCTACCTATGTGAGGATAGCCAAAGGCCAGGAGAGCTCTGAAGAGGGACCTTTTCTGAGAAAGCAGGTAGTGGCTCACCGCTGCCTCCTGACAACTTCACAGATTTGGCCAAGGAGACCAGATCTGAGTCAGGACAGGACATTTCGGGAGAACATTGTATGGCCCACCAGTCAGAGGACACTCTGGATACTCACAGACCTACTTGGGGGAAGGAGGTGCCTTTGTGGGAGTGGTTGTGGTTTTGTGGTTTTGTCACATGTTCTGAGAATAGGTAGAAAATGCGGTTTGTTTGGTTTGGATTGCACTGTTTCTAGTAAGTCGTTTGACATGTGAGTGTTTCTATGTCTGTGTATCCCACTGTGTCTGTGGTTGTAGACATTAGAAAAGAGAATGAATTAATGGATGTGTCCTGTCTAGTAGAAAGCTTCCTGGCATTCATCCTGCCCAATTGATGAATGGACCACGGCTTGCCTTCTGGATGGGCAAAACCTACTATCTTCCTAAGATCCTGTTTTCTTCCTGAATTCTGGCCACTCTCCAGAATAGGCTCATGGTTTTGTGTCCAAGATATATACAACCTCCAAGCTCTGTGACATGACCATGTACTTGATAGCTAAAGTGAATGGGGAGCATCTCAGAAAACTCAGATATCAGTGTGACCAGGAAAGTCTCAGTGGAGAAACCCTGCTTTGGGTCTTTTGCTTACCTGTTTTTCTGTTGCCCTAAATGTCAGGAAGGTTTTTGCCTCTGGCCACCCCTTTGTGAAGCCTGAAGAAAACAGTTTTCAAATGAAAATGAATGGGCATCACCTGTTGCTCTTTGCTTAATTGCTTTGTAAAAGGATGTGTCTGAATCAGCCTCTTGGTTCTGTGTGAGGTTGTGGCTTAGATTCTCAGCACCTGATGCATCTAAAGATAGATTCCATGTGTGCACTCAAAACAGAAATGGCAAATGAGTCTCTTGCCTTCCTCTATTAGATTCCTGACCTTCATCAAGTAAGAATCAGGATCCTTTAGTTCAAATGAGTTCTTTGAACCCCTGCAGAACTGCTTGGGTTTGCTGATGACTCCAAATCACATAAAGAATCTATACCTGACAGTCAGTAGGCCTCAAATTGGAAAAGCAGAACAGTATTAACTACATCCCTATTTGATCAGTTCTGGTTCACAGGAAGGGTGTGTAGGCCACCCTGACTTTCGGCAAATTAGGGGCAAGGGAGCTTATTTTGGATGGTGTCTTGGTCTGCGCCCCTCATGGAAACCTCCAGCGAGAGGTTATGATGAGTGTCTATATGGATAAACATGAGGGCCATGTGGGAGTGTTTTGGTTTCAATTGTGGTCATTTGTGTGGCAGTTGGAAAAGATGACTGTGTCCACCTGGGTTTCAACTCTTGTGGGATTCCCCTTGGAGACTGAGTTCTGGAACTGACCTTAGAGAAGTATTGCCATGAATTGTGTTGGGATTTTCGGAGGCCACACATGAGAGTCACCCTTGGAAACTGAGATCTAGGCCCAGGGTGGCTTTCCACAGAGCACTGGGAATCTCAGCGAGGATATCACTTGATTATATTCTGAAAAACTTGGAAGCAATAGTTGAGAGTCAAAACACACATGGACCTCACATTGTAGACCTCAATGTGGCTGGCTTTATGTGACATTGGGCCACTCTTTCGGAGGACTTGCCTGTGAGAGTTCTCTAGAGCTTCCATTGAAATGAGCTTCCTCAACATTTAATGGTTCCTGAATGAATTGAAACCCACAGTACCTCCAACTTCATCCTTGAAAAATGGCTAGAAAATACCATGAAATTTTTGAAATTTCCATGACCAGCTGGCACTGGAAATCCATTTGATGTCCTGGTGCTTATCATGAGTATACAAGACAGTGTCTGGTTTGACTGAGTTTCATGATAATGGTGTAGAAAAGAGATGCCAGTAAGTTGGAGCCTGCTGAGTAGTGGGCCAAGAGCAGTAGAGTGTAGGTGTGTGAAAAAAACATCTGTGGTGCGGCCACGTGGATCTGCCATTGGCTTAGAAATGGTTTGTGACTGACATGTGCAGCTAGCAGACCTTTGCATGTAAAGGCATCTTGTTGAATGGAGAGGTTTCAGGGCAATGTTCAGAATCATATTGCTATGGTCAAGGGGGCAACTATGTGTGATAGAAGCCTACTTGGTACATTCTCCTGCCGATCCTGACCACAACATGTGACAGAACTCCCTGCAGCACTGTATCGCAGTTAAACTCCTTTATTTCGTAAAGTAAATACCAAACTTTCAGTGCAGCATCAAATAACATGACGAAATGTGAAGGATGATCAAATGGCTTCACAGTCCACACGGGGAGACACATAGACCCCAGTAGCCCCAGTTTGCCTACAAAGAGAGAATTCAGCACTGCTGCCTCGTGTTTATAGGAAAATAAAAAACCATGTTCTTCAGGTCACATAGATGCAGACTCAGCTTTGATGGTCTCACTACAAAGGAAGCTAAAGCTCCTGACAACAACATATATTTCAAGTGCCCAACCTCAGAGGCATTTTCTCAAGAAGTCTTAAGGCCGACACAGCTCCATGTTTGTGGTATTTACCCTGTCCCTTACTTTTGGAAACTCCTCTACCACCTTCAAGGTTGTGAACTCCTGAGCATTTTCCATTCCAGATATTTATTATGAACTCAAACAACAACAAGTGCTGGTGAGGATGTGGAGAAAAGGGTAAACTTGTACATTGCTGGTGGGACTGCAAATTGGTGCAGCCAAATTGGAAAGCAGTATAGAGATTTCTTGTAGAACTGGGAATGGAACCACCATTTGACCAAGGTATTCCCCTTCTCAGTCTATTCCCTAAAGACCTAAAAAAAATGCTACAGGGACACTGATACATTGATGTTCATAGCAGCACAATTTACAATAGCAAGACAGTGGAACCAACCTAGATTCACTTCGATAGATGAATGGATAAAAAATGTGGCATTTATACACAATGGAATATTACTCTGCATTAAAAAATGACAAAATGATATAACTTGCAGAGAAATGGATGGCATTAGAGCAGATTATGCTAAGTGAAGCTAGCCAATCCGTAAAACCAAATGCCAAATGTCTTTATTGATATAAAGAGAGTAACTAAGAACAGAGTAGGGACGAATAGAATTAGAAGAAAATTAACATTAAACAGGGATGAGAGGAGGAAGGGAAAGGGAGAGAGAAGGGAAATTGCATGGAAATAAAAGGAGACCCTCAGGGTTATATAAATTACATACAAGAGGAGGTGAGGGAAAGGAAAAAATTATACAAGGGGGAGAAATGAATTACAGTAAAGAGGTAGAGAGAGAAGAGGGGAGGGGATGTAAGGGGAGGGGGATAGTAGAGGTTAGGAAAGGCAGCAGAATACGACAGACACTAGTATGGCAATATGTAAGTCAATGGATGTGTAACTGATGTGATTCTGCAATCTGTTTACGGGGTAAAAATGGGAGTTCATTACCTACTTGAAACACAGTGTGGAATATGATATATCAAGAACTATGTAATGTTTTGAACAAGCATAAATAAAAATTAAAAAAAAAAGAAAACTAACTTTGGTGAATGGTGCAAAGAAATCCTAATATTTCTACAGTAACTGACACAGTTTAACATCAATGCGAGTAGATTCCTGTGGGACATGATGTGTATTTTGATGTTCATTTTTATTCAACACTGGTACATTACTATTTCTTCAGTTTATTCACATCATATTATAATATTTCATCCACAAGTAAGCAAATTTATCGTCATTTTTTTCAATTTCAATCACTTCCTTCTTCAGAACTCATGAATTCCTCGGTGTTCCTTGACTGGCCTTTTCATGAGACTTCTTTCCAAACACATTATTTTCGATTTCCATAATCACTTTTGAAGCAAAACTCACACAAACTTCATGATAAACCGTAACCTAATATTAACATTAGGTGTATAACTGGTTGTCATGAATGATTGCATATCAATATAAGATTTCTTATATATTTTCAGATATCAATTCAATCCATTACTTAAAGTGGAACAAGTTATATTATTTATTGAAATTAAGGTCTATTCATGCATTATCTGTATATTCATAGAAACAGGGTACACCTCTTTTTACCCCCAATGCTAATTTATACGTCTTCAAAATACTGCTCCTAGAAATGGTGGAAGAAATAATCATGTCATCTGATCTACATACACATTTTATCACAGTAATATTCTGGAAACAAAATGCAAAGGTCCCACTTAGGATTGTACCAAAGTCTAAATGGAAAGTGAACATGGATTACTAACAACATCCATGTCCATGTTGCCTAATGCTCTCAAATGTCAATCCTATTGGTGACCTACATATTTGTTTCTTCCTAAGATTAGATATTCAATCTCAACCCTGTTGAAAATGTCTTATCCTATCACTCACTTTATACTTTGCCTGATTTCCTAATGTCTCTATTGATATCTGCTTTTCTACAAATTTTCCCCATTTCATCATTGTGTCTGATTTCTTCATATGTGCTGACATTTATATTCACTCACTGCCCGAAAAAAAATTGCTAAAAAACTTTTGTTACATATCCTATACTAACTCTACTTGCTAAACATAATGACTATCTTCTTAATCCTACCGACAATCCCTTTTGACTTGGATGTTCTCTTCAGCATTCAATCATCCAAGGTTCAAGTTCCTCTGCCATTGTATATCCATTTATTTGAGACATATGTGCACAATTCAAAGCTAAATATCCCAATCAACTGCCCAAAGCCCTTCTGGGATTCAAATCTTACTTTAATTTCTGTTTTCATACATATATTTAACCTCGATATTCTTATAAATATCACAGGTTCCCAATACCATTATTCATCCAGCAGAATGATTCCTAACCCAAATCGAACATGAAATTAACCCTAACCATACACTGTTCACTCAATCTAACTTTACAGAAGAGCAGAGACAGATTGTTCTTACAATACAGGAATGTAGGGGATGCTCCACCTGTTAAGAACCTCAAAGGTCCATGCAGAAATGATCCCTGGAGAAGATGTAGGCAGCAAAGAAGGACCTGAGAGACAAAAAGTCATTTTCCATGGCAAACAACCTGGTCAGGATGAAGGGTTGTGTCTGAATCAGCCTCTCTCTTCTTAATGTAGAGAAGATGGACCAAACCAGGCTTGTGTGGAGAGCTGTTCCCGGGTGCCTAAGGTTGATATACCATTCTAAGTTGTGAAAGTGTCAAAGGAAGTAGGGGCAGCCTCCATCTCATGGGACCCTTGGAAGCAACTGTTAGACAAAGTGGTTGCCAAGGCAGTGACCTCATTCAGTTCTTGAAGGAAGTGACCTACCTCACTTCCTTGTTGATGGAACTTTCTGAACTTGGGACCGAGGAAACCAAGCACCAGAGCCAGTCCCAGTCCCAGTCCAAGTGGTCTCATTTGTTTGGAATCACCAAGGACAGAGTCAGTCTTCTTGGTACTGACTGATGTGAGGATGGCCAAATGCCAGGAAAGATCTGAACATGGGCCTTTCCTGACTAAGTATGTAGTGGCTCACCCCTGGCTCCTGACTGCTTCACAGAGTTGGACAAGGAGACCAGATCTGAGACAGGACAGACCATTAAAGGGGAACATAGTATGGCAAACCTGTCAGAGGACACTCCGGATAATCACAGCCCTACTTTGGGGAAGGAGGTGTCTTTTTGAGTGTGGGTGTGTGGTTTTGTCTCTGTTCTGAGAATAGGTAGAAAAGGAGGTTTCTTTGGTTTGGAGTGAACTGTTTCTAGTAAGTCGTTTTACATGGTGAGTGTTTCTATTTCTGTGTATCCCACTGTGTCCGTGGTTGTATACATTATAAAAGAGAATGCATCAATGCATGTGTCCTCTTTAGTAGAAAGCTTTCCAGTATACATCCTGCCCATTTAATGAATGGAGCGTGGTTTCCATATCGATAGGAAACACCTACTACCTTTTTAAGTCCCTGTTTTCTTTCTGAATTCTGACAACTCTTAAGAATAGGCTCTTGGTTTTGTGTCCAAAATATGTACCACCTCCAATCTCTGTCACATGGCCATGTACTGGATATCTGAAAGGAATGGCCAACATCTCAGAAAACTCAGATATCAGTGTGACCAGAAAAGTCTCAGTGGAGAAACCCTGCTTTGGCTCTTTTGCTAACCTATTGTTCTGTTGCCCTGAATCTCAGGATGTCTTTGCCTCTGGCCACCCCTTTGGGAAGCCTGAGGAAAACATTTTTTCAAAAGGAAATGAAGGGCATCACCTGTGGCTCTTTGCTTAATTGCTTTGAAAAAAGATGTGTCTGAATCAGCCTCTTGGCCTTGTGTGAGGCTGTGGCTTAGATTCTCAGCACCTGATGGATCAAAAGAAAGGTCCCATGTGTGCATCCAAAACCAAAATGGCAAATATTCACTCATTGTGAATGAATTCTTTTACCTTCCTCTGTTAGGATCCTGAATTCCATCAAGGGAGAATAGGAATCCTTTGGGCCAAATGAGTTCTTCAAATCTCTGCAGAGGGGCTTGTGTTTTCTCATGACTCAAATTCACATAAAGAATCTAAACCACAGAGTCAGAAGGCCTCAAATTGAAAAAGCTGAGCAGTATTAATGTCAGGCCTATTTGATCACTCCTGGTTTACAGGAAGTGTGTCCAGGCCACCTTGATGTTAGACAAATGAGGGGAACAGGACCTTAATTTGGACACTGACTTGGGCTGTGGACCTCATTGAAAACTCCAGCCAGACGTTATAAGGAGTGTCTATATGGAAGAAGATGAGGACCATGTGGGAGTGTTTTGGTTTTAATTGTGGTCATTTGTGTGGCGGTTGGAAGAGATGACTGTTCCACTGGGCTTGAACTCTGGTGTGATTCCCCTTAGAGACTGAGTTCTTTAACTGACCTCAGAGAAGTATTGCCATGAATTGTGTTGGGATTTTAGGAGGCCACACATGAGAGTCGCCCTTGGAACCTGAGATCTAGGCCCAGGTTGGATTTCCACAGAACACTGGGAATTTCAGCCCGGATATTACATACAATTTTTCTTAAAGACTTGGCAGCCATATTTGAGTTTAAAACACACATGGACCTCACATTGTAGATCTCAATGGGCCTGGCTTCATGTGACATTTTGGCCACCCTTAGGGAAACCATGCCTGTGAGAGTGCTCCAGTGCTTTCATTGAAATTAGCTTCTTCACCATTTAATGGTTCCTGAATTAATTGGAGCCCTCAGAGCCGCAAACTTCATCCGTGAAAAATGGCTAGAAAATTACCATGAAATTTTTGATATTTTCATGTTCAGCTGGCACTGAAAAAACTTTGGATGTCCTGTTTCTGATCCTGAGTATACCAGACACTGCCTTGATTGACTTTGTTTCATGAAAATGGTGTAGAACAGATATGCCAGTAAGTTGGAGCCTGGTGAGTAGTTGGCCTAGAGCAGTGGTATGCAATTGTCTGATAAAACATCTGTGTTGCGTCCATGTGGATCAGCCATTGGCTTCCAAATGGCTTGTGACTGACATGGTGCAGCCAGCAGATCCATATATGTAAAGGCATCTTATTGCTATTCTCAAGGGGGCAATCTACGTGGGATAGAACCTGGGTTGGTGCATTCTCCTGAAGACCCTGACTCACCATACCTTAAAGAACTCCCTCCACCACTCTGTCCCATTTTAACTCCTTGTATTTCTTGAAGTAAATACCAAACTCCCAGTGGAGCAGCGAGAAACACCACGAAAAGTGGAGGATGACCAATTGGCTTCACAGTCCACACTGAAAGACACTTAGACCCCAGTGTCCATAGTTTACCTACAAAGAGAGAATTCAGCACCGCTGCCTCATGTTCATTGGATAATAAGAAACCATGTCCTCCAAGTAACATAGATGCAGACCCAGCTTTGATGGTCTCTCTACAAATGAACTAAATCTCCTCAGAACATCAAATATTTCAAGTGCCCACCCTTAGAGGCAGTTTCTCAAAAAGCATTTAGGCCAGCAGAGCTGCATGTTTGTGGAATGTTTACCCTGTCCCTTACTTTTAGAATCTTCTCTACCACCTCCAAAGTTGTAAACTCCTGAGAATACTCCATTCCAGATATATTCACAGATTTTCTAGCTCTTATCCTCTAATTGTGTCTTACTTGAGAAGAATGTAATGTCAAGGCATTGTTCTGGATGAAAGTGGGAAGATTTTTGTGTAGCACATATTTGCATACACATTGGATTCAATTTCCTATTTTCCATTAGAAATGCTGAATCCCTGAAACTAACATATACCCTATTAGACTCTGACTACTAATCCTAATATGATGGAGAAAAATAACACAAACAGAATAGAAATACAAGCACTTTAGAGGAGGTATGTTTTATAGTTGGAGTTGCCTTTTGCATGGTATAGTGTAGCAGTTATAAATCTAGTCAATTATTTGTTGAAATAGTTCTCCATGCGATTTTTAAGTTAACAAATAAGTGAATTCCTGTCCCCCTTTCTCTGTAGCCTATTCAGCACACGTATTTTTATATCCACATATAGAATCCTACCTGGTACCACACGTACATTCTTGTGAGGTGGCTGACGTGGCAGATACAAATTGGAAGAAGAGATCACTCCTCCTAAACGCTGCTTGAACTGATAATTCAAATGTGAGTGAGCTTCCTAGTTGAACAACATTATACATAAATCCATGTTCAGTAAAATGAATAAATTTGGATCTGTGAATGATATACATTTCATGGTGCATTTCGTTTGGCATATATATTGCAATTTTTAATGTCTCTCTCTTTGTCTGTATATAAATATATATATATATATATATATATATATATATATATATATATATATATATATATATACATGCTCAAGATTTTTCAAAACATGAAATATGTGTCTTATTACACACTTCCTAAATTCATTCATATTTATGTTGTGGATTTATAATCAACTTTTCACAAGATTATTCTCAGAAATATTCATCCACCTGAAATACGTATTTGTTTCTTTGTACTGTTTCCATCCCAGATATGCATTCACGGATTTTCAAACTCTTCTACTCTAATTGTGTCTTACTTGGGGTGAAGGTAATGTAAAGGCATTTTTCTGGATGAGAGTGGGAAGATAATTGTGTAGCATATATTTTATACACGTTGGATTCATTTTCCTATATTCCATTGAAAATACTGAATCCCTGACAATAACGCATACCCTACTATACTTTGTCTACTAATCCAAATATGATGGAGAAAAACAACCCAAAAAGAATAGAAATACAAGCAGTTCAGAGGAGGCATGGGGTATAGTTGGACTTGCCATTTGCATGATAAATGGTAGGTGTTATAAATCTAGTCAATTTTTAATTGAAATAGTTCTCCATGTGTTGTTAAAGTTAACAAATATGTAAATTCCTCTCTGCCTTTCTCTGTAGCCTATTCAGCACATGAATTTTTATATGCTTATATAGAATACCTGGTATCACACGTTCATTTTTGTGAGGTGACTGACTTGGCAGATACAACTTGTGAGAAGAGATCACTCCTCTAAACGCTGTTGGAACTGAAAATTCAAACTATGGGTGAGCTTTCTAGTAGAACAACATTATACATAAATTCTTGTTCAGTAAAATAAATATTTTTGCATCTGTGGATGCTATATATTTTATGATGAACTTCGATTGGCATATATATTCCTACATTTTAATGTCTGTGTGTGTGTTTTGTGTGTGTGTGTGTGTGAGTGTATATATATATATACATATATATAATTATATGTGTATATATATACACATATATATAATTATGAATATATATATATATATACACTGACTTGATTTTTAAAATATGAAATATATGTATCTTAAATACACTCCCTAAGTTCATTCATGTTCAAAAATGTGGATTTATAATAAACTTTTCACAAAATTATTCTCAGAAATATTCATCCACCTGAAATACACATTTGTTTCATAGTTCTGAAAACTAACTTCAGTAAATGGTGCTTACAAATCCTAATATTTGTACATTAGCTGACCCAGATTAACATCAATCAAGTAGATTCGTATGGGACATGATGTGTATTCTGACGTTTATTTTCATTCAACACTGGTACATTACTATTGCTTCAGTTTTTACAAATCATAGGAAATATATATTTCATCCACAAGTTCACAAATTTATACGCATTTGTTTCACAATCACTTCCTGCTTCATGAAACATGTATTCCTCCAGGTTTCTTGACTGGTCTTTTCATGAGACTTCTTTCCAAACACATTATTTTCGATTTCCATAATCACTTTTGAAGCAAAACTCACACACCCTTCATGATAAACCATAAACTTAATGTGGCCATTAGATATTTCACTGGTTGGAATGAATGTTTGTATGTCAATATAAGATTTCCTGTATTTTTTCAGATATAATTTCAATCCATTATTTAAAGTCAGAACCAGATATATTATTTATTCACAGTATGGTCTATTCATGCATTATCTCTATATGCACAGACATAGGGTACACCTCTTTTTACCCCCATTACTAATTTATACGTCTTGAATATGTTGCTGCCAGAAATGGTGGAAGAAATAGTCATGTCACCTGATCTAAATGTACGTTTTATCACAGTAATATTCTGAACAAAAAAAGCAAAGGTCACACTTAAGATTGTAGCAAAGACTAAATGAAAAGTGAGCATGGATTACTAAACATCCATGTCCAGGTTGCCTAATGCTGTCAAATGTCAATCCTATTGGTCACTACATATTTGTTTCTTTCTTAGATTATATATTCAAACTCAACCCTGTTGAAAATATCTAATCCTATCACTCATTTTATACTTTGCCTGATTTCGTAATGTCTCTATTGATATCAGCTTTCCTAACTATTTTCCCCAGTTCATCATTGTGACAGTCTCTTCACTTGTGCTGACATTAACATTCACTGTCTACCGGAAACCCTATTGCTAAACAACATTTGGTCCAAATCCTATACTCACTCTTCTTTCTAAACCTACTGAGAATCTTCCGAATCCTACCGACTATCCCTTTTGACTGGAAGTTCTCTTCTACATTTAATCATCCATGGTACAAGGACCTAAGCCATTGTATATCGATTTACCTGACACATCAGTGCAGAACATAATTCAAAGCTACGTATCCCAATCAAGGGCCCAATGCCCTTTTGGGCTTCATATCTTAGCTAGATTTCTGTTTTCATACTTATATTTCACCTATATATTCTTGTAAATATCGCAGTTTCCTAATACCATTATTCATCGCGCAGAAAGATTCCTAATCCAAATCGAACATGTTAGTTAACCTAACCATACACTGTTCAGTCAATTTAACTTTACAGAAGAGCAGGGATAGAGTTGGTCTTACAATACAGGAATATAGGGGATCTTCCACATGCTGAGAAACTCAAAGGTCCATTCAGAAATGATTCCTGGAGAAGTTGTAAGCAGCTATGGAGGAACTAAGAGACCAAAAGTCATCCTCCATGGCAAACAACCTGGTCAGGATGAAGGGTTGTGTCTGAATCAGCTTCTCTCTTCTTAATGTAGAGAAGATGGACCAAACCAGGCCTGTGTGGAGAGCTGTTCCCAGGTGCCAATGGTTGATATACCAATCTAACTTGTGAAAGTGTCACAGGAAGTAGGGGCAGCCTCCATCTCATGGGACCCTTGAAAGCAATTGTTAGGACAAAGTGGTTGCCACGGCAGTAACCTCATTCAGTTCCTGAATGAAGTGACCTACCCCTCTTCCTTGATGACGGATTTCTCTGAACTTAAGATCCAGGAAGCCAGGCACCCAGAGTCAGTCCCAGTTTCTTTCCCAGTGGGCTCAGTTGTTTGGAATAACCAAGGACAGAGTAAGTCTTCCTTGGTACCTACTGATGTGAGGATTGCCAAATGCCAGGAGAGCTCTGAAAAGGGGAATTTCCTGAGAAAGCAGGTAGTGGCTCACCACTGGCTCCTGAAAACTTCACAGTGTTGGCCAAGGATACCCGATCTGAGAAGGACAGGCCATTTCAAGGAAACATAGTATGGCCCATCAGTCAGAGTACATTCCAATTAGTCACAGTCCTACTTGAATAAAGGAGGAGTCGTTGTGGATGTGGTTGTGATTTTGTGGTTTAGTCTCATGTTCTGAGAATAGGTAAGAAAGGCGGTTTGTTTGTTTTGGAGTGGACTGTTTATAGTAAGTCATTTGACAAGGCGATTGTATGCCTGTGTATCCCACTGTGTCCGTGGTTGTAGACATTATAAAAGATAATACATCAATGGATGTGTCCTGTCTAGTAGAAAGCTTGCCAACATTCATCCTGCCCAATTTATGAGTGGACTGCAGGTTGCTTTAGGGACGGGCAACACCTACTATCATCCGGAGTTAGTGTTTTCTTCCTGAATTCTGGCCACTCTTCAGAGCAGGCTCATGGTTTTCTGTCCAAGATATGTACCACCTCCAAGCTCTGTGACATTGCCATATAATGGATAGCTGAAGGGAATAGCAAGCATCTCAGAAAACTCAGATATCAGTGTGACAAAGAAAGTCTCAGTAGAAAACCCTGCTTTGGGCCTTTTGCTTACCTATTTTTCTGTTGCTCTGAGTGTCAGGAAGGTCTTTGCCTCAGGCCACACCTTTGTGAACCCTGAAGAAAACAGTTTTCAAATGGAAATGAATGGGCATCACCTGTGGCTCTTTGCTTAATTGCTTTGGAAAAGGATGTGTCTGAATCAGCCTCTTGGCCCTGTGTGAGGCAGTGGCTTAGATTCTTAGCACCTGATGGATCAAAAGAAAGATCCCATGTGTCCATCCAAAACCAAAATGGCAAATATTCACTCATTGTGAATGAATTCTTTTACCTTCCTCTGTTAGGATCCTGAATTCCATCAAGGGAGAATAGGAATCCTTTGGGCCAAATGAGTTCTTCAAATCTTTGCAGAGGGGCTTGTGTTTTCTCATGACTCAAATTCACATAAAGAATCTAAACCACAGAGTCAGAAGGCCTCAAATTGAAAAAGCTGAGCAGTATTAATGTCAGGCCTATTTGATCACTCCTGGTTTACAGGAAGTGTGTCCAGGCCACCTTGGTGTTAGACAAATGAGGGGAACAGGACCTTAATTTGGACACTGACTTGGGCTGTGGACCTCATTGAAAACTCCAGCCAGACGTTATAAGGAGTGTCTATATGGAAGAAGATGAGGACCATGTGGGAGTGTTTTGGTTTTAATTGTGGTCATTTGTGTGGCGGTTGGAAGAGATGACTGTTCCACTGGGCTTGAACTCTGGTGTGATTCCCCTTAGAGACTGAGTTCTTTAACTGACCTCAGAGAAGTATTGCCATGAATTGTGTTGGGATTTTAGGAGGCCACACATGAGAGTCGCCCTTGGAACCTGAGATCTAGGCCCAGGTTGGATTTCCACAGAACACTGGGAATTTCAGCCCGGATATTACATACAATTTTTCTTAAAGACTTGGCAGCCATATTTGAGTTTAAAACACACATGGACCTCACATTGTAGATCTCAATGGGCCTGGCTTCATGTGACATTTTGGCCACCCTTAGGGAAACCATGCCTGTGAGAGTGCTCCAGTGCTTTCATTGAAATTAGCTTCTTCACCATTTAATGGTTCCTGAATTAATTGAAGCCCTCAGAGCCGCAAACTTCATCCGTGAAAAATGGCTAGAAAATTACCATGAAATTTTTGATATTTTCATGTTCAGCTGGCACTGAAAAAACTTTGGATGTCCTGTTTCTGATCCTGAGTATACCAGACACTGCCTTGATTGACTTTGTTTCATGAAAATGGTGTAGAACAGATATGCCAGTAAGTTGGAGCCTGGTGAGTAGTTGGCCTAGAGCAGTGGTATGCAATTGTGTGATAAAACATCTGTGTTGTGGCCATGTGGATCAGCCATTGGCTTCCAAATGGCTTGTGACTGACATGGTGCAGCCAGCAGACCCATATATGTAAAGGCATCTTGTTATATGGAGAGGATTCACTGCAATGTTCAGAATCATATTGCTATTCTCAAGGGGGCAATCTACGTGGGATAGAACCTTGGTTGGTGCATTCTCCTGAAGACCCTGACTCACCACACCTTAAAGAACTCCCTCCACCACTCTGTCCCATTTTAACTCCTTGTATTTCTTGAAGCAAATACCAAACTCCCAGTGGAGCAGCGAGAAACACCAAGAAAAGTGGAGGATGACCAATTGGCTTCACAGTCCACACTGAAAGACACTTAGACCCCAGTGTCCATAGTTTACCTACAAAGAGAGAATTCAGCACCGCTGCCTCATGTTCATTGGATAATAAGAAACCATGTCCTCCAAGTAACATAGATGCAGACCCAGCTTTGATGGTCTCTCTACAAATGAACTAAATCTCCTCAGAACATCAAATATTTCAAGTGCCCACCCTTAGAAGCAGTTTCTCAAAAAGTATGTAGGCCAGCAGAGCTGCATGTTTGTGGAATGTTTACCCTTTCCCTTACTTTTAGAATCTTCTCTACCACCTCCAAAGTTGTAAACTCCTGAGTATTCTCCATTCCAGATATATATTCACAGATTTTCTAACTCTTATCCTCTAATTGTGTCTTACTTGAGGAGAGTGTAATGTCAAGGCATTGTTCTGGATGAAAGTGGGAAGAATGTTGTGTAGCACATATTTGCATACACATTGGATTCAATTTCCTATTTTCCATTAGAAATGCTGAATCCCTGAAACTAACATATACCCTATTAGACTCTGACTACTAATCCTAATATGATGGAGAAAAATAACACAAACAGAATAGAAATACAGGCAGTTTAGAGGAGGTATGTTTTATAGTTGGAGTTGCCTTTTGCATGGTATAGTGTAGCAGTTATAAATCTAGTCAATTATTTGTTGAAATAGTTCTCCATGCGTTTTTAAAGTTAACAAATAATGAATTCCTGTCCCCCTTTCTCTGTAGCCTATTCAGCACACGTATTTTTATATGCACATGTAGAATCCTACCTGGTACCACACGTACATTCTTGTGAGGTGGCTGACGTGGCAGATACAAATTGGAAGAAGAGATCACTCCTCCTAAATGCTGAATGAACATTTAATTTAAATGTGAGTGAGCTTCCTAGTTGAACAACATTATACATAAATCAATGTTCAGTAAAATGAATATATTTGGATCTGTGGATGATATACATTTCATGGTGAATTTCGTTTGGCATATATATTGCAATTTTTAATGTCTCTCTCTGTTTGTGTATATAAATATGTATATATATATATATAGATACACTCTCAAGATTTTTCAAAACATGAAATATGTGTCTTATTACACACTTCCTAAATTCATTCATATTTATGTTGTGGATTTATAATCAACTTTTCACAAGATTATTCTCAGAAATATTCATCCACCTTAAATACTTATTTGTTTCTTAGTACTGTTTCCACCCCAGATATGCATTCACGGACTTTCAAACTCTTCTACTCTAATTGTGTCTTACTTGGGGTGAAGGTAATGTAAAGGCATTGTTCTGGATGAGAGTGGGAAGATAATTGTGTAGCATATATTTTATACACATTGGATTCATTTTCCTATATTCCATTGAATATACTGAATCCCTGACAATAACCCATACCCTACTATACTCTGTCTACTAATCCAAACATGATGGAGAAAAACAACCCAAACATAATAGAAATACAAGCAGTTTAGAGGAGGCATGGGGTATAGTTGGACTTGCCATTTGCATGATAAAGGGTAGGTGTTATAAATCTAGTCAATTTTTAATTGAAATAGTTCTCCATGTGTTGTTAAAGTTAACAAATATGTAAATTCCTCTCTGCCTTTCTCTGTAGCCTATTCAGCACATTTATTTTTATATGCTTATATAGAATTCTACCTGGTATCACACGTTCATTTTTGTGAGGTGACTGACTTGGCAGATACAACTTGTGAGAAGAGATCACTCCTCTAAACGCTGTTGGAACTGAAAATTCAAACTATGGGTGAGCTTTCTAGTAGAACAACATTATACATAAATCCTTGTTCAGTAAAATAAATATTTTTGCATCTGTGGATGCTATATATTTTATGATGAACTTCGATTGGCATATATATAACTACATTTAAATGTCTGTGTGTGTGTTTTGTGTGTGTGTGTGTGTGTGTCTGTATATATATATATAGACACATATATATGTATATACACATATATATAATTATGAATATATATATATATATATATATATATATATATATATATATACACACTGTCCTGATTTTTAAAATATGAAATATATGTTTCTTAAATACACTCCCTAAGTTCATCCATGTTCAAAAATGTGGATTTATAATAAACTTTTCACAAAATTATTCTCAGAAATATTAATCCACCTGATATACACATTTGTTTCATAGTTCTGAAAACTAACTTCAGTAAATGGTGCTTACAAATCCTAATATTTGTACAGTAACTGACCCAGATTAACATCAATCAAGTAGATTCGTATGGGACATGATGTGTATTCTGACGTTTATTTTCATTCAACACTGGTACATTACTATTTCTTCAGTTTTTACAAATCATAGGAAATATACACTTCATCCACAAGTTCACAAATTTATACGCATTTGTTTCACAATCACTTCCTGCTTCATGAAACATGTATTCCTCCAGGTTTCTTGACTGGTCTTTTCATGAGACTTCTTTCCAAACACATTATTTTCGATTTCCATAATCACTTTTGAAGCAAAACTCACACACCCTTCATGATAAACCATAACCTTAATGTGGCCATTAGATATATAACTGGTTGGAATGAATGTTTGTATGTCAATATAAGATTTCCTGTATTTTTTCAGATATAATTTCAATCCATTATTTAAAGTCAGAACCAGATATATTATTTATTCACAGTATGGTCTATTCATGCAGTATCTCTATATGCACAGACAAAGGGTACACCTCTTTTTACCCCCATTACTAATTTATACGTCTTGAAAATGTTGCTGCTAGAAATGGTGGAAGAAAGAGTCATGTCACCTGATCTACATGTAGGTTTTATCACAGTAATATTCTGGCCAAAAAAAGCAAAGGTCACACTTAAGATTGTAGCAAAGACTAAATGAAAAGTGAGCATGGATTACTAAACATCCATGTCCAGGTTGCCTAATGCTGTCAAATGTCAATCCTATTGGTCACTACATATTTGTTTCTTTCTTAGATTATATATTCAAACTCAACCCTGTTGAAAATATCTAATCCTATCACTCACTTTATACTTTGCCTGATTTCGTAATGTCTCTATTGATATCAGCTTTCCTAACTATTTTCCCCAGTTCATCATTGTGACAGTCTCTTCACTTGTGCTGACATTAACATTCACTGTCTACCGGAAACCCTATTGCTAAACAACATTTGGTCCAAATCCTATACTCACTCTTCTTTCTAAACCTACTGAGAATCTTCCGAATCCTACCGACTATCCCTTTTGACTGGAAGTTCTCTTCTACATTTAATCATCCATGGTACAAGGACCTAAGCCATTGTATATCGATTTACCTGACACATCAGTGCAGAACATAATTCAAAGCTACGTATCCCAATCAAGGGCCCAATGCCCTTTTGGGCTTCATATCTTAGCTAGATTTCTGTTTTCATACTTATATTTCACCTATATATTCTTGTAAATATCGCAGTTTCCCAATACCATTATTCATCGTGCAGAAAGATTCCTAATCCAAATCGAACCTGTTAGTTAACCTAACCATACACTGTTCAGTCAATTTAACTTTACAGAAGAGCAGGGATAGAGTTGGTCTTACAATACAGGAATATAGGGGATCTTCCACATGCTGAGAAACTCAAAGGTCCATGCAGAAATGATTCCTGGAGAAGTTGTAAGCAGCTATGGAGGACCTAAGAGACCAAAAGTCATCCTCCATGGCAAACAACCTGTCAGGATGAAGGGTTGTGTCTGAATCAGCTTCTCTCTTCTTAATGTAGAGAAGATGGACCAAACCAGGCCTGTGTGGAGAGCTGTTCCCAGGTGCCAATGGTTGATATACCAATCTAACTTGTGAAAGTGTCACAGGAAGTAGGGGCAGCCTCCATCTCATGGGACCCTTGAAAGCAATTGTTAGGACAAAGTGGTTGCCACGGCAGTAACCTCATTCAGTTCCTGAATGAAGTGACCTACCTCTCTTCCTTGATGACGGATCTCTCTGAACATGGGATCCAGGAAGCCAGGCACCCAGAGTCAGTCCCAGTTTCTTTCCCAGTGGGCTCAGTTGTTTGGAATAACCAAGGACAGAGTAAGTCTTCCTTGGTACCTACTGATGTGAGGATTGCCAAATGCCAGGAGAGTTCTGAAAAGGGGAATTTCCTTAGAAAGCAGGTAGTGGCTCACCACTGGCTCCTGAAAACTTCACAGTGTTGGCCAAGGATACCCGATCTGAGAAGGACAGGCCATTTCAAGGAAACATAGTATGGCCCATCAGTCAGAGTACATTCCAATTAGTCACAGTCCTACTTGAATAAAGGAGGTGTCGTTGTGGGTGTGGTTGTGATTTTGTGGTTTAGTCTCATGTTCTGAGAATAGGTAAGAAAGGCGGTTTGTTTGTTTTGGAGTGGACTGATTATAGTAAGTCATTTGACAAGGCGATTGTTGGTATGCCTGTGTATCCCACTGTGTCCGTGGTTGTAGACATTATAAAAGATAATGCATCAATGGATGTGTCCTGTCTAGTAGAAAGTTTGCCAACATTCATCCTGCCCAATTTATGAGTGGACTGCAGGTTGCTTTAGGGACGGGCAACACCCACTATCTTCTGAAGTTCCTGTTTTCTTCCTGAATTCTGGCCACTCTCCAGAGTAGGCTCATGGTTTTCTGTCCAAGATATGTACCACCTCCAAGCTCTGTGACATGTCCATGTACTGGATAGCTGAAGGGAATAGCAAGCATCTCAGAAAACTCAGATAACAGTGTGACAAAGAAAGTCTCAGTAGAAAACCCTGCTTTGGGCCTTTTGCTTACCTATTTTTCTGTTGCTCTGAGTGTCAGGAAGGTC
The DNA here is from genome assembly GCF_048772815.1 of Callospermophilus lateralis. Lineage (NCBI taxonomy): Eukaryota > Metazoa > Chordata > Mammalia > Rodentia > Sciuridae > Callospermophilus > Callospermophilus lateralis. The sequence goes on from NW_027514363.1 coordinate 412,143, forward strand.
TTTGCCTCAGTCCACCAATTTGTGAAGCCTTAAGAAAACAGTTTTCAAATGGAAATGAATGGTCATCACCTGTGTATCTTTGCTTAATTGTTTGGAAAGGGATGTGTCTGAATCAGCCACTTGGCCCTGTGTGAGGCAGTGGCTTAGATTCTCAGCACCTGTTGGAACTAAAGAAAGATTCCATGTGTGCTTTCAAAACCAAAATGGCAAAAAGATCAGTCACTGTGTATGGAGTATCTTGCCTTACTCTGATAGGTTTCTGATCTCCATCAAGGGAGAATATGGATCCTTTGAGTCAAATGAGTTCTTCAAAGCCCTGGAGAGGCTAGCCCATATGAGCTTGGGTTTTTTCATTATTCCAAATCACATAAAGAATCTATACCTGACAGTCAGTAGGCCTCAAATTGGAGAAGCAGAGCAGTATTAAGCCCAGGCTTATTTTATCACTCCTGGTTCACAGGAATGTTGTCCAGGCCTAGCTGACTTTAAGCAAATAAGGGACAAGGGAGCTTGTTTTGGATACCGTCTTGTGCTGCACCCCTCATGGAAACCTCCAGCCAGAGGTTATAATGAGTGTCTATATGGAAGAAGGTGAGGACCATGTGGGAGTGTTTTGGTTTTAATTGTGTTCATTTGTGTAGCAGTTGGAAGAAATGACTGGATCCACCAGGGCTGGAACTTTGGTATGATTCCCCTTAGAGACTGAGTTCTGAAACTGACCTCAGAGAAGTATTGTCATGAATTGTGTTGCGATTTTAGAATGCCACGCATGAGAGTCGCCCTTGGAAACTGAAATCTAGGCCAAGGGTGGCTTTCGACTGATCACTGGGAATCTCAGCCAGGATATCACATGATTTTATTATGAAAGACTTGACAGGCATAGTTGAGAGTCAAAACACACATGGACCTCACATTGTAGACCTCAATGGGCTGGGCTTCATGTGACCGTTTGGCTACTCTTTGGGAAGCCTTGCCTTTGAGAGTTCTCCAGAGCATTCATTGAAATGAGGTTCCTCAACATTAAATGGTTCCTGAATGAATTGAAACCCACAGTTTCTCCAACTTCATCCTTGAAAAGTGGCTAGATAAACACCCTGAAATTTTTAAAACTCCCATGACCAGGTGGCACTGGAGAACCTTTGGATCTCCTGTTGCTGATCATGAGTGTACCAGACAGTGCCTTGATTGACTGGGTTTCATGAAAATGGTGAAGAACAGAGATGCCAGTAATTTGCACTGCTGAATAGTGGGCCCAGAGCAGTGGTGTGCAGGTGTGTGATAAAATATCTGAGGTGGGGCCGTGTGGATTTCCAATTGACTTCCAAATGCCTTTTGGCTGCCATGGTGCATCCAGCAGAACCTTACATGTTAAGGCATCTTATTATATGGAGAGGTTTCAAGGCAATGTTCAGAATCAGGTGGGTATGGTCAAGGAAAAAGCTATGTGAAATAGAAGCCTGGTTGGTGCATTCTCCTGCAGTTTCTGACCCACCACACATGACAGAACTCCCTCCAGCACTGTGTCGCAGTTGAACTCCTTGTATTTCGTGAAGCAAATACCAAACTCCCAGTGCAGCACCAAGAAACACCACAAAAATGGAGGATGATCAAATGGCTTCACAGTCCACTCAGGGAGACACTTAGCCCCCAATGGCCACAGTTTACCTACCAAGAGATAATTCAGCACTGCTGCCTCATGTTCATTGGAAAATAAGAAACCATGCTCTCCATTCACATAGATGCAGACCCAGCTTTGATGGTCTCACTAGAAAAGAAGCTAAACTTTCTGACAACAAAATATATTTAAAGTAGAGGCAGTTTCTCAAGAAGTCTTTAGGCCAGCAGAGCTCTATGTTTGTGGAGTGTTTACCTCTTAGACCAGGATGTAAGAAAAGAACACTGACTCCAATTAAAATCAAATTAAAGTAAGCTTATTATTTCCACTGGCTGGGCTGCCACTCCCTCCCAAAATTGCGAGAACAAGAGAGCAACCCCACCTTTACTACAGCCCAGGTTTGTAGGCCAGAAAGTTACACAAAAATGGGGTAACAGATAATAGAACTCTGACAAGCATCACACTAATGGGAGTTTACATTTTTTTTTTTTTGCTAGCCCCAACATCAAAATTTATGAGTCCATTAGAGCCTCAGAGAGGGTCATTGTCTGGCCACAAAAGGCCAATATTTATGAGGTGTGACAAAGTTTCAGAGAGGGCTGCTATCTGGTCAGAGAGCCATGCACGGGTGAGTTCAAGGCACGGGCAGTCATTCCAAGCAGGTTCAGAATTTGCAGTAATTTACAGTAAAGCCAAAATGATTTTTTCATGGCTTTGTTGCAATATGGCTCCCAATTTTAATAAAAGGTAAGGTTGGGTGTATCATTCCCCCCTTTTCTTATGTGTCCCTTTGTAATCCTTGATAGGTTAGTGGAAAAGCACTGAGGAAATTTTAATCCCTCAGTTAACAGTCACCAAATTTTTAGAACTCACCGAAAACCAGTCTCCCTGATATTACCTGACTTAATTAATTACTTATATTGATAGTCTATTTATTTTTGGCTCCATTGGTGTAAGTAGAGAGTCGTCTCTCATTTTGGCTTTTTCTCAGCTGAGAAAGGGTGACATGAGTGTGCATGGCGTGAGGGACATGAGTTGCCTTTTTGAAGTCAGTTCTTTTTGAAGTCTTGTTGAGGAAGAACAGGTTGTAAAGTCATCTGGGGATGGGTTCTTCTATGAGAGAAACAAAAAACATGAGTATTGAATAAATGTTGCAGTAGCTTTATCATGTCACTGTATGAAGTACCCTCACCAGTCTTTAATATCCCCAATTATCAGGACTGTGAACTTAATATTTAACTTTTAGTGATACAGTTGTCCCTCCCCATAATATACAGTTTAATAATTTAATGTCATCTGATTTTGCAGAATCCTTTCACTAGTATGACCTCTGTGTTTAATAGAGAAACATTTAATTCTGTTACTCAGGGCTGGATAATTGTACTAGCAAACACCAAGCCTACCTGTGTAGGTTAGGAATATCTGTAGGCCTTAAACTAAAAACTTCTGCCTCTGGAAGCTCCTCTTGATAGTCTATTTTTATAGTTATCAGGCATTCCTCTCTGAGAATCCTTCTTTGTAGCCAACAGTTTTACTTATTTTGGGAGGCTAACATAAAGTATATACCTTAAAATATTATTATTATTATTATTATTATTATTATTATTATTATTATTATTATTATTTAAAATGCCCAGGATTGGCTGTATTTTGGTTTTAACTGTCTTTGCTAAGTGTTTAAGATGAAGCAGTCAAACTGACTTTTGTTTCTATCTATTGTTAGCAGTCAGCTGAGCTTTTATGGGAGTCAATTTTTGGGATACTTGAGAGCAGCTTCTCAGTTCTGCTAGTGCAATTTGAGCTATGTGGGTCCAGGTCTTGCTTGACCATGTGGCTTCCCTCAGAAGCATCAGGGATGTCTCCCTTTCCTGATGACTCACCTCTTTGTAGCAAATGCACTGATTGGCTTTCTGTTCTCCAGTGGTCTCATTAATCTCTCTGATCGGGAGGTTATGTGGCCCAGAGTTGCAAAGCTCATAGAGAAATCCCTTGTTCCCTGGATTCAGACTGACTCAGAGGGCAAGAGTCAAATATCGTTTTTTTTTGGACCTTTTTATTTAACTTTAATTTTCAATCCTAATCTGAAACAACCAGCAAATGAATTTTAACAGCCATATATTAAGAGTACTGTGCTTTAATGTCTATAAGTTTATAATTATTTATATATTATTAATTGGGATCTTATTATTGTGTCTGTCTTGTAGTTGATGACTTATTATCTTAAATTAACCCATGTTGTGTTCTTAAAGCAACACTTCTGTAAAACACCAACAGGAAATCTTTAGATCACTTATAAGGAAATTAAAAAATAAAATTTTTTTAACAAGAGTAAAAATACTTAGTTCATGTAATAGCTACCCTGAATTTTTTGGGTGAGTTATATATTATATCATCTTTTTGAGATCCTAGTAATCTTGACAGAAAAAAAAATTTGAACATAACTTTAAATGAAATAAAATCTGACCTACTGCTTTCGTAGTCATTCTCACATGTAGTAAGATGGGACACAGAGTCTTATCTCAGGTAAGCAGGGCTCCTTATAAACCTTAAATGCTTTAGTTCTAAAGCTGATCTTTGTTTTTTAAATATCATTTTACAAAGTTTACATAAATTTTTTGAGGTCACATGAACATTAGCTCACACCATATGATATCACATTTAAAACATGAATTAAAGTATGGCTGAAAGATTTTAACCTTTACATAGATTAGGATCTCATTAACTTAAAAATACATTTAAATTGTTCCACAATGTAAAAAGTAACATAAAACTTTACATATATTATTGATAACAGGTAAATAAATCCCCAATATATATTTTATTTACCATACAACTTCAGAACACCTGCTTGATATAATGCTCTTTTAAAGTTTCTACCTTATAGAGTTTTATAACTGGAAGATATGAGCACATTAATAGCATCACAATTACATTGATGTTTCTACATTAACCAAGTTTAGCTTTTAAAGAAATGGCAGTACAGTGCTCTAAAATAACAGTTCTTAATTAAACAGTTGTTTAATTTTTATGGTTGCCTGCTCTAGAAAATTTAAATCTTAATAAACTAAATGTTATGGGTAAACTTATGTTTAAGAAATTTTTGTCTCTTTAACACATGACTGATTTTTACAATCTTATACAGACTTTAGTACAAACTTATACAGACCTTAGTATATCAATCAGATATCAAACAAAAGTACTCATGAATGAGTAATCCCATATCAAATTTACTTTACTTATTTATCAAAATATTAGACAAATGTTTTGAACAGTGTAAGCCATTTTTTTGATTGAAAGAAAAGTCCTGGAACATAGGCATATTAGACCTTTTGTAGACATTAATACTTTATTAGATTTTTGAACACCTAGAAAAACTTGTAAGCTTAAATTTAAAGAAATTTATATTTATCAGTTTACCCAATTTAAATTGAAACATTTAAATCACGTGAATTAAAGATCTTTGGATCCACTTTTTAAAATTGTTTTTATGAGTGCTTTGTAATATGAGTGCTCCTTAAATATGTTAATTTGTGTATCATATATATGATATACGGACATATGTATACATATATAGACATACAACACATAACAAATTGTGCACACATAATAAAAGTGAAGGCCTTGTAGCTTTTCACAGGTGAAATCTCCACTGCAATGATTTAAAAATTCCACAGTTGGTCAAAGGTATTACTGATCAGAAAAACATTAACCTAGGTCTGTAGTAGCAAAATCATGAGCTCAAAAAATAAATAAAGAATCTAAGAAAAAAAATATGAGTACTAGAAAAAATGACTGGCCAGTAAAAAGTAAATACCATACATTTTACTTTTTTTTTCCTTAGGCCTCAAATAAGTCTCCTACTAAGCTTACAGGCTTCTTTCATTTGCATTTCAAAATAATCCCTGGCTGAGGTCTGGAAGAAGCAGGAAAAAATGGCTATTCTGAGCAGAAACCTTAGGCCTAAGGTATTTTAACCATTATTTTCAGGTTAGGATGTTGAAAATTATGATACAAGTTTAAGATACAATTCACAAAATTTTATATCTTCACAAGTTGTTTTGTCAACAGATATCATACTATGATTTAGTATCCTTGTCCAAATTAATGCACTGGTACACACAGTGACATTTTCCCAGGCTACCTAATTTAAAATTGGTGAAAAAAAGTCTGAATGATTGGGAAGTTACTTGCCAACTTGGAAGTAGAGTTCTTTAGTTTTCCATCCTAAGTATTTATGTTCTCTGGCATGAATTATCTGAAACCATAAACTAAACAATTACCTAAACCCGACTTTTAACTGCAAGATTGTGAAATGCTTCCAAAACCCATTCAGATACCAGATTGGTACAATGAAACATCATCATTTAGACACAAATTCAGCTAAGTTCATTTCCAAGAAACAATTTATAATATTAACACATTATTGCACATGTCTTAAAGGGCCAGAAAAAAGGCACAAGACAGGCAGAAATGAACTCCAGACAATGGCTGACAGACAGAACCCTTTAAAACAGAGCAAATAAGAGAAAAATCTCCTTCCCCAGTCGCACCACAGATGTCCCCACAAGGGGACCAAATGTTTTCACAGAGGAGCAACCTGAAATGTAAAATAAAGTGTCTCCATGGTGACTTTACTGCATTTAGTGTCCCCTTTTTGTTTTTCTCTTTTTTTAAGAAGACAGAGGCGGCATTATCCTTACAGTGCAGGGAACGAAGGAGGGAATTCCCTGAATAAACAGGGCTTTGGCAGATGCTGGGAGATACTCAGTTCTTCATTCCCCAGCAGGCATTGCCATCTGCACTGGGTGTGCTCCAGGCAGCCAGCTAGGGGCTTCTCTCATTCTGCTTAACAAATGGTGGTAAAGTTCATCACAGTTCCTTAAAACACAGTCCAAAGGGGTGTCAGGCTTACTTGCTTTGTTACCCATTTTCACGTTCAATATCCTTAAGATTTTATCACAGAAATCACAAAACAAAATGCACAAAAACAAAAAAACATATAGAATACAGAACAAAACACACACACACACAAAAAAAAAAAAAAAAAAAAAAACAGAATCCCGGTGCCAAAACAGAAAAACAGAGGAGCAATTCAACGTCTTGCTAAAGCTCTGGGGTAGGAGCACGTGCGTGTCCCTCGGCACCTCTCTAACCTTGAAAGGAATTCCCTACAGAACGGAACAGAGGACAGAACGATTCTCATTACTGTCCTGGACAGGAGTGTATGTGAGCCTCCCCAGGCCACCTCTCTGTCATTAGAAGAGATCTCCCTTAACCAGATATAAGATGTTATCAAGGTGCCACTAACCTATGGAGGCCTCCTCCACCAGGTGCTTGCTAATAGTTTCAGTGCGGTGGTTCACTGCAGTGCTCCCCAGACCGACGGCTCACTCCAAGGCCTTGGAACATCTCAAGTTGTGCACCCCCTAGAGTGGCTCCCCAGCCCGTAGCCCTGGAGGGAAGGCCAGCTTCAGAATTTTCAGCAGTCTGGCCTTGTGATCTGGTCGGGCAGGGTCATCTCACTGGGGAACTCCAAAATGTTGGACTAGGATGCAAGAAAAGACCACTGACACCAATTAAAATCAAATTAAGGCAAGCTTATTATTAAAACCGGCCAGGCTGCCTCTCCCTCCAAAAATGGAGGGAACAAGACAGCAACACCACCTTTCCTACAGCCCAGCTATATAGCCCAGAAAGTTACACAAAAAGGGGGTTACAGATAACAGAACTTTGAAAGCATCACACTAATGGTAGTTTACATTTTTTTTGCTGGCCCCAACATCAGAAATTATGAGGACCATTAGAGACTCAGAGAGGGTCGTTGTCTGGCCTGGGAAGGCCAATATTTATTAGGTGTCACTAATGTTTCAGAGAGCACTGTTATCTGGTCAGAGAGCCAGGCATGGATGAGTTCAAGGCACGGGCACGCATTCCAAGCAGGTTCAGAATTTGCAGTAATTTATAGTAAAGCCCAAATTATCTTTTCACGGCTTTCTGGCAAGATGGCTCCCAATTCTAATAAAAGATCAGGTTGGGTCTATCAAGCCTGTCCTTTACTTTTGGAAACTCCTCTACAACCTGCAAGGTTGTGAACTCCTGACCATTTTACATTCCAGATATGTATTCACAGATTTTCTAACTCTTGTCCTCCAACTGTGTTTTACTTGGGGTGAAGGTAATATCAAGGCATTGTTCTGGATGAGAGTGGGAAGATTTTTGTGTAGCACATATTTGCATACACATTTAGGAGATCACTCCTCCTAAACACTGTTGGAACAGAAAATTAAATCTATGGGGGAGCTTCCTAGCTGAACAACATTATACATAAATTCAAGTTCATTAAATAAATAGTTTCGGATCAGTGGATGATATATATTTCAAGATGGATTTAAATTGGCATATATATTGCTACATTTTAATGTCCATGTGACTTTTGTGTTCATAATTTTTTGTGATTTATGTGGATTTATAATCAAATTTTCACAACATTGTTCTCAGAAATATTCATCCAACTTAAATACATACTTTTTTCCTAGTACTGAAAAGTAACTTCAGTGAATGGTGCATAAAAATCCTAATATTTCTACAGTAACTGACCCAGATTAACATCAATGCAAGTAGATTCCTATGGGACATGATGTGTATTTTGATGTTCATTTTTATTCATCACCGGTACATTACTATTTCTGCAGTTTATGCACATTATATATAGTATGATATATAATGTTCAATCACTTCCTGCTTGAGAACACATGTATTCTTACAGGTTTCTTGACTATTCTTTTCATGAGACTTCTTTCCAAACACATTATTTTTGATTTCCATAATCACTTTTGAAACAAAACTCACACACCTTTCAGGATAAACCACAACCATAATATTACCATTAGATGTATAACTGGTTGCAGTGAATGATTGTATATCAATGTGAGATTTCTTTTATATTTTCAGATATCAATTCAATCCATTATTTAAAGTGGAACCAGTTATATTATTTATTCACATGATGGTCAATTGATGCATTATCAATATATTCTATGACACAGGTTATACCCCTTTGTACCCCCAATACTAATTTATATTTCTTCAAAATAGTGCTCCCAGAAATGGTGGAAGGAATACTCATGTCACCTGATCTACATATACATTTTATCACAATAATATTCTGGACACAAAATGCAAAGGTCACACTTATGATTTTACCAAAGCCTAAATAAAAAGTGAGCATGGATTAATAAAAACATCCATGTCCTGGTTACCTAATGCTCTCAAAAGTCAATCCAATTTGTGACAACATATTAGTTTCTGCCTAAGATTATATATTCAGACTCAAACCGTTGAAAATGTCTAAACAAATTACACACTTTATACTTTTACTGACTTCCTAATGTCTCTATTTATATCTGCTTTCCTACATATTTTCCCCAATTCGTCATTGTGCTGACATTTACATTCACTCTCTACCCGAAACCTTATTTGTAAAGAACTTTTGGTACAAATGCTATACTAACTCTTCTTTCTAAATCTACTGACTATCTTGCTAATCCTACAGACTATCCCTTTTTTATTGGATATTCTGTATGTTATTCAATCATCCAGTGTATAAGATCCTATTTCATTGTATATCGATTTATCTGAGACATCTGTGCAGAATATAATTCAAAGCAAAGTATGCTACTCAAGGGCCCAATGTCCTACTTGGCTTCAAGTCTTCCCTAGATTTCTGTTTCCATACTTATATTTCACCTATATATTCTTGTAAATATCTCAGGTTCCCAATACCATTATTCATCCAGCAGAATGATTCCTAACCCAAATAGAACATGATATTAACACTAACCATACACTGTTCCCTCAATCTAACTTTACAGCAGTGCAGGGATAGAGTTGGTCTTACAATACAGGAATATAGGGGATCTTCCACCTGCTGAGAATCTCAAAGATCCATGCAGAAATTATCCCTGAAGAAGATATAGAATGCTATGAAGGACCTGAGAGACCAAAAGTCATTTTCCATGGCAAATAACCTTGTCAGGATAAAGAGATGTGTCTGAATAAGCCTCTCGCATTTTAATGTAGACAAAATGGACAAAACCAAGCCTGTGTGGAGATCTCTCCCCGAGTACCTATGGTTGATATATCATTCTAACTTGTGAAAGTGTCACAGGAAGTAGGGGCAGCCTCCATCTCATGGGACCCTAGGAAGAAACTGTTAGGACAAAGTGTTTGCCAAGGCTGTGAGCTCATTCAGTTCATGAAGGAAGTGACCTACCTCACTTCTTTGGGATGGAACTCTCTGAACTTGGGATCCCGGAAACCAGGCACCCAGGGCCAGGCCCAGTAACAGTCACAGAGATCTCACTTGTTTGGATTTATCATAGAAAGAGTCAGTCTTTCTTGGTACCTACAGATGTGAAGATGGCCAAATGCCAGAAAAAATCTGAAGAGGTGTCTTTCCTGAGAAAGCAGGTAGTGGCGACTCAAAGCTGGCTCCTGACAACTTCACAGAGTGGGCCAAGGAGTCCAGATTTGAGAACAGACAGGCCATTTCGGGTGAACAAAGAATGGCTCACCAGGCAGAGGACACTCCGGTTAGTAACAGACCTTCTTGGGGGAAGGAGGTGCATTTGTGGGAATGAGTGTGGGTTTGTGGTTTTGTCTCATGTTCTGAGAATACGTAGGAAAGTTGGTTTGTTTGTTTTGGAGTGGACTGTTTCTATTAAGTCATTTGACAAGGCAAGTGTTTCTATGTCTGTGTATCCCACTTTGTCCGTGGGTGTAGACATTACAAAAGAAAATGCAACAATGGATGTGTCCTGTCTAGGAGAAAGCTTCCCAACATTCACGCTGCCCAATTTATAAAAGGACAGTGGATTGCCTAATTTGTGGGCAAGACCTGCAATCTTCCTAAGTTCCTGTTTTCTTCCTGAATTCTGGCCACTCTCCAGAATAGGCTCATGATTTTGTGACCAAGATAGGTACCACCTCCAAGCTCTGTGACTTGGCCATGTACTGGATAGCTGAAGGGAATGGCGAGAATCTCAGAAAACTCAGATATCAGTGTTACCAGGAAAAGTCTCAGTGGAGAAACCCTGCTTTGGGACTTTTGCTTACCTATTGTTCTATAGCACTAAATGTCAGGAAGGTCTTTGCCAAGGCCACCCCGTTGTAAAGCCTGAATAAAACAGTTCTCTAATGCAAATGAATGGGCATCACCTGTCCCTCTTTGAGTAATTGATTTCGAAAGGGATGTGTCTGAATCAGCCTGTTGGCCCTGTGTGAGGCTGTGGCTTAGATTCTCAGCACCTGATGGATCTAAAGAAAGATGCCATGTGTGCATCCAAAACCAAAATGGCCAAAAGAGCATTCATTATGGATGAAGTCTCTCGCCTTCCTCTGTAAGTTTCCTGACCTCCATAAGGTGAGAATAGGAATCTTTGGGTCAAATGATTTCTTCAAAGCCCTTCAGAGTCTAGCCCATTGGTGCTTGGGTTTTCTCATGACCCCAATCCACATGAAGAATCTAAACCCCACAGTCAGTAGGCCTCAAATTGGAGAAGTGGAACAGTAATAATGGTAGGCCTATTTGATCACTCCTGGTTCACAGGAAGGGTTTCCAGGCCACCCTGACTTTAGGCAAATGACGGGCAAGGGAGCTTATTTTGGACACTGTCTTGTCCAGCACCCCTCATAGAAACCTCCAGCTAGAGGTTATGATGAGTGTCTATGTGGAAAAGATGAGGGCCATATGGGAGTGTTTTCGTTTAAATTTTGGTCATTTGTGTGGCGATTGGAAGAAATCACTGGGTCTACCTGGGCTTGAACTCTGGTGTGAATCCACATAGAGACTGAGTTCTGGAACTGACCTCAGAGAAGAATTGCCATGAGTTTTGTTGGGATTTTAGGAGGCCACGCATGAAAGTAGCCCTTATAAACTTAGATCAAGGCCACAGAGCACTGGGAATCTCAGCCAAGATAATCCATGATTTTCTTCTTAAAGTCTTGGCAGCCATAGTTGAGAGTTAAAACACACATGTACCTCACATTGTAGACTTCAATTGGACTGGCTTCATGTGACCTTTTGTCCACTCTTTGGGAGGCCTTGCCTATGAGAGTTCTCCAGAGTTTCATTGAAATGAGCTTCCTCAACATTGAATGGTTTTTGAAACCCAACGTTCCTCCAACTTCATCCTCGAAAAATGGCTAGATAAACACCATGAAATTTTTGAAATTCCCATTACCAGGTGGCACTGGAGAATCTTTGGATGTCCTATTGCTGATCATGAGTGTATCAGACAGTGCCTTGACTGACTGGGTTTCATGAGTATTGTGTAGAACAGAGATGCCAGTAAGTTGGAACCTGCAAATTAGTGGGCCTAGAGCAGTGGTGTGAAGGTGTGTGATAAAATATGTGTGGTGGGGCTATGTGGATCTGCCATTTGCTTCCAAATGGCTTGTGACTGACATGGTACAGCCAGGAGAACCTTCCATGTAAAGGCATCTTTTTATATAGGGAGATTTCAAGGCAATGTTCAGAATCAGGTTGCTATGGACAAAGGGGCAACCCATGTGGGATAAAATCCTGGTTGGTGCATTCACATGCAGACCGTGAGCTCCACATGTGACAGAACTCCCTCCAGCACTGTGTCCCAGTTGATCTCCTTGTATTTCATGAAGAAAATACCAAAGTCCCAGTGCAGCAGCAAGAACCACCACGAAAAGTGGAGGAGGACCAAATGGCTTCACAGTTCACACGGTGAGTAACTTAACTCCCAGTGGCCATAGTTTAACTACAAAGAGAGTATTCGCACTGCTGCCTCATGTTCATTGGAAAAATAGAAACAATGTCCTCCAGGTCACATAGATGCAGACCCAGCTTTGATGGTCTCACTAGAAAGTAAGCTAAAGCTACTGACAACAACATATATTTCAAGTGCCCAACCTCAGAGGCAGTTTATCAAGAAGTCTTTAGGCCAGCAGAGCTCCATGTTTGTGGAGTGTTTACCATGTGCCTTACTTTTGGAAACTGCTCTACCACTTCCAAGGTTGTGAACTCCTGAGTATATTCCATTCCACATATGCATTCACAGATTTTCTAACTTTTCTCCTCTAATTGTGTCTTACTTGGGACGAAGTTAATGTCAAGGCATTGTTGTGGATGAGAGTGGGAAGATTTTTGTGTAGCACATATATGCATACACATTAGATTCATTTTCCAATTTTCCATTCAAAATACTTAATCCCTGACAGTAACTCATAAACTACTAGACTCTGACTGCTAATCCTAATATGATGGAGAAAACTAACCCAAACAGAATAGAAATACAAGCAGTTCAAAAAAGGCATGGTGTATAGTTGGACTTGCCATTTGCATTATGAAGGGTAGGTGTTATAAATCTAGTTAATTTTTAATTGAAATAGTTCTCCTTGTGTTTTTAAAGTTAATAAATATATAAATTCCTGTCTCCCTTTCTCTGTAGCCTATTCAGAACATGTAATTTTATATGCACATATAGAATCCTACCTGGTATCACATGTACATTCTTGTGAGGTGGCTGACTTGGCAGATACAAATTATGAAAAGAAATCACTCCTCCTAAACCCTGTTGGATCTTAAAATTCAACCTATGGGTGAGCTTCCTAGTTGAACAACATTAAACATAAATCCATGTTCAGTAAAAGAAATATTTTTGCATCTGTTGATGATATATATTTCATGATAAATTTCGATTGGCATATATATTGGTAATTTAATGTCTCTGAGTGTGTTTTTTTGTATATATATATATATATATTCTCCAGATTTTTCAAAATATGAAATATATGTGTCTTATATACACTCCCTAAATTCATTCATGTTCATGTATATGGATTTATAATCAAGTATTCACAAGATTATTCTCAGAAATATTCATCCACATGAAATACATATTTGTTTCCAGTACTGAAAACTAACTTCAGTTAATGTTGCATACAAATACTAATATTTGTACAGTAACTGACCCAGTTTAACATCAATGCATGTAGATTACTATGGGACATGATGTGTATTTGGACGTTCATTTTTATTCAACACTGGTACATTATTATTTCTTCAATTTATGCACATCATAGGATATATATTTCATCCACAAATTAGCAAACTTATAGGCATTTGTTTCACTTTCAATAACTTCCTGCTTCAGAACACATGGATTCCTCCAGGTTTCTTGTCTGGTCTTTTCATGAGACTTCTTTCCAAACACATTATTTTCAACTTTCATAATCAGTTTTGAAGCAAAACTCACACACTTTTCATGACAAACCATAATCCTAATATAACGTTTAGATGTATAACTGGTTGGAATGAATGTATGTGTATCAATATAAGATTTCCTGTATATTTTCAGATATCAATTGAATCCATTATTAAATTTGGAACCCATTTTATTATTTATTCACAGTATTGCCTATTCATGCATTATCTCTATATTCATATCACAGGGTACACCTATTTGTACCCCCAATATTAATTTGTACATTTGGACACAGAAGCAATGGTCACACTTATTATTTTACCAATGTAAATGTCAGGCGAGCATCGGAGGAAGAGACTACCAGGGACTGTCTAATGCAACAGCCAAAAGTTTATGGGGGTCCAGCATGCTGGGGCTCAGAGCTCCCTTGAATAGAGGAGAGAGCCCTGAGAACAGCTTAAGCAGAGCTTATATACTTTCCTTGGAGAGGGCAGGGAGGGAAGATTATTGATGGGTCAGTGCGAGTGGGTAGTTTGCGTGCAAATGGGTGAGGGAGTACATTCTGCAGTTTTGCAGTTGGTACAGCACATTCAGGGAACAAGATTAGCAAACAGTTCTCAAGATATCAACAGTGTTTTGTTAAGCATACCGTAAAACTGGAAGTGACAATTACCTATTTTATTTACCTTTCATTCCCCACTTTCTTTTGGTTACATTAAATCATAATAGTGATCATTGGGGATGTCACATTTTATGTCTGCTAGTGTGGTATATTGATTTCTGATTACCATAAGTTTAACTTGTCCAATTTGAGCTTGGAGAAAGGAAATTACACGGTTGAGCAAACAGGGTCCTACAGTTAGCAATAATGTGAGGATTATTAAGGGACCGGCCAGGGCTGATAAAAGCGTAGTTAACCAGGGGGACTCTGTGAACCAAGACTCAAACCACCCATTTTGGGCCTCTCTCTCTTGTTGATGCTCTTCAATGCTTCTTCTCAATTTAATCATAGATTCTTTTACAACTCCAGTATGGTAGGCATAATAACAACATTCTTCCCTCAATGCAGGACAAAGGCCCCTTCTCTCATGAAGAGGAGGTCGAACCCTCGCCTGTTCTGTAAAACAACTTCAGAGAGAGAGGTTAAAGATTCTTGTAAAGCTGTGATGGTGGTTTTTTAATATCTTTAAGTTTTGGTGTATTGCTGCTTCTAATTGGGTCATTTGTTGTGTCCCATGGATTAGGGCAGTGGTACCTGTGCCCACCTCTGCAGCAACTACTATTCCTCATAGGATGGCTAAAGTGCAAGATACAGGTTGCCAGCAGAACCGGGTTGTATGCCCCCCTATTTGAAATTTAAATGATCCTGCCTCATGATAGAGCACTCGGGGAAACATCTGCACCATTACATAATTAATCACATCTGTTGATAATTCTATGAATAAACAATGTTTAAGTATATAGAATTATACTGTTGTAGGTATGGACAAGGCAAGGCACCTAAGATAGCACCGAAGACAGGGAAACAGTCCTATTTGGTTGCAACCGGATATAGAGGGCATTGCTTCTATTGTAATCAATTAATCCCCTGAATCCCAAGTTTAGGTA
Source organism: Callospermophilus lateralis (assembly GCF_048772815.1). NCBI lineage: Eukaryota > Metazoa > Chordata > Mammalia > Rodentia > Sciuridae > Callospermophilus > Callospermophilus lateralis. The sequence continues at coordinate 427,602 of NW_027514363.1, forward strand.
GTTTCAGAATTTTGTACCCAACATGTAAGAGAAAAGACTCAGAAATTTACAGTCTGCAGAAGTTCACAAAAAGCAGTTTTTGGTTCTGTTTTTATTTTCCTCTTCTCTGGGAAAGATAACTTTTTAAGGACATCTGGGAGGGGGAGAGCTTTTTTCTTCTCTTTTATTTTCTCCCTGCCAGCTGTTACCATGGAGCCCAGTTGGTAACTTCTTTATCTTGGAAATATAGCCATCTCTGGAAGCCTGAGCTCAAGGCCAGAGGCCTTGTTCACATATTTTGTGAAAAACTAGTAAGGGGGTGTCTAGCTTAGAAGTGCTGATTTTTCCAGCCAGTGGCCAAGTATAACAGAGCAACACGAAAAGAGGAAGTTTATGTACACTGAACTCTTTTATAGGGACTTTGTTGCTGAAAGTCCTAAAGTCAGCCACGATGAAGACTTCTGGAGAAGGCCATTTCAGATTTTTCTGTGGGCCTGGTACAGAGGGGAAGACGGCGAAGGCGGGGGGTGAGAGCAGTTCTGTGGTTCTGAGAATGAGGAAAAAGAGATATAAAAGAATAATGGGAAAAGGGTTTGGAATTTTCCTGGCAACAAAACGTGAGCAGTAGAACAGGTAGAGCAGATGGGAAGACAGGAGTGAGTATCCCAAAAAGCCTGTGAGGGACATTAAATTCTTAGTAACCTGTTTTTAGTGATGACAAAGCAACTTTAAAGGCCATTTTCATTACAACTTGGATAGGCGTCTGAGGGCACTCCTCAGCTGGTTTGAGCTTTGGGTTAGCTGGTAAGAGGACCTGGTGGGACCCGGTGTGGGCACTGACAGGAGAAGAGAGGAGTGAGTGGGTGGAAGGGTACCTCAGTACCTGCTACCTCAGCAAGGGGGCAATGGTCTGAGAACCAGCGGAGGTTTGGGTTTTTGATCTAGTAATTGGAGGGGAGAAATCAGGTTGTTGATGTGAGAGTGACAGCAGAGAGTCTGGAGCAGAAGGATCTATTGGAGAAACATAGTTCATGATGTGAGCAAAGGAGGGAAAAGGCATACACATAGGGGAATTTTCTTCCATCCTTTTGAGCACTTGCCGAAGTTGAAAAAGTCACACAGAATTTGAGGATCTAGACACCCCTCTGCGGGCCATCGGTTTTGGTTGTCTAATTGGTAATATGGCCAATGCTGTGAACTGAATTTGATGAGGAGTTTGGGTTCCACCAGGCAGCCCCTGTATGCTCACATCCCCATGACTTACGGAAGAAGACGGCTTTTCCCCCACACAGCCGTGGTTGTTTGTGGCTTTGATAGTCCACCGGGCAAACATAGTAATCTAGGCTAGCCAACCTGCATCAGACTTGCATGTCCCTACATCCATAATGTTTGTTTCCATTATCTATGGTACGGAAAAAATTTAATGAAATTTTAATGGGATCCTCTTCATCAGAGATATCCCAATTGGAAAGACGTATACTCAGCTGACAAATATCTGGGTGGAGAGATGGCCACCAGGTCCCTAAGGGGGCTGTATGCAAGACAGACCATACTTCTTGTCTAATAGGATTTGTGATCAGCCATCGCTGCTGAATGGGCTGATGATGGTTAGGACTAGTGGTGGTCAAGGGGAGAGTCTATAGCCTTATCCACATGGACAATATGCAATTTGAAAGGGTTACCAGTCTTTTCCACTTTCAAGCCAGAGTCTGGACAGGGCGCAGGCTTGAGATGAGAATTAGGATCCAGGAAGTGATTCCATCTACCTTTACCACTATAGGTTTTATAAGTAGCACCTGGTATGGTCCTGTCCATCGGGGTTCCAGGGATGACACCTGAAGTCATCTTATGTAGACGAAGTCTCTTATTTGATATCGATGTGGAGTCTCCTCTTCACCAGGTTGGTAGGCAGTGGCCAGCTGGTTTGACAGGTATCGCTGAGTTCTTTCAAGAGCTTTAAGTTTGTCAAGCAAGGGGGTGTGGAAGGGATCGGTAGGTCTTAGAGTTGGGGTTAGGTCCTTACTGGAGGAGGGGCCCCATAGAGAATTTCATAGGAGGTGAGGTTACTCAAAGAAACAGAGGGAGTATTTCTTGCATGAAACAGTGCATAAGGCAGGAGCATAGTCCAACCTTTGATGCCCTCTCTAAGCTTAATTTCGTTAAGGTCTCTTTAATGGTTCTATTAATTTTTTTTAACCTGTCCTGAGCTCTGGGGTCTATAAGCATAATGTAACTTCCAATTTATTCCCAGGGTCCTGGCTAACACCTTACTTACCTGGGTCATGAACGCCGGTCCATTATCAGACAATATACCCTTAGGTAGGCCGTATCATGGAAAAATATCTTTCAGGATTTTTTACCACCATTTGTGCCTTTTTTTGTGTGGAAGGCTTCAATCCATCCTGAAAATATATCTACAAACACTAGGAGATATTGAAGTCCATACCTCGCTGGCTTAATTTCAGTAAAGTCCACTTCCCAGAATTGTCCTGGTCTGGTTGTTCATAGGTGCTATTTTGCAGGAAGCTTGGAAGGGTAAGCATTAACCTATTGAGAGAACGGACAGGGTTTTGTTACCCGTTCAGTTATGTCCTTTCGCTGTGAGTCGGTTAGTGGAAAACTCTGTTCTTGATCCTTCAGGAATGCCTGCAGTTTCTTTGAACCAAGGTGTGTGAATTGATGTACATTTTTAACGTAGTGTAGGGATTTCTGAAATTGCAGGCTTGGCTCAGTGAACTTGAGGAGTTCAGTGCCAGTGTTGTTAGATGTTATCAAAAGCTTGCTGGTGCTCAGGGGTCCATTGGAATTGGGCATCTCCCTTTAACAGCGGGTATAAAGGAGAAGTTAAGGACGCAAACACAGGAATCCATAACCTGCAAAACCCAGTAGTCCCAAGAAACTCTCTGTGTTGTCTGCTGCTGGGGGGGGGTGTATCTGCACAACCGTTTGTTTTCTGGGCTCAGTGAGCCATTGTTTACCACCCCTAAGGGAATAGCCCAGGAAGACTACTTCTTGCTGGCAAATTTGGGGTTTTTTGGAAGAAGCTCTATACCCGAGTTGAGCAAGCTTATATAATAGTGCTTGGTTCCCAGACTCACAGTTTTCCTTGGTGTTGGCTGCAGTAGCAGGTCATCCACGTATTGAAGCTGGGTGACTTCAGGGTGCATAGGTCTGAAGTTGTTGACATCTCTGTGGAGGGCTTCATCAAAGAGAGTGGGGGAGTTTTTGAACCCCTGTGGGAATCTAGTCCATGTTAGTTTACCATACGTTCCGGTTTCTGGGTCTACCCACTCAAAAGCAAACAGCAACTGACTGTCTTTATGCAGAGGCATGCAATAGATAGCATCTTTATGTCCATACCATTTCTACTCAGGGTTCAGAGTGATAAGCAGATTGTATGAATTATTTACCATGGGGTGAATTTCCTGCACTCTGTTGTTGATCTCTCTTAGGTCTTGTATGGGGGATAGTCCCCAGTTCCTGGATTTTTTACCGGTAGCAGGGGAGTGTTCCAGGCCGATTGACAGGGCCTTAGGACCCTAAGGCCAGATATTTCTGAATATGGGGCCTTATCCCATCTTTACCTTTTTTGCTCAGAGGATGTTGTTTGACATTGATTGTGGAGGCTGAGGTTTTTAACTCCACTGTTCTTGGAGGTTGTTTCATGGCTAGGCCTAACCCAACAATTTTGCCCAGGCATCTGGGTAATCTGTTATCCATTTCTGGGGTAGCTTGCCTGTTTGATCAGTCTTGGGGTGTGTGAAAAGTGGATGTTCATCTTCGACTGACATTTATAAAGCCATAACTATAGGAGTTTTTAATGAAGGATTTAGAAATTTCATTTTGGGGCCTTCGGGGTTAAAAGTTGTTTTGGCCCGGAGCTTACTGAGCAGATCTCTGCCCATCAATGGGGCCAGGCATTCTGGGATTACTAGGAAGGAATGTTGTATTTTGTCTTTCCCCATGTCCATGGTCCTCTTAGTTGTCTAAGTCTGATATTTACTGCTGTTAGCCCTTTGAACTAGAGATCTTTTATTTGATAGAGGGCCCAGTGGGGCCTTAAGGGCTGAGTATACTGCTGCTGTATCCACTTCAAAGTTTATGGGGTCCCCTTCACTTCAAAAGTTACCCTGAGCTCGGGGAAGGGATCTGAGCCCCGACATTCTTAGTCAACCTCCAGAGTCAGAAAGGCTGTCTGGCGTGGCTTTCTCTTTCTAGGGCACTCTTTGGCTCAGTGTCCTTTTTCTTTACAGTAGGCACATTGATCTGAGGCCAACGGTGGCCTCTGGAGGGGACCCAGGTATCACTTCTTGTCTCCCTGTTTCTTAATTTCTGGCCTATTTATTGTTGTGACCAGGACATTAGTTAATACCTTAATCTGTCTTTTTCATCTCTCATCCTCCCTTTGCTCCCTTTCGTTCTCTCTGTTTCTCTCTTATAGGATACTTTCTCGGCTACTCTGACTAAATCTCTCAAAGTCATATCTTGTAATCCATCTAAGTATTGTAACTTTCTTTTAATATCCAGATCAGCTTGCCCAATGAAGGCCATCATGGCATATGCCTTTTGATCCTCTGCCTGAAGATCGAAAGGAGTATATCTCCTATATGCCTCCATAATTCTCTCTAGAAACATAGAGGGATGTTCATCAGGCCCTTGAATAATCTCTCTTACCTTGGCCAAATTATTTGGTTGCCTAGCGGCCGGTTGGAAACCCACTATTAGGGCCCGGCAATAAGTGGACAGATGCTCCCTACCTTCAAAGGTGTCGGGGTCCCAGTTGGGTAAGTTCAAGGGGAAGCCGGCTTTGATTATGTTGGGAAGTTGTGTTGGTCACCCATCTGGTCCGAGGCTATTTTTTTTTCTAGCTTCCAGGAAGTTTCTCTCTCATTCCTCTGTCATGAAGAGAATCCCTAGGATTTGTTGGCAGTCATCCCAAGTAGCCAGGTTTGAAAACGCCAGGGAGTTCTTTGAGTTCTTTTTGCCAGGCCAGCTTCCTCCAGGGAAGGAGGGGCTGTGTGTGTGACAAGGGGGAGTCATTTGGTGGGCGCTGGGCTGGCCTAGCTTCCTCCAGTGGCGGAGAGGCTGAGTCAGCAGCAGGGGAATCACTTAGAGGTTGTTGGGGGTTGGTGGACGAGGGCAGCGGATAAGAAGGCGAGGAGAGTCCAGTAGAGTCTTGAGACTCAGGGAGAAGAGAGGGTGGAGGAGGAGGAGCAGAGGGTTTGAGAGATAGAATCATGGTGGAAGGAGTAGGAGCGGGGGCAGAGACAAGGAAAAGCTTCACCCATGGAGGAGGAGATTTTCAGAGGTCCTGCAAAGTTGAGATATATGGCTGTTGATCTGGATGTCCATGTGGCCCCGGTTGAAATACAAAATCTCTGACTTTTCGAATTAGTGGGACGTAGATGTTTCTAGGGGCTATCCAACTCCAAAGGTGGGTCATTCTGAGGCACAGAGGGTCTGCCAGGTCCAGCGATTTACTGAAAAAGAAAGATTCTGGGCCCTTAAGCGGACTTTGTTCCAGTGATCAAGGGTCAGGAAGAGAGGTGTTGAAGTTCTCTGTCCCAAAATGAGAGATACACAAACAGTGAAAGCAACGACACACTACACTGACAAGACAAGACAATAAAGTCAGGCATTGGACGTCCAATACTGAGGCCAGGCCTGAGTAGCCCGCAAAACCTGATGGGCTGGCAATACCGAATCCGAAGCAAAATATCACTGAGTCAAGGAGACTATTGTTCCTCGATTTCCTGAGTCCTCTGGGGCATCCCCCAGGGACGTGGCCTGTGGCTCTGTGACACGTATGTCAGCCTCTGTCAGAGAGAGCTCACGCTCATCACCCATAGCCATTTTGCCAAGCCCTAACCTGAAACGTAAAACCAAAAAGAGTTGCCTTACTTACCCTGAAAGGAGCCCCTTGGGGATCTTTCATCCGCCGGTGTCGGATCTTGCTGGTGCCTCCAGATGTAAAGGTCGGGCAAGCATCGGAGGAAGCGACCACCAAGAGAATGTCTCCTTCAACAGTAAATGGTTTATTATGGGTCCAGCATTCTGGGGCTCAGAGCTCACTTGAATAGAGCAGAGAGCAATGAGAACAGCTTAAGCAGAGCTTATATGCTTTCCTTGGAGAGGGCAGGGAGGGAAGTTTATTGATTGGTCAGGGCAAGTGGGTGGTTTGCGTGCAAACGGGTGAGGGTATACATTTGCAGTTTGGCAGTTGGGGACAGCACATTCTGGAAACAAGATTAGCAAACAGTCCTCAAGACTTCAACAGTGTTTTGTTAAGCATACAGAAAAACAGTAAGTAACAAGTACCTATTTTATTAACCTTTCACCAAAGCCTAATGGAAAGTGAGCATGGATTACTAAACACATCCATGTCCAGGTTGCCTAATGCTCTCAAATCAATCCTATTGGTGACTACATATTTGTTTCTTCTTAAGATAATATATTCAACCTCAACCCTCTTGAAAATGACTAATCCTATCAGTCACTTTATATGTTGTCTGATTTCCTAATGTCTATTGATATCTGCTTTCCTACATATTTTCCCCAGTTCATCATTGTGACTGACTCTTCACATGTGCTGACATTTACATTCACTCTCTATCCGAAACCCTATTGCTAAAGAACTTTTGGTCCAAATCCTATATTACTCTTTTTTCTAACATACCGACTATCTTCCTAATCCTAAAGACTATCCCTTTTTGACTGGATGATCACTTCGACAATCAATCATCCAAGGTACAAGGTCCTATGCCATTGTATATTGATGTATCTGAGACATCTTTGCAGAACATAATTCAAAGCTAAGTATCCCAATCAACAGCCCAATGCCCTTCCTGGATTCAAATCTTATCTAGATTTCTGTTTTCAAACTTATATTTCACCAATATATTCTTGTAAATATCGCAAGTTCCCAATACCATTATTCATTAAGCAGAATGATTCCTAATTCAAATCAAACATGTTATTAAGCCTAACCATACATTGTTCCCTCAAACTAACTTTACAGAAGAGCCGAGACAGAGTTTGTCTTACAATACAGTAATGTAGGGGCTCTTCCACCTGCTGAGAACATCAAAGGACCATGCAGAAATTATACCCTTAAGAAGTTGCAGGCAGCTATGAAGGACCTAAGAGGGAAAAAGTCATATTCCATGGCAAACAACCGGGTCAGTATGAAGAGATGTGTTTGAATCAGCCTCTCCTTTCTTAATGTAGAGAACTGATCAAACCATGCCTGTGTGGAGAGCTGTTTCCAGGTGCCTATGGTTGATATACCATTCTAACTTGTGAAAGTGTCAAAGGATGTAGGGGCAGCCTCCATTTCATGGGACCTTTCGAAGCAACTGTTAGGACAAAGTGGTGGCCAATGTAGTGACCTCATTCAGTTCCTGAAGGAAGTGACCTCACCTCTCTTGCTTGGTCATCAAAAAATCTGAAATTGTGATGCAGGAAGCCAGGCACCCAGAGCCAGTCCCAGTCCCAGTCCCAGTGGTCTCACTTGTTTGGATTTACCAAGGACAGAGTCAGTCTTCCTTGGTACCGACTGATATGAGGATTGTCAAATGGCAGAAGATCTCTGAAGAGGGGCCTTTCCTGAGAAAGCAGGTATTGGTTCACCACTGGCTCCTGACAACTTCACAGAGTTGGCAAAGGAGACCAGATCTGAGAAAGGGCAGGCCATTTCAGGGGAACATAGTATGGCCCACCAGTTAGAGGACACTCCGGATAGTCACAGACCTACTTGGGTTAAGGAGGTGCCTTTGTGGGTGTGGAGTGAGTTTGTGGTTTTCTCTCATGTTCTGGGAATAGGTAGGAAAGGCTGTTTGTTTGGGTTGGAGTGGCCTGTTTCTAGTAAGTCGTTTGACAAGGCTAGTGTTTCTATGTCTGAGTATCCCACTGTGTCCGTGGTTGTAGACATTAGAAAAGAGAAGGCATCAAAGGATGTGTCCTGTCTAGTAGAAAACTTCCCAGCATTCATCCTGCCTAATTAAAGAATGGACTGTGGTTTGCCTTATGGATGGGCAACACCTACTAAATTCCTAAGTTCCTGTTTTCTTCCTGAATTCTGGCCACTCTCCAGAATAGGCTCATGGTTTTGTTTCCAAGATATGTACCACCTCCAAGCTCTGAGACATGTCTATATACTTGATAGCTGTAGAGAATGGGAACATCTTAGAAAACTCAGATATCAGTGTGACCAGTAAATTTTCAGTGGAGAAATCCTGCTTTGGTTCATTTGCTTACCTATGGTTCTGTTGTCCTGAATGTCGGGAAGGTCTTTGCCTCAGGCCACCCCTTTGTGAAGCCTGAAGAAAACAATTTTCAAATGGAAATGAATGGGCATCACCTGTGGTTCTTTGCTTAATTGCTTGTAAAAGGATGTGTCTAAATCAGCCTCTTGGCCCTGTATGAGGTTGTGGCTTAGATTCTCAGCACATGATGGATCTAAGGATAGATTCCATGTGTGCAATCAAAACCAAAATGGCCAAAAATCTGTCATTGTTGATCAGTCTCTTGCCTTCCTCTGTTAGGATTCTGACCTCTGTCAAGTGAGAATAGGGATCCTTTAAGTCAAATGAGTTCTTTGAAGAACTGCAGAGGTGCTTGTGTTTTCTTGTGACTCCAAATCACTTAAAGAATCTATCCCTGAGAGTCAGTAGGACTCAAATTGAAGAAGCAGAGCAGTATTCATGGCAGGCCTATTGGATCACTCCAGGTTCACAGGAAGGGTGACGATGCCACCCTGACTTTAGGCAAATGAGGGGCAAGGAAGATTATTTTGGACACTCTCTTGGGATGCGTCCCACATGAAAAACTCTAGCCAGAGGTAATGATGAGTGTCTATATGGAAGAAGGTAAGGACCATGTGGGAATGTTTTGGTTTTAAGTGTAGTCATTCATGTGGCAGTTGGAAGAGATGACTGGATCCACCTGGGCTTGAACTCTGGTGTCATTCCCCTTAAACACTGAGTTCTGGATCAATCATCAAAGAAGTATTGCCATGAATTGTGTTGGGAATTTAGGAGGCCACGCATGAGAGTCTCCATTGGAAACTGAGATCTAGTCCTAGGGTGGCTTTCCACAGAGCACTGGGAATCTCAGCCAGGATATCACATTATTTTATTCTGAAAGACTTGGAAGCCATATTTGCTAGTCAAAACACACATGGACCTCAATTGTAGACCTCGATGGGCCTGGATTCATGTGACCTTTAGGCCACTCTTTGGGAAGCCTTGCCTGTGAGAGTTCTCCAAAGCTTTCATTGAAATGAGCTTCCTCACCATTGAATGATTCCTGAATGATTTGAAAGCCATAGTGCTTCCAACTTCATAATTGAAAATTTGCTAGATAAATACCATGAAATTTTTGAAATTCCAATGACCAGGTGGCAATGAAGAATCTTTGGATGTCCTGTTGCTGATCACGAGTGTACCAGACAGTGCCTTGATTGACTGGTTTTGATGAAAATGGTGTAAAACAGAGATCTCAGTAATTTGGATCCTGCTGAGTAGTGGGCCTAGAGCAGTAGTGAGCAAATGTGTGATAAAACATCTGAGGTGGGGCCATGTGGATCTGCCATTGGCTTCCAAATGGCTTGTGACTGACATGGTGCAGCGAGCAGACCCTTATATGTAAAGGCAACTTGTTATATGGAGAGGTTTCAGGACAATGTTCAGAATCAGGTTGCTATGGTCAAGGGGGCATCCTATGTGGTATACAAGCCCTGTTGGTGCATTCTCCTGCAGACCCTGATCCACCACACGTGACAGAACTCGCTGCAGCTCTGTGTCCCAGTTGAACTCCTTGTATTTCGTGAAGCAAATACCAAACTCCGAGTGCAGCAGGAAGAAACATTATGAAAAGTGGAGGATGATGAAATGGCTTCGCAGTCCACATGGGGAGACACTTAGCCCCCAGTGGCCACAGATTACCTACAAAGCAAGAATTCAGCACTGCTGCTTCATGTTTATTGGAAAATTATAAACCATGTCCTCCAGATCACAGAGATGAAGACCCAGCTTTGATGGTCTCACTAGAAAGGAAGCTAAAGCTCCTGACAGCAACATATATTTCAAGTGCCCAACCTAAAGGCAGTTTCTCCAGACGTCTTTAGGCAGGCAAATCTCCATGTTTGTAGAGTTTTTACACTGTCCCTTACTTTTGGAAACTCCTCTACAATCTCCAAGGTTGTGAACCCTAAGCATTTTCAATTTCAGATATGTATTCAAAGAATTTCTAACTCTTCTCCTCTAATTGTGTCTTACTTGGGGTGAAGGTAATGTCAAGGCATTGTTCTGAATGAGAGTGGGAAAATTTTTTTGTAGTACACATTTGCATACACATTGATCCATTTTCCAATTTTCCATTCGAAATACTGAATCCCTGACACTAACTCATACCCTACTAGACTCTGACTACTAATCCTAATATGATGGAGAAAAATACCCCAAAAGAATGAAAATACAAGCAGTTCAGAGGAAGCATGGTGTATAGTTGGACTTCCCTCTTGCATGATAAAGGGTCGGTTTTATAAATCTACTCAATTTTTAATTGAAATAGTCCTCCATGTGTTTTTTTTAAAGAGAGAGTGAGAGAGGAGAGAGAGAATTCTATAATATTTATTTTTTAGTTATCGGCGGACACAACATCTTTGTTTTCACGTGGTGCTGAGAATCGAACCCATGCCGCACGCATGCCAGGCGAGCACGCTACCACTTGAGCCACATCCGCAGCTCTCTCCATGCGTTTTTAAAGTTAACAAATATGTGAATTCCTGTCTCCCTTTCTCTGTAGCCTACTCAGCACTTGTACTTTTTATATGCACATATAGATTCCTACTTGGTATCACACATATATTTTTATGAGTTGGCTGACTTGGCAGAAACAAATTGTAAGAAGAGATCAGTGCTCCTAAACGCTGTTGGAACTGAAAATTAAAACTATGGGTGAGCTTCCTATTAGAACAATATTATACATAAACCCATGTTTAGTAAAATAAATATTTTTGCTTCTGTGGATGATATATATTACATGATGAATTACGATTGGCATATATATATTGATACTTTTTAATGAATTTTTGTGGTTTTTTTTGTATATATATATATATATATATATATATATATATATATATATATACACTCTACAGATTTTATAAAATATGAAATATATGTGTCTTATATACACTCCATAAATTCATTCATGTTCATGTATGTGGATTTATAATCAACATTTCACAAGATTATTCTCAGAAATAATCATCTACCTGAAATACATATTTGTTTCCCAGTGCTGAAAACTAACTTCAATCAATGGTGCTTACAAATCCTAATATTTCTGCAGTAACTGACCCAGTTTAACATCAATGCAAGTAGATTCCTAGGGGACATGATGTCTATTTTGACGTTCATTTTAATTCAACACTGGTACATTACTATTTCTTCAGTTTTTGCACATCATAGGATATATATTTCATTCACAAGTTCACAAAATTATAGGAATTTGTTTCACTTTTAATCACTTTCTGCTTCAGAACACATGTATTCCTCCATGTTACTTGACTGGTCTTTTCATGAGACTTCTTTCCAAACACATTATTTTCGATTTCCATAATCAATTTTGAAGCTAAACCCACACACTCTTCAAGATAAACCATAACATTAATATTACCATTAGATGTATAAGTGGTTGGAATAAATGTGTGTATATCAATATAAGATTTCCTGTACATTTTCACATTTCAATTCAATCCATTATTAAAGTTGGAACCAGGTATGTTATTTATTCACAGTATGGTCTATTAATGCATTATCTCTATATTCATAGACACAGTGTACACCTCTTTGTTCCCCCAATACTAATTTATACCTCTTCAAAACATTGCTCCCAGAAATGGTAGAAGAAATATTCATGTCACCATATCTATCTATATATGTGTGTGTGTGTGTGTGTGTGTGTGTGTATATATATATATATATATATATATATATATATATATATATATATATATATATATTTCTTTTTTTATCACAGTAATATTCTGGACACAAAAAACAAAGGTCACACTCATGATTGTATCAAAGCCTAAATGGAAAGTGAGCATGAATTACTAAAAACAACCATGTCCAGGTTGCCTAATGCTCTCAAATGTAAATCCTATTGGTGACTACATATTTGTTTCTTTCTAAGATTATATATTCAACTTCAAGGCTGTTGAAAATGTCTAATTCTATCACTCAGTTTATACTTTGCCTGATTTCCTTATATCTCTATTGATATCTGCTTTCCTACATATATTCCGCAGTTCATCATTGTGTCTGACACTTCACATATGCTGACATTTACATTGAATGTCTACCCGAGACCCTATTGCTAAAGAAATTTTGGTCTAAATCCTATACTCACTTTTATTTCTAAACCTACTGACTATCTTCCTAATCTTACTGATTATTGCTTTTTGACTCGATGTTCTCTTCGACAATTAATCATCCAAGGTATAAGGTCCTAAACCATTGTATTTCAATTTATCGGAGACATATATGCAGAACATAATTCAAACCTAAGAATCCCACTCAAGGACCCAATGCCCTTCTGACTTCGAATCTTACCTAGATTTCTGTTTTCATACTTACATTTCACCTATATATTCTTGTAAATATCACAGGTTCCCAATACCATTATTCATGCGGCAGAGAGATTCCTAACCCAAATCAAACATGTTATTAACCCTAAACATACACTCTTCCCTCAATCTAACTTTACAAAAGAGGAGGGACAGAGTTAGTCTTACAATACAGGAATGTAGGGGATCTTCCACCTTCTGAGAACATCAAAGGTCCATGCAGAAATGATCCCTGGAGAAGATGTAGGCAGCTATGAAGGACCTGATAGAGGAAAAGTCATCTTTTATGGTAAACAACCTGATCATGATGAATGGATGTGTCTGAATCAACCTCTATCTTCTAAATGTAGAGAAGATGGACCAAATCAGGCCTGTGTGGAGAGCTCTTCCCAGGTGCCAATGGTTGATATACCATTCTAACTTGTGAAAGTGTGACAGAAAGTAGGGACAGACTCCATCTCATGGGACCCTTAGAAGTAACTGTTAGGACAAAGAGGTTGCCAAGGCAGTGACCTCATTCAGTTCCTGAAGGAAGTAACCTCACTGCACTTCCTTGGTGATGGAACTCTCTGAACTTGGGATCCAGGAAGAGAGGCACCCAGAGCCAGTTGCAGTCCCAGTCCCTGTGGTCTCACTTGTTTCAATTTACCAAGGACAGAGTCAGTCTTTCTTAGTACCAACAGATGTGAGGATGGCCAAATGCCAGGAAAGCTCTGAAGAAAGGCCTTTCCTGAGAAAGCAGGTATTGGTTCACCGCTGGCTCCTGACAACTGCACAGAGTTGGCCAAGGAGACCAGATTTGAGATACAACAGGCCATTTTTGGCGAATATAGTATGGCCCACCATTCAGAGGACACTCCACAAAGGAGGTGCCTTTGTGGGTGTAGGTGTGTGTATGGTTTTTTTCTCAGGTTCTGAGAAGATGTAAGAAAGGCTGTTTGTTTGAATTGGCGTGGACTGTTTCTAGTAAGTCCTTTGACAAGGCGAGTGCTTCTATGTCTGTGTATCCCACTCTGTCCGTGGTTGTAGACATTAGAAAAGAAAATGCATCAATGGATGTGTCCTGTCTAGGAGAAAGCTTCGCAACATTCATCCTGCCCGATTTATTAATGGACTGCGGCTTTCCTTATTGAAGGGCAAAACCTGCTATCTTCCAAAGTTTCTGTTTACATCCTGAATTCTGGACACTCTCCAGAATTGCCTCATTGTTTTGTGACCAAGATATGTACTACCTCAAAGCTATGTGATATGGCTATGTACTGGATAGCTGAAGGGAAAGGCGAGCATCTAGGAAAACTCAGATATCAGTGTGACCAGGAAAGTCTCAGTGGAGAAACCCTGCTTTGTGCGTTTTGTTTACCTATTGTTCTGTTGCCCTGAATTTCAGGAAGGTTTTTGCCTCAGACCACTCCTTTGTGAATATGAATTCAATCCATTATTTAAAGTGGAACCAGCTATACTATTTATTCACAGTATGGTCTATTCATGAATTATCTGTATATACATAGACACAGGGTACAGCTTTTTGTACAACCAATACTTATGTATATGTCTTCAAAATATTACTCACAGAAATGGTGAAAGAAATACTGATGTCACCTAATCTACATATACATTTTATCACAGTAATATTCTGGACACAAAATGCAAAGTTCACACTTATTATTGTACTAAAGCCTAAATGGAAAGTGAACATGGATTACTTCCATGTTCAGGTTGCCTAATGCTCTCAAATATCAATCCTATTGGTGACTACATATTTGTTTCTTCCTAAGATTATATATTCAAAATCAACCCTGTTGAAAATATCTAATCATATCACTCACTTTATACTTTGCCTGATTTTGTAATATCTCTTTTTTTAATGTTAGGATGAGCCAATTTAGTACTTTTTAAAATTTTTATTTTTTTCATCTTTCATAAATTTGATTCAAGTGAGTTATGCATTTCCATTTTTACCCCAAATACAGATTGCAGAATCACATCAGTTACACATTCACAATGTTTACATAATGCCATATTAGTGACTGTTGTATTCTGCTGACTTTCCTATCCCCTACTATCCCCCCTCCCCTCCCCTTTCATTTTCCCTCTCTACCTCATCTGTTATTGTTCCGTTCTCTCCCTTCCCCCCCTTTCCCCTCACAACCTTGTATTTGTGATTTCGTATAACGATGAGGGTTTTCTTCCGTTTCCATGCAATTTCCCTTCTCTCTCCCTTTCCCTCCCATCACTTGTCTCAGTTTAATGTTAATATTTTCCTCATGCTCTTTCCCTCTGTTCAGTTCTTACTTGCTCTCCTTAAATCAAAGAAGACATTTGGCATTTGTTTTTTAAGGATTGGCTAGCTTCACTTAGCATAATCTGCTCTAATGCCATCCATTTCCCTGCAAATTCCATGATTTTGTCATTTTTTAGTGCTGCATAATACTCCATTGTGTATAGATGCCACATTTTTT
Source organism: Callospermophilus lateralis (assembly GCF_048772815.1). Classification (NCBI taxonomy): domain Eukaryota; kingdom Metazoa; phylum Chordata; class Mammalia; order Rodentia; family Sciuridae; genus Callospermophilus; species Callospermophilus lateralis. The sequence goes on from NW_027514363.1 coordinate 442,674, forward strand.
TTATCCATTCATCTATTGAAGGGCATCTAGGTTGGTTCCACAGTCTGGCTTTTGTGAATTGTGCTGCTATGATCATTGATGTGGCAGTATCCCTATAGCATTCTCTTTTATGGTCCTCAGGGAATAGTCCAAGGAGGGCGATAGCTGGGTCAAATGGTGGTTCCATTCCCAGCTTTTCCAGGAATCTCCATACTGCTTTCCATAATGGCCGCACCATTTTGCAGTCCCACCAGCAATGTACAAGTGTACCCTTTTCCCCACATCCTTGCCACCACTTATTATTGTTTGACATCCTAATGGCTGCCAATCTTACTGGAGTGAGATGGTATCTTAGGGTGGTTTTGATTTGCATTTCTCTGACTGCTAGAGAAGGTGAGAATTTTTTCATGTACTTATTAATTGATTGTATGTCTTCTTCTGAGAAGTGTCTGTTCAGGTCCTTGGCCCACTTGTTGATTTTGTAATATCTCTATTGATATCTGCTTTCCTACATATTTTCCCCTGTTCATCATTGTGACTGACCCTTCAAGTGGGCTGATATTTACTTTCACACTTTAACCCAAACCCTATTGCTAAAGAACTTTTGTTCCAAATCCTATACTCACTCTTTGTTAACCTACCGAATATCTATCTAATCCTACCGACTATCCCTTTTTGACTGGATGTTCTCTTCGAATTTTAATCATCCAAGGTACAAGGTCCTATGCCATTGCATATCGATTTATCTGAGATATCTGTGCACAACATAAATCAAAGCTAAGTATCCCAATGAAGGGCCCATTGCCTCTCTGGGCTTCAAAATTACCTAGACATCCTTTTTTCATTTATATATTTCACCTCTATATTTTTAAAAATATCCCAGGTTCCCAGTACCATTATACATCCAGCAGAATGATTTCTAACATCAAACATTTTATTAACCCTAACAATACACTGTTCCCTCAATGTAAATTTAATAAAGAGCAGGGACAGAGTTGGTCTTACAATACAGGAATGTAGGGGATCTTTCACCTGTTTAGAACCACAAGTTCAATACAGAAATGATCCCTGGAGAATATGTAGTCAGCTATGGAGGACCTGAGAAAGCAAAAGTAATCTTCCATGGCAAAATACCTGGTCAGGATGACGGGATGTGTCTGAATCAGAACCTCTCTTCTCAATGTAGAGGAGATGGACCAAACCAGGCCTGTGTGGAGAGCTATTACCGGGTTCCTATGGTTGATATACCATTCTAACTTGTGAATGTTTCACAGGAAGTAGGGGAAGCCTCCATTTAATGAGACACTTGGAAGCAACTGTTAGGATAAAGTGGTTGCCAAGGCAGTGACCTAATTCAGTTCCTGAAGGAAGTGACCTCACCTTACTCCCTTGGTGATGGAACTCTCTGAACTTGGGATCCTGGAAGCCAGGCACACAGAGCCAGTCCCAGTACCAGTCCCAGTGGGTTCACTTGTTTGGAATTACCAAGGACAGAGTCAGTCTTTCTTTGTACCTACTGATGTTAGAATGGCCAAAAGCCAGGACAGCTCTGAAGAGGGGCCTTTCCTGAAAAAGCAGGTAGTGGCCCACTGCTGGCTCCTGACAACTTCATAGAGTTGGCCAAGGAGACCATATTTGAGACAGGACAGGACATTTCGGGGGAACATTGTGTGGCCCACCAGTCAGAGGACACTCCATAGAGTCACAGACCTACTTAGGGTAAGGAGGTGCCTTTGTGGGTGTGGTTGTGAGTTTGTGATTTTGTCTCATGTTGTGAGAATAGGAAGGAAAGGTGGTTTGTATGGTTTGGAGTGAACTGTTTCTTGTAAGTCGTTTGAAAAGGCGAGTGATTCTATGTCTGTGTATCCCATGGTGTCCGTGGTTGTAGACATTAGAAAAGAGAGTGCATCAATGGATGTTTCCTGTCTAGTAGAAAGCTTCCCATTTCATCCTGCCCAATTTATGAATGGATTGCGGCTTTACTTAAAGATGGGCATAACCTACTACATTCCTAATTTCCAGGTTTCTTCATGAATTCTGTTCACTCTGCAGGATAGGCTCATGGTTTTGTGTCTAACATATGTACCACCTCCAAGCTCTGTGACATGGTCATGTACTGGATAGCTGAAGGGAATGGCGAGCATCTCAAAAAACTCAGGTATCAGTGTGACCAGGAAATTCTCAGTGGAAAAACCCTGCTTTGGGCATTTTGCTTATATTATTGTTCTGTTGAACTGAATGTCAGGAAGTTCTTGCTCTGGCCACCCCTTTGTGAAGCCTGAAGTAAACAGTTTTCAAATGGAAATGAATGGGCATCACCTGTGGCTCTTTGCTTAATTGCTTTGGAAAGGGATGTGTCTGAATTAGCATCTTGGCCCTGTGTGAGTTTGTGGCTTAGATTCTCAGCACCAGATGGATCTAAAGAAAGATCCCATGTGTGCATCTAAAACCAAAATGGCAAATAGACCAGTCATTGTGGACAAAGTCTCGCTTTCCTCTGTGAGGTTCCTGACCTCTATCAAGTGAGAATAGGGATCCTTTGTGTCAATTGAGTTCTTCAAAGCCCTGCAGAGGTGCTTGGGTTTTCTCATGACTCTAATTCACATAAACAATCTATACCTCTAACTCAGTAGGCCTCAAATTGAAGAAGCGCTGCAGTATTAACGGCATGCCTATTTGATCACTCCTGGTTCACAGGAAGTATGTCCAGGCCACCCTGACTTTAGGCAAATGAGGGGCAAGGGAGCTTATTTTGGACACTGTCTTGGACTGCGCCCCTCATGGAAACATCCAGCCAGAGGTTATGATGAGTATCTATATGGAAACAGATGAGGGCCATGTGGGAGTGTTTTGGTTTTAATTGTGGTCATTGTGTGGCAGTTAAAGGAGATGCCTGGGTCCACATGGGCTTGAACTCTGGTGTGATTACACTTAGAGAGTGCATTCTGGATCTGATCTCAGAGAACTTGTGCCATGTATTGTGTTGGGATTCTAGGAGGGCACGCATGAGAGTCTCCCTTGGAAACTGAGATCTAGGCCCAGGGTGGCTTTCCACAGAGCACTGGGAATCTCAGCCAGGATATCACATGATTTTTTTTTTCTGAAAGACTTGGCAGGCACGGGTGACAGTCAAAACACACATGGACCTCACATTGTAGACCTCAGTGGGTCTGATTTTATGTGACATTTTGGCCACTCCCTGGGAAGCCTTGTCTGTAACAGTTCTACAGAGCTTTCATTGAAATGAGGTTTCTCATCATTTAATGGTTCCTGTACGAATTGAAATCCACAGTGCCTCCAACTTCATCCGTGAAAAATGGCTAGATAAATACAATAAAATTATTGAAATTTCCATGACCAGGTGGCACTGTAGAAAATTTGGAAAACCGGTTGCTGATCATGAGTATACCAGACAGCACCTTGATTGACTAGGTTTCATCAAAATGGTGTAGAACAGAGATGCCAGTAAATTGGAGCCTGCTGAGTAGTGGGCCTAGAGCAGTGGAGGGGGGGTGTGTGATGAAACATCTGTGGTGGGGCCATGTTGATCTTCCATTGGCTCCGAAATGCCTTGTGACTGACATGGTACAACCACCAGACCCTTATATGTAACGGCATCTTGTTATATAGAGAGGTTTCAGGGAAATGTTGAGAATTATGTTGCTATGGTCAAGGGGAAAAGCTTTGTGGAATAGAAGCATTGTTGGTATATTCTCTTGCAGACCCTTACCCACCACACATGACAGAACTCCCTCAAGCACTGTGTCCCAGGTGATCTTTTTTTACTTCATAAGCAAATACCAAACTCCCAGTGCAGCAGCAAGAAACACCAGGAAAAGTAGAGGATGACCAAATGGCTTCACAGTCCACACGCAGAGACACTTAGGCCCCAGTGGACACAGTTTACCTACATAGAGAGAATTCAGCACTGCTGCCTCATGTTCATTGGAAAATATGAAACCATGTCCTCCAGGTCGCATAGATGCACACCCAGCTTTGATGGTCTCAGTACAAAGAAAGCTCCTTACGAAAACATATATTTCAAGTGCCCAACCTCAGAGGCAGTTTCTCAAGAAGTCTTTAGGGCAGCAGAGCTCCATGTTTGTGGAGTGCTTACCCTGTCCCATACTTTTGAAAACTCCTCTACGACCTCCAAGGTTGTGAACTCATGAGAATATTCATTTCCAGATATGTATTCACAGAATTTTTAACTCTTCTCCTCTAATTGTGTCTTACTTGGGACGAGGGTAATGTCTAGGCATTGTTCTGAATGAGAGTGGGAAGATTTTTATGCAGCATATATTTGAAATACTAAATCCCTGACACTAACCCATTTCCTACTAGACTCTGACTACTAATCCTAATATGATGGAGAAACATAACCCAAACAGAATAGAAATACAAGCATTTCAGAGGAGGCAGGGTGTATATTTGGACATGCCTTTTGAAATATATAGGGTAGGAGTTATAAATCTAGTCAATTTTTAATTGAAATAGTTCTACATGTGTTTTTAAAGTTAACAAATATATGAATTACTGTCTTCCTTTCTCAGTAGCCTATTCAGCACATGTGTTTTAATATGCACATATAGAATCCTACCTGGTGTCACACGTACATTCTCGTGAGGTGGCTGACATGGCACATACAAATTGTGAGAAGTGATCACTCCTCCTAAACAATGTTGGAACTGAAAATTCAACCCATGGGTGAGCTTCCTATTTGAACAAACTTATATAAAAATCCATATTCATTAAAATGAATATTTTCGGATATGATGATGATATATATTTCATGATGAATTTCAATTGGCATATATATTGCTATTTTTAATATATATATATATATATATATATATATATATATATATATATATATATATATATATATAACATGTGTCTTATTATGCACTCCCTAAATTCATTCATATTGATGTATTTGGATTTTTAATCAACTTTTCAAAAGATTATTCTCAGTAATATTCATCCACCTGAAATACATATTTGTTTCCTAGTACTGAAAACTAACTTCTTTGAATGGTGCAAACATATCCTAACATTTCTACAGTAACTGACCCTGTTTAACATCAATTCAAGTAGATTACTATGGGACATGATGTGTATTTTGATGTTCAATTTTATTCAACACTTCTACATTACTATTTATTCACTTTATGCACATCATAGGATATATATTTCATCCACAAGTTAGCAAATTCATACGCATTTGTCTGACTTTCATTCACTTCGTGCTTCAGAACACATGTATTCATCCATGTTTCTTGACTGATCTTTTCATGAGACTTCTTTCCAAACACATCATTTTCGATTTCCATAATCACTTTTGAAACACTTCAAAAGTTACCTTGAGCTTGGGGAGGGAATCTGAGCCCCGACTTTCTTAGTCATCCTTCAGAGTCAGAATGGCTGGCTGGTGTGGCTGTCGCTTTTTAGGGCAATTTTGGCCCAGTGTCCTTTTTTCTTTAGAGTAGGCACATTGATCTGAGGCCAGGATGGCCTCTGGCATGGGCCAATGTTATCCCTTCTTGTCTACCTGTTTCTTAATTTCTGGCCTATTTGTTTTTGTGACCAGGACCTTAGTCAACGCCTTAGTCTGCCTTTTGTTTCTTTTATCCTCCCCTTGCTCCCTTCTCTTCCTCAGTTTCTCTCTTATAGTATACGTTCTTGGCTTCTCTGACTAAATCTCTGAAAGTCATATCTTGTAATCAATCTAGCTTTGTAACTTTGTTTTAATATCCAAGCCAGTTTGCCCAATAAAGGCCATCGTGACAGATGCCTTTGATTCTCTTCCTGATGATCAAAAGAAGTATATCTCCAATATGCCTCCATAATTCTCTCTAGAAACATAGTGGGAGAATCATCAGGCCCTTGAATAATCTCTCTTACCTTGGCCAAATTACTTTGTCGCTAGCGGCTGCTTGGAGACACACTATTAGAGCCCGGTGATAAGGGGACAGATGCTCGCTACCTTCAAAGATTTTGGGGTCTCAGTTGGGTGGGTTCAAGGGAAAGCCGCCTTTGATTATCTTGGGAAGTTGTGTCAGACGCAGATCTTGTTTGAGGGATTTTTTTTCTAGCTTCCTGGAGGATTCACTGTTGTTCCTCTGTCATGAAGAGAATCCCTAGGAGTTTTTGGCAGTCATCCGAAGTAGGCTGGTGTGAAAACATCAATGACTCAACCAGACCTGAGAGCCTGGTGGGGTCCTCAGAAAAAGGGGGATTATAATTTTTTTAAGTTATATAGGTCTGACGAGGAGAAAGGCTAATTCTGGTAGGCTTGCATTTTTTCCCCGTGGCCATCGTCAATAATTGGCCCATAGGGATGGAGGGGGAGCATCCCAAGAGTTCCAGGGTTTTCAATCATTCACCGCCAGCGAGTTCCTTTACATGGTACAGCTTCCTCCAAGGGAAGAGGTGCTGTGTGTGCCGCAAAGGAATTATCTGGAGGGCGCTGGGCCGGCATAGCTTCCTCCAATGGAGGAGAGGCTGAGTCAGCAGCAGGGGAATCACTTAGAGGGTGTTGGATTTTGGGGGACAAGGGCAGGGGATAAGGAGGGGAAGGAGACTCCAGTAGAGTGAAATCTGGTGACTCAGGGAGAACAGAGGGTGTAGGAGGAGGAGGATCAGAGGATTTGAGAGTTCCTGGGGGAAGGAGTCAGAGTGGGGGCAGTGACAAGGAAAGGCTTCACCCATGGAGGAGGAGATATGCAGAGTTCCCGCCGAGTTAAGATATATGGCTGTTGATCCAGATGGCTATGTAGCACCGGCTGAAAGACAATATCTCTGACTTTTTTAAATTAGTGGGAAGTAGAAAGATCCTTCTAGGGGTAATCCAAATCCAAAGGTGGGCCATTCTGAAGCACAGAGAGTCTGCCACATCCGGCGCTTTACTGAAAAACAAAGATTCTGAGCCCTTAAGTGGACTTTGGTCCAGTGATCAAGTATCAGGGACAGAGGCATTGAAGTGCTCTGTCCCATAATGAAAGATACAGAAACAGTTAAAGCAATGAAACATGACACAGACAAGACAAGGCAATGAAGACAGGCAATGGACGTCCAACACTGAGACCAGGACTGAGGAGCCGGCAAAACCCGATTGACTGGCAATACCGAATCCGAAAAAAAATATCAATGAGTCCAGGAGACTATCTCGTCCCCATAAATTTACGGGAAGATGATCCAATACATATGGCTGTAGAGTTCCTTCACATCCTTCAGGATCCTTCCAATCTAATACCATTGCACTTCTATGGGGATTATACGCTACTCCTAGGCCTCGAAGCGTTTGAGTGGCTTGTTGTAATGGCCAATGTTTTGGCCATTCTTGACGAGAGATGATGCTAAGGTCTGCGTCTGTATCCAGTAGCCCATTAAATTCATGCCCTTGAATATTTAGTTTAAGCATGGGGCCAGAATCTAAATTTAAAGAAAGCATAGCCCAATCTACACCTGTGGAGCCTAATCACTTGGAACCTCTTTCTACAGTACGACTGGAAAATTTTTCACGTAGGCTGGGTATTATTAGTAACTGTGCTATTCTATCTCCTGGTGAAATTACTAATATACCCTTTGGAGAACTGGCTATAATTTTTATTTCACCTTCATAGTTGTGATCAATTACCCCAGGACTTATCATAAGTCCTTTTAGAGTAGAAGAGCTGCGTCCCAATAATAAGCCTACTGTTCCTTTGGGAAGAGGTCCTTTTACCCCTGTGGAAATGAATTGAACTCCCATCTCTGCAGTTAGTACTGCTCTGGCAGAGTCACAGATGTCTAACCCTGCGCTCCCTCTGGTTTTTCTGATGAGGGATCTGATGGACAATGTGTCCTGGGCACTACCCTGATGTGGTTGATGGGTTTCTCCAGTGCTGCGTATATTTGTGGTTTTGGGCCCCGGAGAATTGAGCCCCCTTGTCCATTTTTTTGGCAAAGGAGCTCCATGTTTTTGTCCACGATATTGTGGATAAACACCTGGTCCTTGTTCGTTTTTTGATAATGGTGTACCCTCTATGGTGGTTTGAGAACAGCATTCATTAGCCCAAAGTCTCCCTCTATGGCATCGTGGACAAATACCTGGTATTCTACTCCTTTGATACCTAGTTTTGTTAAACCCTCCTCCTATGGGACAATTCCTTTTAAAATGTCCTGTTTTTTCACAATTGTAGCATGTTCTTGGCCTGGCATCTAAAGCCTGTTTTACTGCAGCTGCCACAATTTGCCCTTGTTCATTAATGTCTCTGGCATCTAAAGCCTGTTTTACTGCAGCTTCCACGACTTGCTCTTGTTCTTTAATGTCTCTACACAATTTAATATATGTGTTTAAATCTTCATGTTTCCATGGTCTAATGATATCTTTGCACCAACGATTCGCTTGCTCATAAGCCAGTTGTTTTAGTAATGGCATTGCTTGTTGTGTATTTCCAAAAACTCTGGTAGCTGTTTGAATAAGCCTATCTACAAATTCAGCATAAGGTTCATTAGCTCCTTGTATTATCTTAGATAACTGACCTTGTAAACCTCCATTTCCTTGAAAAGTCTTCCATGCCTTAATTGCATCTATAGCAATCTGTGCATATACACCAGGATCATATGCACATTGCTGCTGCTGATCCTCATAAGGTCCCTTTCCTAACAATATATCTAGATTTCTCTGAGGATAACTAGCTGCTGCATTTTGCCTAGCCGTCTCCTTGCAAAATTCCTCATTGGCAATCTTCCATAACAGGTATTTCCTCCATTTAGCACAGCTTTACACATATTAGCCTAATCTGCTGGCTTCATGTTCATGTTGTTAATGGATTTGATAATGCTTACAGTGAAGGGTGCTTGAGGACCATAGGTTGTTACAGCCTCTGTTAGCTGCTTCACTGTTTTGAAATTTAAAGCATGGTAATCTCACTGCCCTCCTGCCTCAAATACTGGGCATGTTAATATTTGAGATCTTGTCTCAGGATTCCAACTATCAACTGTGGGGGTTGGGGGCCTCCCAGCATATGGAGGTGGCCTTGTTAGTTGGACACTTACTTCCTCTGGTGATAGAAAGGTGTTAGTAGCAGTCTCCTGTAGAGGTTGTGCTGTTGGTTGGACACTTACACCCTCTGGTGATAGAAAGGTGTTAGTAGTAGTCTCCTGTTGTAACTTTCCCCCTGATGGCTTTTTCTGTTTTACACTTTCTTCCTCTGTCTGACTGGCTTGAAAGGCCTTCTCTTTTACTTGATTTTTTTCCTCTGTCTGACTAGTTCGAGAGACCTTTTCTTTTACTTGAATTTTTTCCTCTATCTGACTAACTTGAGAGACCTTCTATTTTACTTGAATCAATATGTCTTCTCCTTCCTCTACCATTGTCTGAACTGAAGGCTTTCCACTAAGCAAACAAGGTACAAACGTCCACAATAGCAATGTGCCAAATGGCAGAGTCCCTGGGCTTTTCTTTCCTATTCTTTTTAAATCTTCACCATGATGGTTCCATTGTGATATATTTAACAACTCCTCCTGAAAAAGCCATGGGCTACATTTTTGTATTGTATCAACGTATGCCCTGACTTTTCTTGATTTTACTGAGATGCCTCCTTCCTCTAACAATTTACTGAACACTCTTTCAGTTTTTTTTTTTTTTTTTTTTTTACTAATTTCTGATCCCGTATTTCTACTATAATACAACCCAACAAGATGACACCAAACAAAACAGCTCCTCAGGAAAAGCCGTCAGAGCCCAACTGCCACCACAGGCTTCCCACAAGCCTCTCCCTCAAACACAAGTCTCCTCCTCTTGAGGCTGATTGGCTGGGTCACGTGGGCGAAGCCAAAAAGTCCCCCAATGAACAGTTCCATGGTCTGAAAGGGCAGGGAACCAGCCCAATGTGCATCACCACAGAAGAGCCAATCAGCTAGATGTTGCTGGGGCCGCTGTGAGCCAATCATCCGCTGGCAGTCTGAAAGGTCGGGGAAACCGCTCATTGAGCATCTCAATGAGCATCACCACAGACAAGCAAATCAGCTAGATGATGCTGGGGCCGCTGTGAGCCAATCATCAGCCGGCAAATGGAAGTTTGCTGGCAGCTGCAAGTTTGCTGGGGCTCCTTTGGCTGTGGCTCTCAACAGATTATTCTCAGAAATATTCAACCACCTGACATACATATTTGTTTCCTAGTACTGAAAACTAACTTCAGTGAATGGTCCTTATATATCCTAATATTTCTATAGTAACTGACCAAGTTTAACATCAATGCAGTTAGATTCCGATGGGACATGATATGTATTTTTAAGTTCATTTTTATTCCACACTGGTACATTACTATTTCTTCAGTTTATGGACATCATAGCATATGTCCTTTCATCCACAAATTCACAAATTTATAGGCATGTGGTTCACTATCAATCACTTCCTCTTTCAGAAAACATGTATTCCTCTATGATTCTTTAGTGGTCTTTTCACTAGACTTCTTTCTAAAAACATTATTTTCGATTCTATACTCATTTTTGAAGCAAAACTCACACACTCTTCATGATAAACCGTAACCCTAATATTACCATTAGATGTATAACTGGTTGGAATGAATGTATATATATCAATATAAGATTTACTATATATTTTCAAATATAATTTCAATGCATTATTTAAAGTTGGAACCAGTTATATAATTTATTCACAATATCGTCTATTCATGCATCATCTCTTATTCATCAACACAGGGTAGGCCTATTTTATCCGCAATACTAATTTATAAGTTTTCAAAATATTGCTCCTCATATTGGTGGAAGAAATACTCATGTCATCTGATCTACATATATATTTTACCACAGTAATATTCTTGAAACAAAATGCAAAGGTCACACTTATGATTGTACTAAAGCCTAAATTTAAAGTGAGCATGGATTACTAAAAACCTCCATGTCTAGGTTCCCTAATGTGCTCAAATGTCAATCCTATTGGTGACTAAATAATTGTTTCTTCCTAAGATTATATATTCAACCTCAACCCTGTTGAAAATATCTAATTCTATCACTCACTTTATACGTTGCCTGATTTCCTAATGTCTCTATTGATACATATTTACTCTCTTTCCTACATATTTTCCCCAGTTCATCATTGTGACTGACTCTTCACATGTGCTGACATTTACATTCACTCTCTAACTGAAACCCTATTGCTAAAGAACTTTTGGTCCAACTCCTAGACTCACTCTTCTTCCTAATCCTACAGACAATCTTCCTAATCCTATGGACTATCCCTTTTAAACTGGATGATCTCTTCTAAATTCAGTCATCTGAGGTACAGCAACCTATGCCATTGTAAATAAATTTATCTGAGACCTCGGTGCAGAACATAATTCAAGCTTAGTATGCCAATCAATCGCCAAATGCCCTTCTGGGCTTCAAATCTTACCTAGATTTCTTTTTTCGTACTTATATTTCACGTCTATATTCTTATAAGTATCAGAGGTTCCCAAACCATTATTCATCCAGCAGAATGATTCCTAACCAAAATCGAACATGCTATTAACCCTAAACATACAATGTTCCGTCAATCTAACTTTACAGAAGAGGAGGGACCGAGTTGGTCTTACAATACAGGAAGGTAGGGGATCTTCCACCTGCTGAGAACCTCAAAAGTCCATGCAGAAATGATCGATGGAGAAGATTTAGGCAGCTATTTAGGACCTGAGAGAGGAAAAGTCATCTTCCATGGCAAACAACCTAGTCAGGATGAAGGGATGTTTCTGAATCAGCCTCTCTCTTCTTAATGTAGAGAAGTCGGATCAAACCAGGCCTTTGTGGAGAGCTGTTCCCAGGTGCCTATGGTTTCTATACCATTCTAATTTGTGAATGTGTCACAAGAAGTAGGGGCCGCCTCCATCTTATGAGAACCTAGGAAGCAACTGTTAGGACATATTGGTGGCCAAGTCAGTGACCTCATTCAGTTCCTGAAGGAAGTGACCTCACCTACTTCCTTGGTGATGGAATTCTCTGAATTTCGGATCCAGGAAGCCAGGCACCCAAAGCCATTACCCGTCCAAGTCCCAGTGGTCTCACTTGTTTGGATTTACCAAGGATAGAATCAGTCTTTCTAGGTACCTCTTCATGTGACGGTGGCCAAATTCCAAGAAAGCTCTGAAGAGGGGCCTTTCCTGACAAGACTGGAATTGGCTCACCACTGCCTCCTGACAACTTCACAGAGTTGGTGAATGACACCAGATCTGAGACAGGAAAGGCCATTTCAGAGGAACATCGTATGGCCTACCAGTCAGAGGACATTCAGAAGAGTCACAGACCTACTTGGGGGAAGGAGGTGCCTGGGTGTGTGGATGTCAGTTTGTGGTTTTGTCTCATGTTCTGAGAATAGGTAGAAAAAACGTGATTTATTTCTTTTGGAATGGACTGTTTCTAATAAGTCATTTGACATGGTGAGTGTTTCTATTTCTGTGTATGCCACTGTGTCCGTGGTTGTAGACATTAGAAAAGAGAATGCATCAATGAATATGTCCTGTGTAGTAGAATGCCTCCCAGCAATCAACTTGTCCAATTTATGAAAGGACTGCGGCTTGCCTTACCAATGGGAAACACCTACAACCTTCCTAAGTTCCTGTTTTCTTCCAGAATTCTGGCCACTAGCCAGAATATGCTCATTGTTTTTTATCCATGATATGTACCACCTCCAATCACTGTGACATGACCATGTACTGAATAGCTGAAGGAATTGGCATGGCGAGCATCTCAAGAAACTCAGATATCAGTGTGGCTAGGAAACTCTCAGTGGAGATACCCTGCTTTGGGCCTTTTGCTTACATTTTGTTCTGTTGCCCTGAATGTCAGGAAGGTATTTGCCTCTGGCCACCCCTTTGTGAAGACTGAAAAAAACAGTTATCAAATGGAAATGAATGAGGATCACCTGTGGCTCTTGGCATAATTGCTTTGGAAAGGGAGGTGTCTGAATCAGCCACTTGGCCCTGTGTGAGGCTCCAGCTTAGATTCTCAGCACCTGATGGATCTAAAGAAAGATGCCATGTGTGCATCCAAAACCAAAATGGCAAAAAGATCAGTCATTGTGGATGAAGTCTCTAGCCTTCTTCTGTGATGTTCCTGACTCCATCAAGTGAGAATAGGGATCCTTTGGGTCAAATGAGTTATTCAAAACCCTGCAGAAGTGCTTGGGTTTTCTCATGACTCCAAACCACATAAAGAATCTATACCTGACATTCAGTAGGCCTCAAAATGGAGAAGCAGAGCAGTATTAACGGCAGGTCTTTTTAATCACTCCTGGTTCACAGGAATGGTGTCCAGGCCACCCTGACTTTAGGCAAATGAGGGCCAAAGGTGCTCATTTTGGTCACTGTCTTGGGCTGCGCCCCTCATGGAAAAATTCAGCCAGAGGTTATGATGAGTGTCTATATGGAGAACATGAGGGCCTTGTGGGAGTGTTTAGGTTTTAATTTTGGTCATTTGTGTGGCGGTTGGAAGAAATGAATGGGTCCAACTGGTCTTGAACTCTGGTGTGAGTTCAAGGGGACTTAGAGACTGAGTTCTGGAACTGAACTCAGAGAAGTATTGCCATGAATTGTGTTGGGATTTTCGCAGGCCACACATGAGAGTCCCCCTTATAAACTGAGATCTAGGTCCAGGGTGGCTTTCCACAGAGCACTGAGAATCACAGCCTGGATATCACATGATTTTTTCTAAAACACATGGCAGGCATACTTGAGCGTCAAAACACACATGGACCTCACATTGTAGACCTCAATAGTCCTGGATTTCGGTGACCTTTTGGCCACTCCTTGGGAAGACTTGCCTGTGAGAGTTTTCCAGAGGTTTCATTGAAATGAGCTTCCTCACCATTTAATGTTTCCTGAAAAAATTGAAACCCACAGTGCCTCCAACCTCATGCTTGAATAATGGCTAGATAAATACCATGAAATTCTTAAAATTCCCTTGACCAGGTTGCACAGGAGAACCTTTGGATATACTGTTGCTGACGATGAGTGTATCAGACAGTTTCTTGATTGACTGGGTTTCATGAAAATGGTGTAGAACAGAGATGCCAGTAAGTTCAAGCCTGCTGATTAGTGGGCCTACAGCAGAGATGTGCAGTTTTGTGATAAAACTTCTGTCGTGGGGCCTTGTGGATCTGCCTTTGACTTCCATATGGCTTGTGGCTGACATGGTGCATCCAGCAGACCCTTATATGTAAAGGCATCTTTTTATAAGTAGAGGTTTAAGGGAAATCTTAACAATCAGGTTATTATGGTCAAGGGGGCAAACTGTGTGAGATAGAAACCTGGTTGGTGCATTCTCCTGCTGACCCTGACCCACCACACATGACAGAACTCCCTCCAGCACTGTGTTCCAGTTGAGCTCCTTGTATTCCATGAAGCAAATATTAAATTCCCAGTGCAGCACCAAGAATCACGATGAAATTTGGAGGATGACCAAATGGATACACAGCCAACATGTGGATACACTTAGCCCCCCGTGGCCACAGTTTACCTACAAAGACAGAATTCAGCACTGCTGCCTCATGTTCATTGGAAAATAAGAAACCATATCCACAAGGTCACAGAGATGAAGACCCAGCTTTGATGGTCTCCCTAGAAAGGAAGCTAAAGCTCCTGACAACAACATATGTTTTAAGTGCCCAACCTCAGAGACAGTTTCTCAAGAAGTTTTTAGGCAGGCAGAGGTCCATGTTTGTGGAGTGTTTACCCTGTCCCTTACTTTTGGAAACTCCTCTACCACTTCCAAGGTTGTGAACTCCTGATCGTATTCCATTCCAGATATGTAGTCATGGATTTTCTAACTCTTCTCCTCTAATTGTGTGTTACTTGGGGCGTAGGTGATATCTAGGTGTTGTTCTTGATGAGAGTGGGAAGATTTTTGTGTACCACATATTTGCATACACATTGGATTCATTTTTCTATTTTCCATTCAATATACTGATTCCCTGACACTAACTCACACCCTACTAGACTCTGATTACTAATCCTAATATAATGGTGGAAAGTAACCGAAACATTATAGAAACACAAGCAGTTCAGAGGAGGCATGGTGTATAGTTGGACTTGTTATTTGCATGATAAATGGTAGGTGTTAAAAATATAGTCAATTGTTAATTGAAAGAGTTCTCCATTCTTTTTAATGTTAACTTATTTCTGAATTTCTGTCTCCATTTCTCTGGAGCCTATTCAGCACATGTATTTTTATATGCACATATAGAATCCTACCTGGTATCACACGTACATTTTTGTGAGGTGGCTAACTTTGCAGATACAAATTGTGAGAAGAGATCACTACTCCTAAACGCTTTTGGATCTTAAAATTCCACCTATGGGTGAGGTTCCTAGTTGAACAACATTATACATAAATCCATGTTCACTAAAATGAATACTTTTTAATCTGTGGATGATATATATTTCAAGATAAATTTTGATACCCATATATATTTATATATTGCTACTTTTTAATGTATCTGTGATATATATATATATATTTTACACCCTCCTGATTTTTCAAAATATGAAATATATGTGTCTTATATACACTCCCTAAATTCATTCATGTCATGAATGTGGATTTATAATAAAATGTTCACAAGATTATGCTCAGATATATTCATCCACCTGAAATATATATTTGATTCCTAGTACTGAAAACTAACTTTAGTAAATGGTCCTTTCAAATCCTAATGTTTCTACAGTAACTGACCCAGTTTAACATCAATGCAAGTAGATTCCTATGGGACATGATATGTATTTTGACATTCATTTTCTTTCAACACTGGTACATTACTATTTTTTTCAGTTTTTGCACATCATAGGATATATATTTCATCCACAAGTTAGGAAATTTATACGTTTTTTTATACTTACAATCACTTCCTGCTTCAGAACACATGTATTCCTCTAGGTTTCTTGATTCGTCTTTTCATGAGACTTCTTTCCAAACACATAATTTTCCATTTCCATAATCACTTTTGAAGCTAAACTCACACACCTTTCATGATAAAACGTAACCCTAATATTACCATTAGATGCATAACTCGTTGGAATGAATGATTGTATATCAATATAAGATTTCTTATATATTTTCAGATATCAATTCAATCCATGATTTAAAGTGGAAACAGTTATATTATTTATTCACAGTATTGTCAATTCATGCATTACTTCTATATTCATAGACACAGGGTACAACTCTGTGTACCCCCAACACTAATTTATACGTCTTCAAAATATTGCTCCCAGAAATGTTAGAAAAAATACTCATGTCACCTGATCTACATATACATTTTATCACTGTAATATTCTGATCACAAAATGCAAAGGTCAAACTTATGATTGTAGCAAATCCTAAATGGAAAGTGATCCTGGATTACTAAAAACATCCATGTCCAGGTTGCCTAATGCTCTCAAATGTCAATCATATTGCTGACTACATATTTGTTTCTTCCTAAGAGAATACATTGAAACTCAACCTTGTTGTTAATGTCTAATCCTATCATTCACTTTATACTTTGCCTGATTTCATAATGTGTGTATTGATATCTGATTTCCTACATATTTTCTGCAGTTCATCATTGTGACTGACTCTTCACATGTGCTGACATTTACATTCACTCTCTAACCGAAACCCTATTGCTAAGGAACTTTTGTTCCAAATCCTATACACAGTCTTCTTCCTAAACCTACCAACTATATTCCTAATCCTACCGACTATCCCTTTTTGAATGGATGTTCTCTTCTACATTTAATTATCCAAGTAAAGGTCGGATGAGGTCGAAAGAAGAGACCACCAAGAGACTATCTCATGCAACAGCGCAGTGTTTATTGGGGGTCCAGCATGCTGATGCTCAGAGCTCACTTGAATAGAGTAGAGAGCCCTTAGAACAGCTTAAGCAGAGCTTATACACTTTCCTTGGTGACGGCAGGGAGGGAAGTTTATTGATAGGTCAGGGCGAGTGGTCAGTTTGCATGCAACCCAGTGAGGGAGCACATTCTGCAGTTAGTCAGTTGGGGACAGCACATTCTGGGAACAAGATTAGCAAACATTTCTCAAGATTTCAACAGTGTTTTGTTAAGCATACAGGAAAAAAGGAAGTGAAAAGTGCCTATTCAATTAACCTTTCATTCCCCACTTCTTCTTCTGGCTACTTTTAATCATAAAAGTGATCATTGCGGGGTGTCACATTCTATGTTTGCTAGTGGGGTATTACCATAAGTTGAACTCATCCAATTTGAGCTTGGAAAAAAGAAATTACACGGTTGAGCAAACAGGGTTTTATAGTTAGCAATAATATGAGGATTATTATTGAACTGTCCAGGGTTGATAAATGCGTAGTTAACCAGGGGGACTGTGTGAACCAAGACTCAAACCACACTTTTTGGGCCTCTCTCTCTCATTGACACTCTTCGAGGCATCTATTTAATTTACTCCTAGATTTTTTTACAACTCCAGTATGGTCGGCAAAAACACAACATTCTCCATCAATGCAGAACAAAGGCCCCCTTCTTTCATGAAGAGGAGGTTCAACCCTCGCCTTTTCTGTAAAATAACTTCAGAGAGAGAGGTTAAAGATTCCTGCAAAGCCAAGATGGAGGATTCTAATATCTTTAAGTTTTGGTCTATTGCTGCTTCTAATTGTGTCATTTGTTGTATCCCATGGACCAAGGCAGTGGTTCTTGTGCTCACGCCTGCAGCAACTCCTATTCCTAATAGGATGGCTAAAGTGATGGATATATGTTCTCAGTGGAACCGAGTTTTATGCCCCCCTATTTGAACTTCAAATGAAACTGCATTATGATAAAGCACTCTGGGAAACATCTGCACCTTTACACATTTAATCACATCGTCTTGACAATTTCTTGAAAACATAAACAATGTTTAAGTCTATAGAATTATACTGTTGTAGAGACGGACAAGGCACGGCACCTAAGATACTACCAAAAACAGGAAAATTTTCCATTTTATTAGCAACCGAATTCAGAGGGCATTACTTCTGTTATAATCAATTAATTCCCTGAAACTCACGTTTAGGTAGTTTCAGAATTTTGTACCCAACATATAAGGGAAGGGGCGCAGAAGTTCACAGCCTGCAGAAGTTCACAAAAAGCAGATTTTTTTCTGTTTTATTCCTCTGTTCTGGGCAAGTTAACTTTTCAAGGACACCTGGGTGAAGGAGAGCTTTTTTTTCCCTTTATTTTTCCCCCTTCCAGCTGTTACCATGGAGCCCAGTTGGTAACTTCTTTATCTTTGAAATGTAGCCATCTCTGTGAAGCCCCAGATCAATGCCAAAGGCCTTGTTCACATATTTTGTGAAAAACTAGTAAGGGGGTGTCTAACTTAGGAGTGCTGATATTTTTAGCCAGTGACCAAGTACAACAGGGCAACATGGAAAGAGGAAGTTTATCTACTTTGAAGTCTTTCATGGGGACTCTTTTCCTGAAAGTCCTAAAGTCAGCCATGCTGAAGACTTCCGTAGAAGGTCAATTAATGTTTTTCTGTGGGCCTGGAACAGAGGGGGGAGATGGGGAAGGCATGGCTGTGAGCAGCTCCGTGGATCTGAGAATGAGGTAGCAGAGATGTGAAAGAATACTGGCAAAGGTGTTTGTGATTTTCCTAGCAACAAAAAGGTGAGCAGTAGAACAGGTAGAACAGAGGAGAAGATAGGAGTTAGTATCCCTAAAAGCCTGTGAGGGACTTTAAATTCTTAGTAACCTGTTTTCACTAATGACAAAGAAACTTTAAAGGCCATTTTCACTACATCTTGGATAGGGGTCTGAGGGTTCTCCTCAGCTGGTTTGAGCTTTGGGTTAGCTGTTAAGAGGAACTGGTGGGACCCGGTGTGGGCACTGACTGGAGAAGAGAGGAGTGATTCGGTGGAGGGTTACCTCAGTACCTGCTACCTCTGAAAGCGGGAAATGGTCTGAGATCCGGCGGAGGTTTGGGTTTTTGATCTAGTAATTGGAGGGGAGAAATCATGTTGCTGAGGTGAGAGTGACAGCAGAGAGTCTGGAGCGCAAGGCTGAGTGTGAGGACCTATTGGAGAAGCATAGTTCAGGATGTGAGCGAAGGAGGGAAAAGGCCTCCACATAGGGAAATCTCCTTTCACCCTTTTGAGGACATTCAGAAGTTAAAAAGGTCATGCAGAATTTGAGGATCTAGAGACCCCTCTAGGGGCCAACAGTTTGGGTGATCTAATTGGTAATAGGGCCAATGCTGTGTACAGAATTTGATGAGGAGTTTGGGTTCCATCATGCACTGCCTGTATGATCACATCCCTAGACATACAGAAGAAGTCGGCATTCCCCCCACACAACCGTGACTGTTTGTGGCTTTGGTAGTCCACCGGGCAAACATAGTAATCTAGGCTAGCCAACCTGCATCTGGCTCGCGTGTCCCTACATCCATAATGATTGTTTCCATTATCAATGGTGCAGAATGGATTTAATGGAAATTTAGTGGGATCCTCTTCATCAGGTATATCCCAATAGGAAAGACCTATAGCCAGCTGACAAATATCTGGGTGGATAGATGTCCACCAAGTCCCTAAGTGGGCTGCATGCGAGATAGATCATACTTCTTTACCAGTAGGATTTGTGATCAGCCATCGCTGCTGAACGGGTTTAATAGGTTTAGGACTACTGGTGGTCAAGGGAAGAGTCTATAGCCTTAGACACAGGGTAAATACACAATTTGAATGTTTTACCAATCTTTTCCATTTTCCAGCCAGAGTCTGGCAGGGCGCAGGCTTCAGATGAGAGGTATGGATCCAGGAAGTGATTCTGTCTTCCTTTACCGCTGTAGGTGTTATAAGTAGCACCTTGTATCGTCATTTCCAGTGGGGTTTCAGGGATGACACCTGATGTCGACTTATGTAGATGAAGTCTCTTACTTGATATTGATGTAGAGTCCATTCGTCCCCAGGTTGATAGGCATTGGCCATCTGTTTTCACAGGTATCCCTGAGTTCTTTCAAGAGCTTTAATTCAGTCAAGCAATGGGGTGTGGAAGGAATCGTTAGGTCTTAGAGTTGGGGTTAGGTCCCTTACTGAAGGAGGGGAACCATGGACAATTTCATAGGGGGTAAGGTTACACAAAGAAACAGAGGGAGTGTTTCTTCCATGAAATAGTGCATAAGGAAGGAGCATAGTACAATCTATTATGCAGGTTTCTAAGCTTAATTTCGTTATGGTCTCTTTAATGGTTCTATTCATTCTTTCTACCTGTCCTGAACTCGGTGGTTTATAAGCACAATGTAACTTTTAATTAATCCCCAGGGTCTTGCCTAACCCCTGACTTACTTGGGCTACAAACGCCAGTCCATTATCAGACCTTATTACTTTAGGCAGGCCGTATCTTGTAAAAATATCTTTCAGGATCTTCTTGACAACCATTTGCGCTGTTTCATTTTTTTTCTTTTTTCCTGGAAAAGGCTTCAATCCATCCTCAAAATATATCTACAAAGACTAGGCGATATTTAATTTCAAACCTTGCTGGCTTAATTTTAGTAAAGTCCACTTCCCAGAATTGTCCTGGTCTGGTTCCTCGTAGGTGCTTTTTTGCAGGAAGCTTGGAAGGGTAAGCATTAACCATGACAGACCTGACAGGCTTTTGTTACCCATTCAGTTATTTCCTTTTGCTTTGAGTCGGTTAGTAAAAAACTCTGTTCTTCATCCTTCAGGAATGAATGCAATTTCTTTGAACCAAGGTGAGTGAGTTGATATACATTTTCTACTGACATATTTAGAGCCGTGACTATAGGAGTTTTTATTGAAGGATTTAGAAATTCCACTTGTGGGCCTTCAGGGTTAAAAGTTATTTTGGCCCGGAGCTTGGTGAGCAGATCTCTGCCCATCAATGGGGCCGGGCATTCTGGGATTACTAAGAACGAGTGATGGATTTTTCCTTTCCCCTGGTCCATGGTCCTCTTAGTTGTCCAAACCCGATATTTTCTGCCATTAGCCCCTTGAATTAGAGACCTTTTTATTTGATAGAGAGACCAATGGGGCCATAAGGGCAGAGTATATTGCCCCTGTATCCACTTCAAAGTTTGCTAGGGTCCCCTCCACTTCAAAATTTACCCTGAGCTCTCGGAGGGGATCTGAGACCCAACATTCTTAGTCATCCTCCAGAGTCAGAATGGCTGGCTAGAGTGGCTGTCTCTTTCAATGGCACTCTTTGAAGCAGTGTCCTTTTTCTTTACAGTAGGCACATTAAATTGAGGCCAGGGGTGGCCTCTAGTCTGGGCCCCGGTATCCCTTCCTGTCTCCATGTTTCTTATTTCTGGCCTATTTGTTGTTGTGACCAGGACCTTAGTCAATGCCTTAGTCTGTCTTTTGTTTCTTTTATCCTTCCTTTGCTCCCTACTCTTCCTCACTTTCTTTCTTATAGTATACCTTCTCGGCTACTCTGACTAAATCTCTCAAAGTCATATCTTGTAATCCATCTAAGCATTGTAACTTTCTTTTAATATCCAGGGCAGCTTGCCCATAAAGGCCATCTTGACAGATGACTTTTGATCCTCTGCCTGAGGATCGAAAGGGTATATCTCCTATATGCCTCCATAATTCTCTCTAAAAACATAGAGGGAGATTCATCAGGCCCTTGAATAATCTCTCTTAACTTGGCAAAATTTGTAAGTCGCCTAGCGGCCACTAAGATACCCACAATTAGAGCCCAGTTATAAGTGGACAGATGCTCCCTACCTTCAAAGGTGTTGGGGTCCCAGTTTCGTCGATTCAAGGGAAAGCCGGGTTAAATATGTTGGGAAGTTTTGTCGGTTACACATCTGGTCAGAGGATATTTTTCTCTAGCATCCAGGAGGATTCTCTTTTGTTTCTCTGTCATGAAGAGACAACCCTAGGTGTTGTTGGCAGTCATCCCAAGTAGGCTGGTGTGAAAACATCAATGACTCAACCACACCTAGGAGCCGGTTGGGGTCCTCGGTAAAACGGGGATTTTTATTTTTCCAGTTATATTGGTCTGAAGAGGAGAAAGGTAAATACTGGTAGGCTTGCATTTTTCCCCCAAGGCCGTTGTCAATCATTGGCCCCTAGGGATGGAGGGGGAGCATCATTCGAGTTCCAGGTTTTTCAATCATTCACCGCTGGTGAGTACCTTTAGCCGGGCTAGCTTCCTCCAGAAGAGGAGGGGCTGTGTGTGCCACGGGGAAATTATCTGGAGGGCGCTGGGCTGGCTTAGCTTTCTCCAATGGTGGAGAGGTTGAGTCAGCAGCAGGGGAATCACTTAGAGGGTGTTGGTCTTTGGGGGACTTGGGCAGGAGATAAGGAGGGGGACGAGAGTCCAGTAGAGTCAAATCTTGTGTCTCAGGGAGAACAGAGGTTGGAGGAGGAGGAGGAGCAGAGGGTTTGAGAGATCATGGGGGAAGCAGTAGGAGTGGGGGTAGGGGCAAGGAAATGCTTCACCCATGAAGGAGATTTGCAGAGGTCCTGCCAAGTTAAGATATATGGCTGTTGATCCAGATGGCTATGTGGCCCTGGCTGAAAGACAATATCGTCTGACTTTTTAAATTAGTGGGAAGTAGAAAGATCCTTCTAGGGGCCATCCGAATACAAAGGTGGGCCATTCTGAGGCACAGAGAGTCTGCCAGGTCCAGAATTTTACTGAAAAAGAAAGATTCTGAGCCCTTAAGGGTACTTTGGTCCAGTGATCGAGGGTTAGGGACACAGGCATTGAAGTGCTCTGTCCCATAATGAAAGATACACAAACAGTAAAAGCAACGACACACGACACAGACAAGACAAGAAAATAAAGACAGACAATGGAACTTCGAACACTGAGACCAGGACTAAGTATCTGGCCCAACCCGATGGGCTGGCGATACTGAATCTGAAACAAAATATCACTGAATTGAGGAGACTATTGCTCCTCGATTTCCCGAATACTCTGGAGCATCCCCCAGGGATGTGGCCTGTGGCTCTGTGACACGTATGTCAGCCACCGTCGGAGAGAGCTCACACTCTTCATTGACAGCCATTTTGCGAAGCCCTAACCTGAAACCTGAAACCAGAAAGAGGCACCATACATACCCCAAGAGGAGCCTGTTGGGGTCTCTCGTTCGCCGCTGCCGGATCTCAGTGGAACCTCCATATGTAAAGGTCAGGCGAGCATCGGGTGAAGAGCCCACCAAGAGACTGTCTCATGCAAAAGCAAAGGGTTTATTGGGGATTCAGCATGTTGGGGCTCAGAGCTCACTTGAATAGAGGAGAGAGCCCTGAGAACAGCTTAAGCAGAGCTTATATACTTTCCTTGGAGAGGGCAGAGAGGGAACTTTGTTGTTTGGTCTGGGCGAGTGAGCAGTTTGCGTGAAACCGGGTGAATGAGTACATTCTGTAGGTTGGCAGTTGGGGACAGCACATTCTGGGAACAAGATTAGCAAACAGTTCTCAAGATTTCAATAGTGTTTTGTTAAGCATACAGAAAAACAGCAAGCGACATTTACCTATTTTACTAAATTTTCATTACCGAATATACTTTGCCAGATTTCCTAATGTCTCTATTGAAATCTGCTTTCCTACATATTTTCCCCAGTACATCATTGTGACTGACTCTTCACAAGTGCTGACATTTACATTCACTCTATACCCGAAACCCCATAGCTAAAGAACTTTTGGTGCAAATCCTATACTTACTCTCCGTTCTAAACTTACCAACTATCGTCCTAATCCTACCGACTATGCTTTTTTTAATTTTTTTTCTTAAAGAAAGAGTTAGAGAGAGAGGGAGAGAGAGAGAGAATTTTTTAACATTTAGTTTTTTTAGTACTTGGCAGACACAACATCTTTGTTTGTACGTGGTGCTGAGGATCGAACTCCGGCCGCACGCATGCCAGGCGAGCGCGCTACCACTTGAGCCACATCCCCAGCCCCCCGACTATCCATTTTTGACTGGAAGTTCTTTTTGACAATCAATCATTCAAAGTACAAGGTCCTATGCCTTTGTATATTGATTTATCTGAGACATCTGTGCAGAAAATAAATCAAAGCTAAATATTGCAATCAAAGACCCAATGCCCTTCTGGGCTTCAAATATTACCTTTATTTCTGTTTTCGTACTTATATTTTACCTATATATTCTTGAAAATATCGAAGGTTCGCCATACCATTATTCATTCAGCAGAATGATTCCTAACCCCAATCGAAACTGTTATTAACCCTAACCATACACTCTTCCCTCAATCTAACTTTACAGAAGAGCAGGGACAGAGTTGATCTTAAAATACAGGAATGTACGGTTTCTTCCAACTGCTGAGAAACTCAAAGGTCCACGCAAAATGATCTCTGGAGAAGTTGTAGGCACATATGTAGGAACTGAGAGAGCAAAAGTCATCTTCCATTGAAAACAACCTGGTCAGGATGAAGGGATGTGTCTGAATCAGCCTCTCTCTTCTTAATATGGAGAAGAAGGACCAAACCAGGCCAGTGTGGAGAGCACTTTCCGGGTGCCTATGGTTGATATACCATTCGAACTTTTGAAAGTGTCACAGGATGTAGGGGCAGCCTCCATTTCATGGGACACTTTGAAGCAACTGTTAGAACAAAGTGGTTGCCAAGGCAGTGACCTCATTCAGATCATGAAGGAAGTGACCTCACCTAACATCCTTTGTGATGGAACACTCTGAACTTGAGATCCAGGAAGCTAGGCACCCAAATCCTGTTTCAGTCCCAGTCCCAGTCCAAGTGGTCTCAATTGTTCGGATTTACCAAGGACAGAGTCAGTCTTTCTTGGTACCTACGGAGGTGAGGATGCCCAAATGCCAGGAAAGCTCTGAAGAGTGGCCTTTCCTGAGAAAGCAGTTAGTGGATCACCGCTGGCTCCTGAGAACTTCACAGTGTTGACCAAGGAGACCAGATCTGATACAGGACAGGACATTTCGGGGTAACATAGTATGGCCCACCAATCAGAGGACACTATGGATACTCTCAGACTGACTTGGGGGAAGAAATTGTCTTTGTGGATGTGGCTGTTGGTATGTGGTTTGGTCTCATGTTCTGAGAATAGGTAATAAAGGCGGTTTTTTGGTTTGAAGTGAATTGTTTCTAATAAGTCTTATGAAAAGGCGAGTGTTTCTAAGTCTGTGTATCCCACTGTGTCCGTGGTTCTAGACATCAGAAAAGAGAATGCATCAATGGATGACTCCTGTCTAGTAGAAATCTTCCCAACATTCATCCTGCCAATTTATGAATGGACTGCGGCTTGCCTTATGAATGGGCAACACCTACTATCTTCCTAAGTTTCTATTTTGTTCCTGAATTCACTCCACTCTCCAAAATAGGCTCATGGTTATGTGTCCAATATATATACCACCTCCAAGCTCTGTGGCATGGCCATGTACTGGATAGCTAAAGGGAATGGCGAGCATCTCAGAAAACTCAGATATCAGTGTGACCAGGAAAGTCTCAGTGGAGAAATCCTGCTTTGGGCTATTTGCTTACCTATTGTTCTGTTGCCCTGAATTTCAGAAAGCTTTTTGCCTCAGACTACTCCTTTGTGAAGCCTGAAGAAAAGAGTCTTCAAATGCAAATGAATGGGCATCACCTGTGGCTCTTTGCTTGATTGCTTTGGAAAGGGATGTGTCTGAATCAGCCTCATGACCCTGTGTGATGCTGTGGCTTAGATTCTTAGCACCTGATGGATCTAAAGAAAGATACCATGTGTGCATCCAAAACCAAAATGGCCAAATGAGGAGTCAGTGTGGATTAAGTCTTTTGCTTTCCTCCGTTAGGTTCCTGAAATCCATCAAGTGAGAATAGGGATCTTTTGGGTCAAATGAGTTCTTCAAACCCTGCAGAGACTAGCACAGAGGTGCTTGGCTTTTCTCATGACTCCAAATCACATAAAGAATCTATACCTGAAAGTAAGTAGGCCCCAAATTGGAGATGCAGAGCAGTATTAAGTGCAGGCCTATTTAATCACTCTTGGTTCTCAGGAAGGGTGTCCAGGCCACCCTGACTTTAGGCAAATGAGGGGCAAGGGAACTTATTTGGATACTGTCTTTGTCTGTGCCCCTCATGGAAATTTCCAGCCAGAGGTTATGATAAGTGTCTATATGGAGAATGTTGAGGGCCATGTGGGAGTGTTTTGGTTTTAATTCTGGTCGTTTGTGTGGCGGTTGGAAGAGAAGACTTAGTTCACCTGGGCTTGAACTCTGGTGTTATTAGAGACTGAATTCTGGAACTGTCCTCAGAGAAGTATTGCCATGAATTGTGTTGGAATTTTAGGAGGCAACACATGAGAGTCATCCTGAAAACTGAGATCCTGGCCAAGGTGGCTTCCACAGAGCACTGGGAATCTCAGCCAGGATTTCACGTGATTTTATTCTGAAAGTCTTGGCAGCCATAATTGAGAGTCAAAACACACATAGACCTCACATTTTAGACCTCAATGGGCCTGGATTCATGTGAAATATTGGCCACTCTTTGGGAAGCCTTGCCTGTGAGAGTTCTCCAGAGATTTCTTTGAAATGAGCTTCCTCACCATTTAATGTTTCCTAAATAATTTGAAACCCACAGTGCCTCCAACTTCATCTTTGAAAAATAGCTAAATACATACCATGAATTTTTTGAAATTTCAATGACCAGGTGGCAATGGAGAAACTTTGGATGACTTGTTGCTGGTCATGAGTGTACCAGACTGTGCTTGGATTTACTTGGTTTCATGAAAACAGTGTAGAAAAGAGATCCCTGTAAGTTGGAGACTGCTGAGTAGTGGGCCTAGAGCAGTGGTGTGCAGGTATGTGATAAAAAATCTGTGGTGGTACCATGTGGATCTGCCCTTGGATTCCAAATGGCTTGAGACTGACATGGTGAAGTCAGCAGACCCTATTATATAAAAGCATCTTGTTATATGGAGAGGTTTCCGGGCAATGTTCAGAATCAGATTGCTATGGACAAGCGGGCAAGCTATGTGGGGTAGAAGCCTGGTTGGTGCATTTTCCTGCAGACCTTGACCCACCACATGTGACAGAACTCCCTCCATCACTGGTACCTGTTGAACTCCTTGTATTTCCTGAAGCAAATACCAAATTCACAGTGCAGCAGCAAGAAACACCTCGAAAAGTGGAAGATGATCAAATGGCTTCACAGTCCACATGGGAAGACACTTAGACCCCAGTGGCCACAGTTTACCTACAAAGAGAGAATTCAGCACTGCTTCCTCATGTTCATTGGAAAATAAAAAACCATATCTTCCAGGTCACAGAGATCAGACCCAGCTTTGTTGGTCTCACTAGAAAGGATGCTAAAATTCCTGACAACAACATATATTTCAAGTGCCCAACCTCAGAGGCAGTTTCTCAAGAGTCTTTAGGCCCAATGAGCTCCATGTTTGTGGAGTGTTTACCCTGTCCCTCACTTTTGGAAACTCCTCTACCACATCCAAGATTGTGAACTCCTGAATATTTTCCATTTCCGATATGTATTCACAGATTTCCTAACTCTTCTTCTCTAATTGTGTTTATTTGGGGCAAAGGTAATGTAAAGGCAATGTTCTGGATGAGAGTGGGAATATTTTTGTGTAGCACATATTTGCATACACATTGGATTCATTTTCCTATTTTCCATTCGAATTACTGAATTCCTGACATTAACCCATACCCTAATAGACTCTGACTACTAATCCTAAAATGATGGACAAAAATAACCAAACAGAATGGAAATGAAAGCAGTTCAGAGAAGGCATGGTGTATAGTTGGACTTTCCTTTTGAATGATAAAGGGTAGGTGTTATAAATCTAGTCAATTTTTAATTGAAATTGATCTCCATGTGTTTTTAAAGTTAACAAATATGTGAATTCCTGTCTCCCTTTCTCTGCAGCCTGTTCAGCACATGTATTTTTATATGCAAATATAGAAACATAACTGGTATCACACGTATATCCTTGTGAGTTTGGCTGTCTTGGGAGATACAAATTGTGGGAAGAGATCACTCCTCCTAAACGCTGTTGGAACTGAAACTTCAACCTATGGGTGAACTTCCTAGTTGAACAATATTATACATAAATCCATGTTCAGTAAAATGATTATTTTTGGATCTGTGGATGATATATGATTCATAGTGAATTTCGATTGGCATGCATATTGATACATTTTAGTGTCTGTGTGTGTGTGTGTGTGTGTGTGTATATATATATATATATATATATATATATATATAAATACATAAATGCACACACATATCTATATCTATCTATCTATCTATCTATCTATATATATATATATATATAAACTCTCAAGATTTTTCAAAATATGAAATATATGTTTCTTATTATACACTCCCTAAATTCATTCGTGTTCATATATGTAAATTTATAGTCAACATTTCACAAGATTATTCTCATAAAAATTCATCCACTTGAAATACGTATTCGTTTCCTAGTACTGAAAACTAACTTCAGTGAATAGTGCATACAAATCATAATATTTCTACAGTAACTGAGCCAGTTTAGCATCAATGCAAGTAGATTCCTATGGGATATGATTTGTATTTTGACGTTCATTTTCATTCAAAACTGGTGCATTACTATTTTTTCAGTTTTTGCACATCATTGGATATATATTTCATCCACAAGTTAGGAAATTTATAGGCTTTTTTTATACTTACAATCAAATCCTGCTTCAGAACATATGAATTCCTCTATATTTCTTGACTCATCTTTTCATGAGATTTCTTTCCAAACACATTATTTTCCATTTCCATAATAACTTTTGAAGCTAAACTCACACACCCTTCATGATAAAACATAACCCTAATATTACCATTAGATGTATAACTCGTTGGAATGAATGATTGTATATCAATATAAGATTTTTATATATTTTCAGATATCAATTCAAACCATGATTTAAAGTGGAAACAGTATATTATTTATTCACAGTATTGTCAATTCATTCATTTCTTCAACATTCATAGACACAGGGTACAACTCTGTGTACCCCCAATACTAATTTATACCTCTTCAAAATATTGCTCCCAAAATGTTAGAAGAAATACTCATGTCACCTGATCTACATATACATTTTATCAGAGTAATATTCTGATCACAAAATGCAAAGGTCACACTTCTGATTGTAGCAAATCCTAGATGGAAAGTGATCCTGGATTACTAAAAACATCCATGTCCAGGTTTCCTAATGCTCTCAAATGTCAATCATATTGGTGACTAAATATTTGTTTCTTCCTAAGATTATATATTGAAACTCAACCTTGTTGATAATGTCTAATCCTATCATTCACTTTATACTTTGCCTGATTTCATAATGTGTGTATTGATATCTGATTTCCTACATAATTTTCCCAGTTCATCATTGTGACTGACTCTCCACATGTGCTGAAATTTACATTCACTCTCTAACCGAAAACCTAGGGCTATTGAACTTTTGGTCCAAATCCTATACTCACTCTTCTTCCGAAACAGACCGACTATCTTCCTAATCCTAACAACTATCCCTTTTTGACTGGATGAACTCTTCTACATTCAATCATCCAGGGTACAAGATGATATGCCATTGTATATTGATTTATCAGAGACATCTGTGCGAACGAAATTCAATGCTAAGTATTCCAATCAAGGGCCCAATGCGCTTCTGGGCTTAAAATCTTACCTAGATTTCTGTTTTCATACTTATATTTCAAATCTATATTCTTATAAATATCCCAGGTTCCCAATACCATTATTCATCCAGCAGAATGATTCCTAACTTAAATAGAACATGTTATTAACCCTAACCATACATTGTTCCCTCAATCTAACTTTATAGAAGAACAGGGACAGAGTTGGTCTTAATATAGAGGAATATAGGGGATCTTCCACCCTCTGAGAACCTCAAAGGTCCATGCAGAAATTATCCCTGGGGAAGATGAAGGCAGCTATAAAGGACCTGAGAGGGCAAAAGTCATCATGTAAGGCAAACAACCTGGTTAGGATGAAGGGATGTTTATGAATCAGCCTCTCTCTTCTTAATGTAGAGAAGATGGACCAAACCAGGTCTGTGTGAGAGCTGTTCCCGGGTGCCTATGGTTGATATATCGTTCTAAGTTGTGAAAGTGTCACAGAAAGTAGGGGCAGCCTCCATCTCATGGGACCCTTTGAAGGAACTGTTAGGACAAAGTGGTTGCCAAACCAGTGACCTCATTCAGTTCCGAACGGAAGTGACCTATCTCACTTCCTTGGTCTTGGAACACTCTGAACTTGGAATCCCAGAAGCCAGGCACACAGAACCAGTCCCAGACCCAGTCCCACTGGGCTCACTTGTTTGGTTTTACCAAGGACAGAATCAGTCTTTCTTGGTACCTACTGATTTGAGAATGGCCAAATGCCAGGAGAGCTTTGGAGAGTGGCGTTTCCTGAGAAAGAAGGTAGTGGCTCAAAGCTGGCTCCTGACAACTTCAAAGAGTTTGCCAAGGAGTCCAGATCTGAGACAGTACAGGGCATTTTGGGGGAACATAGTATGGTACAACAATCAGAGGTAATTCCGGAGAGTCAAAGACCTACTTGGGGGAAGAAAGTCCTATGTTGTTGTGGGTGTGAGTTTGTTGTTTTTTCTCATGTTCTGAGAATTGGTAGGAAAGGCAGTTTGTTTGATTTGAAGTGGACTGTTTCTAGTAAGTCGTTTGACAAGGCAAGTGTTTCTATGTCTATGTATCCACTGTGTTTGTAGTTGTAGACATTAGAAAACATAATGCATCAATGAATGTGTCCTGTCTAGTATAATGCTTCCCAGAATTCATACTGCCCAATTTATGATTGGACTACAGCTTTCCTTATGGATGGGTAGCAATTACTATCTTCCTAATTTCCTGTTTTATTCCTGAATTCTGGGGACTCTCCGGAATAGGCTCATGGTTTTCTGTTCAAGATACTGTGACATGGCCATGTACTGGAGAGCTGAAGGAAATGGGAGCATCTCAGGAAACTCAGATATCAGTGTGACCAGTAAAGTCTATGTGGAGAAACCCTGCTTTGGGAATTTTGCTTACCTATGGTTCTGGTGCTGTGAATATCTAGAAGGTCTTTGCCTTAGGCCACCCCTTTGTGAATCCTGAAGAAAAGAGTTTTCAAATGGAAATGAATAGGCATCACCTGTGCCTCTTTGTTTTATTGCTTTGTAAAGAGATGTGTCTGAATCAGCCACTTGGCCCAGTGTGATTATTTGGAGAAGTACATCAGTATTAATGGCAGGCGTATTTGATCATTCCTGGTTAACAGGAAGGGTTTCCAGGCCACCCTGACTTTAGGCAAATTAGAGGCAAGGGAGATTATTTTGGACACTGTCTTGGTATGCACCCCTCATGGAAACCTCAACCCAGAGGTTATGATGAGTGTCTATATAAAAGAAGATGAGGGCCATGTGGGAGTGTTTTGGTATTAATTGTGGTCAGTTGTGTGGCAGTAGGAAGAGATTCCTGGATCAACCTGGGCTTGAACTATGGTGTGATTCCCCTTAGAGACTGAGTTTTGGAACTGAACTCAGAGAAGTATTACCATGAATTCTGTTGGGATTTTAGAAGGCCATGCAGGAGAGTTGCCCTTGGAGACTGAGATTTAGGCCCAGGATGGCTTTCCACAGAGCACTGGGAATCTCAGCTAGGATATCACATGATTTCATTCTGAAAGACTTGGCAGCCATACTTGAGAGTCAAATAACACATGGAACTCACATTGTAGACCTCAATGGGCCAGGCTTCATTTGACCTTTTGGCCACTCTTTGGGAAGACTTGCCTGTGAGAGTTCTCCTGAGCTTTCATTGAAATGAGCTTCCTCACCATTTAATGGTTCCTGAATGAATTGAAATCCACAGTGACACCAACTTCATCCTTAAAAAATGGCTAGATAAATAC
Source organism: Callospermophilus lateralis (assembly GCF_048772815.1). Classification (NCBI taxonomy): domain Eukaryota; kingdom Metazoa; phylum Chordata; class Mammalia; order Rodentia; family Sciuridae; genus Callospermophilus; species Callospermophilus lateralis. The sequence goes on from NW_027514363.1 coordinate 474,518, forward strand.
CATGGAATAATTCCCAAGAGCAGGTGGCACTGGAGAATCATTGGATGTTCTGTTGCTGATCATGAGTGTACCAGACAGTGCCTTGATTTACTGGGTTTCATGAAAATGGTGTAGAACAAAGATGCCAGTACGTTTTAACCTGCTTAGTAGTGGGCCTAGAGCAGTGGTTTGCAGGTGTATGATAAAACATCTGTGATGGGGCCACATGGATCTGCCATTGGCTTCCAAATGCCTTTTGACTGACATGGTGCAGCCAGCAGACCCTTATATGTAAAGGCATCTTGTTAATTGAGAGGTTTTAGGGCAATGTTCAGAATTGGGTTGCTACAGACAAGGGGGCAAGCTTTGTTGAATAGAAGCCTGGTTGGGGCGTTCTCCTGCACACCCTGACCCACCACACGTGAGAGTACTCCCTCCAGCACTGTGTCCCCGTTGAACTCATGGTATTTACTGAAGCCAATACCAAACTCCCAGTGCAGCAGTAAGAATCACCAGGAAAAGTGGAGAATGACCAAATGGCTTCTCAGTCCACACGAGGAGACACTTAGCTCCCAGTGGCCACAGTTTACCTACAATGAGGGAATTTAGAACTGCTGCCTCATGTTCACTAGAAAAGAAGAAACCATGTCCTTCAGGTCACATATATGCAGATCCAGCTTTGATTGTCTCACTACAAAGGAAGTTGACAACAACATATATTACAAGGGCCCAACCTCAAAGGCAGTTTCTCAAAGAGTCATTAGGCCAGCAGAACTCCATATTTGTGGAGCATTTACCCTATCCCATACTTTTGGAAATTCCTCTACCGCCTCCAAGGCTGTGAACTCCTGAGCATTTTCATTTCCACATATGTATTCACAGATTTTCTAACTCTTCTCCACTAATTGTGTCTTAATTGGGGCGAAGGTTATGTCAAGGCATTGTTCTGGATGAGAGTGGGATGATTTTTATGTAGCACATATTTGCATACACATTAGATTCATTTTCATATTTTCCATTTGAAATAATGAATCCCTGACATTAACCCATAACCTACTAGACTCTGACTACTAATCCTAATATGATGGAGAACAAGAAACCTAACAGAATAGAAATACAGGCCGTTCATAGGAGGCATGGTGCATACTTGGACTTCCCTTCTGCTTTATCAAGGGTATGTGTTATAAATCTAGTCAACTTTTCATTGTAATAGTTCTCAATGAGTTTTTAAAGTTAACACATATGTAAATTTCTGTCTCCCATTCTCTGTAGCCTATTCATCACATGTATTTTTTATGCATATTTAGAATCCTACCTGGTATCACAAGTACATTTTTGTAAGCTCACTGATTTTGAAAGATACATATTTTGATAAGATATCAATCCCCCTAAATCATGATGGAACTGAAAATTAAACCTATTGGTGAATTTCCTAGATGAACAACATTATATATAAATCGATGTTCAGTAAAATGAATATTTTTGGATATGTGGATGATATGTATTACACGGTGAATTTCGATTAGCATATAGATTGCTACATTATAATGTCTGTGTGTGTCTGTCTATCTATCTATATATATATATATATATATATATATATATATATATATATATATATATATACTGTCCAGATTTTTCAAAATGTGAAATATATGTTTCTTATTATACACTCCTTAAATTCACTCATGTTTCTATATGTGGTTTATAATCAACTTTTCACAAGATAATTCTCAGAAATATTCATCTGCCTGAAATACATAATTATTTCCTAGTACTGAAAACTAACTTCAGTGAATGGAGCTTACAAATCCTAATATTTTTACAGTAACTGAATCAGTTAAACATCAATGCAAGTAGAATCCTACGGGACATGATGTGTATTTTGAAGTTCATTTTTATTCAATATTGGTACATTATTATTTTTTCAGTTTATGGACATCATAGGATATATGATTTCATCCACAAGTTCAAAAATTTAAAGGCATTTGTTTCACTTTTAATCACGTCCTGCTTCAGAACACATGTATTCCTCTAAGTTTCTTGACTGGTCTTTTCATGAGATTTCATACCAAACACATTAATTTTGATTTCCATAATCACTTTGGAAGCAAAACTCACATACCATTCATATTAATTATCACTCTGATATTACCATTAGATGTATAACTGGTTTGAATGAATGATTGTATGTCAATATAAAATTTCTTATATCTTTTCAGATATCAATTCTATCCATTATTTAAAGTGGAACCAGTTATATTATTTATTCACACTATGGTCTATTCATGCATTATCTCTATATTCATAGACACAGTGTACACCTCTTTGTACCCCCAATACTAATTTATATGTCTTCAAAATATTGCTCCCTGAAATGGTGGAAGTGGACTCATGTCACCTGATCTTTATATACATTTAATCACAGAAATATTCTGGACACAAAATGCAAAGGTCACACTTATGATTGTATAAAAGCCCAAATGGAAAGAAAACATGGATTACTAAAAACATCCATGTCCAGGTTCCCTAATGCTCTCAAATGTCAATTCTATTGGTGACTACACATGTGTTTCTTCTTAAAATTATATATTCAAACTCAACCCAATGGAAAATGTCTAATCCTATCCCTCACTTTATAATTTGCCTGATTTCATAATGTCTCTATTGCTATCTGCTTTCCTACATATATTCCCCAGTTCATCATTGTGACTGACTCTTCACATGTGCTGACATTTACTTTCACACTCTAATAAATAACCTATTGCTAAAGAACTTTTGTTCCAAATCCTATACTCACTCTTCTTCCTAAACATACTAACTATCTTCTTAATCCTACCGAGTATCCCTTTTTGACTGGATGTTCTCTTCTACATTCAATCATTCAAGTAACAAGGTCTTATGCTATTGTGTATTGATTTATCTGAGACATCGGTGCAGAATGTAATTCAACGCTAAGTATCACAATCAAGGGCCCAATGCCCTTCTGGGCTTCAAATCTTACTTAGATTTCTTTTTTCATACATATATTTCATCTCTATATTCTTAAAATAATCACAAGTTTCCAATACCATTATTCATGCAGCAGAATAATTCCTAACCCAAATGGAACATGTTATTAACACTAACCATACACTGTTTGTGTTAATAACATGTTTACAGAAGAGCAGGGACAGTGTTGATCTTACAATACAGGAATGTAGTGGATCTTCCATCTGCTGAGAACCTCAATGCGCCATGCAGAAATGATCCCTGGAGAAGATGTAGGCAGGTATGAAAGACCTGAGAGAGCAAAAGTCATCTTCCATCGCAAACAACCTGGTCAGGATGAAGGGATGATTCTGAATCAGCCTCTCTCAACTTAATGTAGAGAATATGGACCAAACCAAGACTGTGTGGAAAGCTGTTCCTGGTTCCCTATGGTTGATATACCATTCTAATTTGTGAAAGTGTCACAGGAAGTAGGGGCAGCCTCCATCTCATGGGACCGTTGAAAGAAACTCTTAGGACAAAGTGGTTGCCGAGGCAGTGATCTCATTCAGTTCCTGAAAAAAGTGACCTCAACTCACTTCCTTATTGATGGAACTCTCTGAACATGGGATCCAGGACGCCAGGCACCCAGATCCAGTCCCAGTCCCAGTCCCAGTGGTCTCACTTGTTTGGATTTACCAAGGACAGAATCAGTCTTTCTTGGTTCCTCCTAAGGTGAGGAGGCCAAATGCCTGGAAAGCTTGGAAGATGGGCTTTTCCTGAAAAGCAGGTAGCGGCTCACTCCTGGTTCCTGACAACTTCACAGAGTTGGCCAAGGAGACCAGATCTGAGACAGAACAGGACATTTTGGGGGAACATAGTATGGCCCACCAGTCGGAGGATACTCCGGATAGTCTCATACCTATTTGGGGGAAGAAGGTGTCATTGTCAGTGTGGGTGTGGGTTTGTGGTTTTGTCTCATGTACTGAGAATAGGAAGTAAAGTCAGTTTGTTTGGTTTGGAGTGAACTGTTTTTAGTAAGTCGTTTGACAAGGCAAGTGTTTCTGGGTCTGTGTATCACACTGTGTCCGTGGTTGTAGACATTAGAAAAGAGAATGCATCAATGGATATGTCCTGTCTAGTAGAAAGCTTCCCAGCATTCATCCTGCCCATTTTATGAATGGACTGTGGATTGCCTTATTAATGGGCAATACCTGCTACCTTCCTAATTTGCTGTTTTCTTCCAGAATTCTGGACACTCTCCAGAATAGGCTCATGGTTTTGTGTCTAAGTTATGTACAACTTCCAAGCTCTGTGACAAGGCAATGTTCTGGATAGCTGAAGGAAATGACGAGCATCTGAGAAAACTCAGATATCAGTTGACCAGGAAAGTCTCAGTGGAGAAACCCTGCTTTGGGCCATTTGCTTACCTATTATTCTGTTGCCCTGAGAGTCAGGAAGTCTTTGTCTCAAGCCACCCCTTTGTGAATCCTGAACAAAATAGTTTTCAAATGGAAATAAATAGGCTTCACCTTTGGCTCTTTCGTTAATTGATTTGGAAAGAGTTGTGTCTGAATCAGCCTCTTGGCCCAGTGTGATTATTTGACTTAGATTCTCAGCACCTGATGGATCTAAAGAAAGATCCCATGTGTGCATCCATATCAAAAATGGCAAAAAGAGCTGTCATTGTGGATGAAGTCTCTTGCCTTCCTCTGTAAGGTTCCTGAATTCCATCAAGTGAGAATAGGGATCATTTGGGTCAGATGAGTTCATCAAAGCCCTTCAGAGGCTATCCCGTAGGTGCTTAGGTTTTCTCATCACTCCAATTCACATAAAGTATCTTTAACCGACACTCAATAGGCCTCAAATGGGAAAAGTGGTGCAGTATTACGGGCAGGCCTCTTTGATCACTCCTGGTACAAAGGAAGGGTGTCCAGGCCACCCCGAATTTAGGCAAATGAGGAGCAATGGAGCTTATTTTGGACACTGTCTTGGGCTGCGTCCCTCATGGACACCTCCAGCCAGAGGTTATGATGAGTGTCAATATGGAAGAAGATGAGGGCCATGTGGGAGAATATCGGTTTTATTGTGGTCATTTGTGTGGCAGTTGGAAGAGATGACTGGGTCCACCTGGGCTTGAACTCTGGTGTGATTCCCCTTAGAGACTGAGTTCTGGAACTCACCTCAGAGAAGTATTGCCATGAATTGTGTTGGGATTTGAGGAAGCCACGCATGAGAGTCATCTTTGGAGACTGAGATCAAGGCCCAGGGTAGCTTTCCACAGGGCACTCTGATCTCAACCAGGATATCACATTATTTTATTCTGAAAGACTTGGAAGCCATTCTTGAGAGTCAAAACAGACAATGACATCACATTTTAGACCTCAATGGCCCTGGCTTCATGTGACCTTTTGGCCACTCTTTGGGAAGCCTTGCCTGTGAGAATTCTCCAGAACTTTCATTGAAATGAGCTTCCTCAACATTTAATGGTTCCTGAATGAATTGAAACCCACAGTGCATCCAACTTCATCCTTGAAAAATGGCTAGATAAATACCATGAAAATTTTCAATTTCCCATGACCAGGTGGCACTGGAGAACCATTGGACATTCTGTTGCTGATCATGAGTGTACCAGACCGTGCCTTGATTGATTGGGTTTCATGAAAATAAGTTGGAGCCTGCTGAGTAGTTGTCCTAGAGTAGTGGTTGGCAGGTGTGTGAAAAACATCTGTGGTGGGGCCATGTGGATCTGCCATTGGCTTCCAAATGGCTTGTAACTGACATGGTGCAGTCAGCAGACCCTCCTATGCAAAGGCATCTTGTTATATGGTGAGGTTTCAGGGCAATGTTTACAATCAGGTTGCTATGTTTAAGGGGGCAAGCAATGTGGGATAGAAGCCTGGTTGGTGCATTCTCCTGCATACCCTGACCCACCACGCCTGACAGAACTCGCTCCAGCACTGTGTCCCAGTTGAACTCCTTGGATTCCATGAAGCAATTACTAAACTCCCAATGCAACAGCAATAAACACATATAGAATCCTACCTGGTACCACACCTACATTCTTGTGAGGTGAACGACTTGGCAGATACAAATTGTGAGAGAAGATCACTCCTCCTAAACACCGTTGGAACTGAAAATATAACCAATGGATGAGCTTCCTAGTTTTACAACATTATACATAAATCCATGTTCAGTAAAATGAATATTTTAGATCTGTGAATGATATATATTTCATGATGAATTTCGAATAGCATATATATTGTGAGTTTTTAATGTGTTTGTGTGTATGTATATATATGTGTATATATATACATACACACATTCTCCAGATTTTTCAAAATATGAAATATTTGTATCTTAATATACACTCCCTTAATTCATTCATATTCATGTATGTGGATTTATGATGATCTTTTCTAAATATTATTCTCAGAAATATTCATCCACCTGAAATACTTCTTTGTTTTTTGTACTGAAAACTAACTTCAGTGAATGTTGCATACAAATCCTAATATATCTAGAGTAACTGACCCAGTTTAACCTCAATGCAAGAAGATTCAAATGGAACATGATGTGTATTTTGATGTTCATTTTAATTCAACACTGGTACATTACTATTTCTTCAGTTTATGCACATCATAGGATATATATTTCATCAAAAAGATGACAAAATTATAGGCGTTTTTTCACTTTCAATCACTTCCTACTTTAGAACACATGTATTCTTCCATATTTCTTAACTGGTCTTCTCAAGATTCTTTTTTCCAAACACATTATTTTCGATTTTCATAATCACATTGAAGCAAAACTCACACACCCTTCATGATAAACCATAACCCTAATATTAACATTGATGTATAACTTGTTGGAATGAATGATTGTATATCAATATAAGATTTTTCATATTTTCAGATATCTATTCAATCCACCATTTAAAGTGGAACCAGTTATATTACTTATTCACAGTTGGTCTATTCATGCATTATCTCTATATTCATAGACACAGGGTACACCTGTTTGTACCCCAAATACTAATTTATAAGTCTTCAAAATATTGCTCCCAAAAATGGTGGAAGAAATTCTTATGTCACCCGATCTATATATACATTTTATCACAGTGATATTCTGGACACAAAATTCAAAGGTCAAACTTTTATTTGTACCAAAGCCTAAATGGAAAGTGAACATGGATTACTAAAATCATCAATTTCCAATTTGCCTAATGCTTTCAAATATCAATCCTATTGATGACTACATATTCGTTTCTTCCTAAGATTATATATTCAAACTCAACCCTGTTGAAAATGTCTAATCCTATCACTGACTTTATACTTTGCCTGATTTTGTAATGTCTGTATTGATATCTGCTTTCCAACATATTTTCTCCAATTCATCATTGTGACTGACTCTTCACTTGTGTTGACATTTACATTCACTCTGTAACCGAAACCCTATTGCTAAATAACTTTTGTTCCAAATTTTATACTAACTCTTCTTCCTAAACCTACTGACTATCTTCCTAATTTTACCGACTATCACTTTTGAATGGATGTTCTCATCTACATTCAATCATCCAAGTAAATGTAGGGTGAGTGTCAGAGGATGAGACCACCAAGAGACTATCTCATGCAACAGAAAGGGTTTATTTGGGGTCCAGCATGCTGGGGCTCAGAGCTCACTTGAATAGAGCAGAGAGCCCTGAGAACATCTTAAGCAGAGCTTATATAATTTTCTTGGAGAGGGCAGGGAGGGAAGTTTATTGATGGGTCAGGGCGAGTAAGCGGTTTGTGTGTAAACGCGTGAGGGAGTACATTCTGCAGTTTGGCAGTTGGGGACAGCACATTCTGGGAACAAGATTAGGAAACATTTCTCAACATTTCAACAGTGTTTTGTTAAGCGTACAGAAAAACAGGAAGTGACAAGTACATATTTTATTAACATTTCATTCCCCACTTCTTCTTCTGGCTACTTTTAATCATAAAAGTGATTGTTGGGGGGTGTCACATTTTATGTATGCTAGTGGGGTATTAACATAAGTTTAACTTGTCCAATTTGAGCTTGGAGAAAAGAAATTACATGGCTGAGAAACAGGGTTTTATAGTAAGCAATAAAATGAGGATTATTATTGGACCGGCCAGGGTTGATTAAAATGTAGTTAACCAGGGGGACTGTGTAAACCAAGACTCAAACCACCAATTTTGGGTCTCTATCTCTCTTTGATGCTCTTCAAGGCATCTTTTTAATTTACTCATAGAGTTTGTTACAACTCCAATACGGTCGACATAAAAAAAAAAAAAAAAAAAAAAAAAAAAAAAAACATTCTTTCCTCAATGCAGCACAAAGGCTCCCTTCTCTCATGAAATGGAGGTCCAACCCTCGACTTTTCTGTAAAACAACTTCTGCCGCAGTCTTTGGCTGGGCACAAATCACGAGTCTCCACACAGCTTGTAGATTCAAACAGCAATTCTTTATTCCCGAACTCACACCGGCCGTCTACAAACACGCTCTGGGGGAATCCACGTTCTCTGCCCAAATCCACTCTCTCCCAAATCCACTCTGCATGGGCTTCTGTCTCCCAAAATATACTGTCTGACCCTAAGCACTCAAGAGGAACTCAGCAGCAGGATACGCCCTATTCTAAAGGGGGAACACCCTAATCTCCTATTATGCTAAACTGCCCTATTCTAAAGGGGGAACACCCTAATCTCCTATTATGCTAAACCGCCCTATTCTAAAGGGGGAACACCCTAAACACGGATCCTGCCCTGGTCCTTGAGCAAGGTCACCTTTCAGAAGTCCTTCCACTAGACAGCATGGGAGTAAGCTGGCAAGGAATTTGTCATACCTACTTGGCTGATGGCTCCCAGCAAACTTCAAAGAGAGAGGTAAAAGATTCCTGCAAAGCTGTGATGGAATTTTCTAATATCTTTAAGTTTTGATCTATTGCTGCTTCTAATTGGGTCATTTGTTGTGTCCCATGGACCAGGGCAGTGGTTCCTGTGCGAACCCGGGCAGCAACTCCTATTCATAATAGAATGGCTAAGGTGAGAGATATATGTTCCATACATATATGGTTGTATGGCCCTCTATTTGATCTTCAAATGAACCTGCGTCATAATAGAGCACTCTGGGAAACATCTGCACCATTACACAATTAATCACTTCTGTTGACCATTTCATAAAAACATAAACAACGTTTAAGTATATAGAATTATATTGTTGTAGGGACGGAAAAGGCAAGGCACCTAAGATAGCACCAAAGACAAGGAAACAGTCATATTTGGTTGCAACCAGATTCAGAGGGCATTGCTTCTGTTGTAATCAATTAATCCCCAGAAACCCAAGTTTAGGTAGTTTCAGAATTTTGTACCCAACATGTAAGGGAAGGGGCTCTGAAGTTCACAGTCTGCAGAAGTTCACAAAGAGCAGTTTTTGTTTCTGATTTTTCCTCAGTTCTGGGCAAGTTAAATTTTCAAGGACACCTGGGTGCGGGAGAGTTTTTTTTCCCCTTTTTTCCCTCTGCCAGCTGTTTCCACGGAGCCCAGTTTGCAACTTATCCATCTTACAAATATAGCCATCTCTATGAAGCCCCAGCTCAAGGCCAGAGGCCTTGATCACATATGTTGTGAAAAACTAGTAAGGGTGTGTCTAGCTCAGGAGTGCTGATTTTTTTCAGCCAGTTGCCAGGTAGACCAGGGCAACACAAAAAGAGGAAGTTTATCTACACTGAACTCTTTTATAGGGACTCTTTTGCTGAAAGTCCTAAAGTTAGCCATGGTGAAAACTTCTGGATAAGGTCAGTTAAGACTTTCCTGTGGGCCTGGTACAGAGGGGGAAGACGGGAAATGCAGGGCTGAGCGCAGCTCTTTGGATCTGAGAATGAGGAAGGAGAGATGTAAAAGAATAATGGAAAAGGGTTTTGAGATCTTCCTAGCACCAAAAACATGAGTAGTAGAACGGGTAGAACAGAGAGGGAGATGGGAGTGAGTATCCCAAAAAGCCTGTAAGGGACTTTAAATTCTTAGTAACCTGTTTTCAGTGATGACAAAGCAACTTTAAAGGCCATTTTCATTACATCTTGGATAGGGGTCTGAGGGCTCTTCTCAGCTGGTTTGAGCTTTGGGTTAGCTGGTAAGAGGACCTGGTGGGACCTAGTGTGGGCACTGACAGGAGAAGAGAGGAGTGAGTGAGTGGAGGGTTACCTCAGTACCTGCTACCTCAGCAAGGGGGCAATGGTCTGAGAAACGGTGGAGGTTTGGGTTTTTAATATAGTAATTGGAGGGGAGAAATCAAGTTGATGATGTGGGAGTGACAACAGAGAGTCTAGAGCAGAAGGCTGAGGGTGAGCATGTATTGGAGAAGCATAGTTCACGATGTGAGCAAAGGAGAGAAAAGGCCTCCACATAGAGGAATCTCCTTTCACCCTTTTGAGCACTTGCAGAAGTTAAAAAGGTCACACAGAATTTGAAGATCTAGAGACACCTCAGGGGGCCATCAGTTTTGGTTGTCTAATTGGTAATATGGCCAATGCTGTGTACAGAATTTGATGAGGAGTTTGGGTTCCATGTGGCAGTCCCTGTATGCTCACATCCCCATGACTTACAGAAGATGTTGGCGTTTCCAGCACACAGCCTTGACTGTTTGTGGCTTTGATAGTACACTGGGCAAACATAGTAATCTAGGCTAGCCAACCAGCATCTGGCTCACGTGTCCCTACATCAATAATGTTTGTTTCCATTATCTATGGTATGGAAGGAATTTAATGGAATTTTAGTGGGATCCTCTTCATTAGGGATATCCCAATAGGGAAGACCTATACGCAGCTGACAAATGTCTGGCTGGAGAGATGGCCACCAGGTCCCTAAGCGGGCTGTATGCAAGATAGACCATACTTCCTTTCCAGTAGGATTTGTGATCAGACATCGCTGCTGAACAGGCTTATGAGGGTTAGGACTACTGGTGGTCAAGGGGAGAGTCTATAGCCTATCCACACAGCGAATCCACAATTTGAAAGGGTTTCCAGTCTTTTCCAGTTTCCAGCCAGAGTCTGGACAGGGCACAGGCTTGAGATGAGAGGTAGGGATCCAGGAAGTGATTTTGACTACCTTTACCCTGTAGGTGTTATAAGTAGCACCTGGTATGGTCCTTTTCAGGGGAGTTTCAGGGATGACACCAGATGTCGTCTTACATAGATGAAGTCTCTATTTGATATCGCTGTAGAGTCCCCTCATCCCCAGGTTGGTAGGCAGTGGCCATCTGTTTTCACAGGTGTCTCTGAGTTCTTTCAAGAGCTTTAAGTCTGTTAAGCAAGGGGGTGTGGAAGGAATCGTTAGGTCTTAGAGTTGGGGTAGGACCCTTACTGGAGGAGGGACACCATAGAGAATTTCACAGGGTGTGAGGTTACACAAAGAAATAGATTGAGTATTTCTTGCATGAAACAGTACATAAAGCAGGAGCATAGTGCAATCTTTTATGCCGGTCTCTAAGCTTAATTTCGTTATGGTCTCTTTAATGGTTCTATTCATTCTTTCTACCTGTCCTGAACTCGGGGGTCTGTAAACACAATGTAATTTCCAATTAATCCCCAGGGTCCTTGCTAACCTCTGAGTTACCTGGGCCACGAACGCCGGTCCATTATCAGACCCTATTACTTTAGGCAGGCCATACCTTGGAAAAATATCTTCCAGAATCTTCTTGACCACCATTTGCGCTGTTTCATTTTTTTTCTTTTCTTTTTTTTTGGGGGGAAAGCTTCAATCCATCCTGAAAATGTATCTACAAAGACTAGGAGATATTTAAGTCCATTCCTTGCTGGCTTAATTTCAGTAAAGTCCACTTCCCAGAATTGTCCTGGTCTGGTTCCTCGTAGGTGCTTTCCTGCAGGAAGCTTGGAAGGGTAAGAATTAACCAATTGATGGACCCAACAGGCTTTTGTTATCCATTCAGTTGTTTCCTTTCACTGTGAGTCGGTTAGTGGAAAACTGTTTTTGATCCTTCAAAAATGAATGCAGTTCTTTGAACCAAGGTGAGTGATTTGATGTACATTTTCTACTGACATAGTTAGAGCCGTGATTATACGAGTTTTTACTGAAGGATTTAGAAATTCCACTTGGGGGCCTTCAGGGTTAAAAGTTATTTTGGCCCAGAGCTTTGTGAGCAGATCTCTGCCAATCAATGGGGCCATGCATTCTGGGATTACTAGGAAGGAGTGATGGATTTTTCCTTTCCCCTGGTCCATGGTCCTCTTAGTTGTCCAAGCCTGGTAATTACTGGCATTAGCCCCTTGAATTAGAGACCTTTTATTTGATAGAGGTTCCAATGGGGCCTTAAAGGCAGAATATATTGCCCCTGTATCCACTTCAATGTATACTGGGGTCCCCTCCACTTCAAAAGTTAACCTGAGCTCAAGGAGAGGATCTGAGCCCCGACTTTCTTAGTAATCCTACAGAGTCAGAATGTCCAGCTGGCCTGGCTGTCTCTTTCTAGGGCACTCTTTAGCCCAGTGTCCTTTTTTTTTAGAGTAGGCACATTGAATTGAGGCCAGGGGTGGCCTCTAGTGTGGTCCCCGGTGTCCCTTCCTGTCTCCATGTTTCTTAATTTCTGGTCTATTTGTTGTTGTGACCAGGACCTTAGTCAATGCCTTAGTCTGTCTTTTGTTTCTTTTATCCTCCCTTTGCTCCATACTCTTCCTCAGTTTCTCTCTTAGTATACCTTCTTGGCTTCTCTGACTAAACCTCTCAAAGTCATATCTTGTAATCCATCTAAGCATTGTAACTGTCTTTTAATATCCAGAACAGCTTGCCCAATAAAGGCCACCATGACAGATGCCTTTTGATTCTCTGCCTGAGGTTCGAAAGGAGTAAATCTCTTATATGCCTCCATAATTCCCTGTAGGAACATGGAGGGACATTCATCAGTCCCTTGAATAATCTCTCTTACCTTGGCCAAAATAGTTGATCGCCTAGCGGCCACTAAGATACCCACTATTAGAGCCCGGCAATAAGAGGAAGGATGCTCATTACCTTCACAGGTTTTGGGGTCCCAGTTGGGTCTGTGCAAGGGAAAGGCGGCTTTGCATATGTTGGAAGTTTTGTCGGTCACCCATCTGGTCGAGAATATTTTTTTCTAGAATCCAGGAAGATTCTCTTTTGTTCCTCTGTCATGAAGAGAGTCCCTAGGAGTTGTTGGCAGTCATCCCAAGTAGGCTGGTGTGAAAACATCAATGATTCAACCACACCTGAGACCCAGGTGGGGTCCTCAGTAAAAGGGGGATTGTTATTTTTCCAGTTATTTAGGTCTGAAGAGGAGAAAGGTAAAAACTGGTAGGCTTGCACTTTTCCCCCATGGTTGTCATCAATCATTGTTCCTTAGAAATGGAGAGGGAGCATCACGGGAGTTCCAGGGATTTCAATCATTCAACGCCGGCAAATTCCTTTAGCCGGGCCAGCATCCTCCAGGGGAGGAGGGGGTGTGTTTGCTGCAGGGGAGTTATTTGGAGTGCGCTGGGCTCGCTTAGCTTCCTCCAATGGCGGACAGGCTGAGTCAGCAGCAGGGGAATTACTTAGAGGGTGTTGGGGGTTGGGGGACGAGGGCAGGGAATAAGTAGTAGGACGAGAGTCCAGTAGAGTCAAATCTTGTGACTCAGGGAGAACAGAGGTTGAAGGAGGAGGAGGAGCAGAAGGTTTGAGAGAGCATGAGGGAAGGAGTAGGAGTGGGGGCAGGGGCAAGGAAAAGCTTCACACATGGAGGAGGAGAATTGCAGATGTCCTGAAAAGTTAAGATATATGTCTCTTGATCCTGATGTCTATGTGGCACTGGCTGAAAGTCAATATCTCTGACTTTTTAAATTAGTGGGAAGTAGAAAGATCCTTCTAGGGGCTATCTGAATCCAAAGGTGGGCCATTCTGAGGCACAGAGAGTCTGCCAAGTCCAGCGTTTTACTGAAAAAAAAGATTCTGAGCCCTTAAGCGGACTTTGGTGCAATGATCAAGGGTCAGGGAAAGAGGCATTGAAGTGCTCTATCCCATTATGAAAGATAAACAATCAGTAAAAGCAACGACACACGACACAGACAAGACAAAACAATAAAGACAGGCAATGGACGTCCAACACTGAGACCAGGACTGAGTAGCCGGCAAAACCTGATGGGCTGGATATGCCGAATCTGAAACAAAATATCACTGAGTTGAGGAGACTATTGTTCCTCGATTTCCCGAGTTCTCTGGGGAGTCCCCCAGTGACGTGGCCTGTGGCTCTATGACATGTCTGTCAGCCATCGTCGGAGAGAGCTCACACTCTTCATCAACAGCCATTTTGCCAAGCCCTAACCTGAAACCTGAAACCAGAAAGAGGCGCCTTACATACCCCGAGAGGAGCCCGTTGGGGTCTCTCATCTGCCGCTGCCAGGATCTCGGTGGAATCTCAATATGTAAAGGTCGGGTGAGCCATGGAAGGGAAGAGAACCACCAAGAGACTGTCTCATGCAAAAGCAAAGGGTTTATTCTGGGTCCAGCATGCTGGGGCTCAGAGTTCACTTGAATAGAGCAGAGAGCCCTGAGAACAGCTTAAGCAGAACATAATATATTTCCTTTGAGAGGGCAGGGCAGGGATGTATACTGATGGGTCCGGGCGAGTGGTCGGTTTGCTGCAACGGGTGAGGGAGTACATTTCTGCACTTTGGCAGTTGGGACAGCACATTCTGGGAACAAGATTAGCAAACAGTTCTCAAGATTTCAACAGTGTTTTGTTAAGCATACAGAAAAACAGTAAGTGATAAGTACCTATTTTATTAACCTTTCAGCTACCGACTATCCTTTTTGACTGGATGTTCTCTTCTACATTCTATGATCCAAAGTACAAGCTCCTATGCCATTGTATATCAATTTTTTCAAAGCTAAGTATCCCAATCAAGGGCCCAGTGCCCTTCTGGGCTTCAAATGTTACTTTGATTTCTGTTTTTATACATATATTTCACCTATATATTTTATACATATTGCAGGTTCCCAATACCATTATTTATTCAGCATAATGATTCCTAACCCAAATCAAATATGTTATTAACCCTAACCATACATGGTTCCCTCAATCTAACAAGACATCTGTGCAGAAAATAAATCAAAGCTCAGTATCACAATCAAGGTCCCAATGCTCTTCTGGGCTTCAAATCTTAAATAGATTTCTGTTTTCATACTTATGTTTCACCTATATATTGTTGTAAATATCGCAGGTTTCCAATACCATTATTCATCCAGCAGAATGATTCCTAATGCAAATTGAACCTGTTATTAACCCTAACCATACACTGTTCCCTCAATATAACTTTACAGAAGAGCAGGGACAGAGTAGGTCTTACAATATAGGAATGTAGGGGAACTTCCTATTGCTAAGAAACTCAAAGGTACATGTAAAAATGATCCCTGGAGAAGTTGTAGGCAGCTATGAAGGAACTGAGTGAGCAAAAGTCATCTTCTCTTGCAAACAACCTGGTCAGGATGAAGGGATATGTCTGAATCAGCCTCTTTCTTCTTAATGTAGAGAAGAAGAACCAAACCAGGCTGTGTGGAGAGCTGTTCCTGGTTGCCTATGGTTAATATACCATTCAAACTCGTGAAACTGTAACAGGAAGCAGGGGCAGCCTTCATTTCAGGGGACCCTTGGAAGCAACTGTTAGGACAAAGTGGTTGCAAATGGTGTGAGCTCATTTAGTTCCTAAAGGAAGTGACCTCAGACCTCACCTCACATCCTTGGTGATAGAACTCTCTGAATTTGGGATCAAAGAATCCAGGCACCCAAATCCCATTCCAGTCCCAGTAGCAGTGGTCTCACTTCTTTGGATTTACCAAGGACAGAATCAGTCTTTGTTGGTACCTACTGATATGAGGATTGCCAAAAGCCAGGAAAGCTCTGAAGAGTGGCCTTTCCTGAGAAAGCAGGTAGTGGATCACCGCTGCCTCCTGACAACTTTACAGAGTTGGCCAAGGAAACCAGATCTGAAACAGGACAGGCAATTTCGGGGGAACATAGTTTGGCCCAATAGTCAGAGGACACTCCGGATAGTCAGAGACCTACTTGGGGGAAGAAGGTGCTTTGTGGGTGTGGGTGTGTGTTTGTGCTTTTGTCTCATGTTCTCAGAATAGGTAGGAATGGCGGTTTGTTTGGTTTGGAGTGAACTGTTTCTAATAAGTGATTTGATAAAGCAAGTGTTTCTATGTCTGTGTATCCCATTGTGTCCTTGGTTGTAGACATTAGAAAAGAGAATGCATGAATGGATGTGTCCTGTCTGGTAGAAAGCTTCCCAGCATTCATCCAGCCGAATATATGAATGCACTGCGGCTTCCCTTATCGATGGGCAACACCTGCTATTTTCCTAAGTTCTGGTTTTATTTTTAATTTCTGGCCACTCTCCAGAATAGGCTCATGGTTTTGTGTCCAAGAGAAGTACCACCTTCAAGCTCTGTGACATGGCCATGTACTGGATAGCTGAAGGGAATGGCGAGCAACTAAGAAAACTCAGATATCAGTGTGACCAGTAAAGTCTCAGTGGAAAAACCGTGCTTTGGGCCTTTTGCTTACCTTTTGTTCTATTCCCCTGTATGTCAGGAATTTCTTTGCCTCAGGCCACACCTTCGTGAAGCCGGAACAAAACACTTTTCAAATGGAAATGAATGGGCCTCACCTGTGGCTCTTTGCCTAATTGCTTTAGAAAGGGGTGTGTCTGAATCAGCCTCTTGGCCCTGTGTGAGGCTGTGGCTTAGATTCTTAGCACCTGATTGATATAAAGAAAGATCCCATGTGTGAATCCAAAACCAAAATGCCCAAAAGAGGAGTCATTGAGGATAAAGTCTCTTGCCTTCCACTGTAAGGTTCCTGAACTCCATCAAGTGAGAATAGGGATCATTTGGGTCAAATGATTTCTTCAAAGCCCTGCACATGCTAGCCCAGTGGTGTTTGTGTTTTCTTATGACTCCAATTCACATAAAGATTCTAAACCCCACTGTCAGTAGGCCTCAAATTGGAGAAGCAGAGCAGTATTACAGCAGGCCTATTTGATCACTCCTGGGTTACAGGAAGGGTGTTCAGGCCACCCTGACATTAGGAAAATAAGGGGCAAGGAAGCCTATTTTGGACACTGTCTTGGGCTGTGTCCTTCATGGAAACTTCCAGCCAGAGGTTAAGATGAGTGTCTATATGCAATAAGATGAGGGTCATGTGGGAATGTTTTGGTTTAATTTTGGTCATTTGTGTTGGGGTTGGAAGAGATGAGTAGGTCAACCAGGACTTGAAATCTGGTGTGATTCCCCTTAGAGACTGAGTTATGGAACTGAACTCAGAGAAGTATTGGCATGAATTGTTTTGAGTTTTTAGGAGGCCACACATGAGACTCGCTCTTGGAAACTGAGACCTAGGCCCAGGCTGGCTTTCCACAGAGCACTGGGAATCTCACCCAGGATATCACAAGATTTTATTCTGAAAGACTTGGCAGCCATAGTGAAAACACACATAGACCTCACACTGTAGACCTCAATGGGCCTGGCTTCATGTGACCTTTTGGCGACTCTTTGGGAAGACTTGCCTTTGAGTGTCCTCCAGAGATTTCATTGAAATGAGCTTCCTCACAATTTAATGGTTCCTAAATGAATTGAAACCCACAGTGCCTCCAACTTCCACCTTAAAAAATGGCTAGATAAATACCATAAAATTTTTGAAATTCCTATGACCAGGTGGCACTGGAGAACCTTTGTATGCCCTATTGCTGATCATGAGTGCCTTTATTGACTGAGTTTCATTAAAATGGTGTAGAACAGAGATGCCAGTAAGTTGGATACTCCTCAATTGTAGGCGCAAGCTTTGGTGTGCAGGTTTGTGATAAAACATCCGTGGTGGGGCCATGTGGATCTGCCATTGCTTCCAAATGGCATGTGACTGACGTGGTGCAGCCAGGAAACCCTTATATGTAAAGGCATATTGGTATATGGAGAATTTTTAGGGCAATGTTCATAATCAAGTTGCTATGGACAAGGGGACAATCTATGTGGGCTAGAAGCCTGGTTGGTGCATTCTCCTGCAGTCCATGACCCTCTACACATGACAGAACTCCCTTCAGCACTGTGTCCCAGTTCAACTCCTTGTATTTCGTGTAGAAAATACCAATCTCCCAGTGTAGCAGCAAGAAACACCACGAAAAGTGGAGAATGACCAAATGCCTTCACAGTCCACACGGGGAGACTCTTAGACCCCAGTGGTCACAGTTTACTTACAAAGAGAGAATTCAGTACTGTAGCCTAGTGTTCATTGGAAAATAAGAAACCACGTCCTCCAGGTCACATAGATGTAGACCCAGCTCTGATGGTCTCACTAGAAAGAAAGCTAAAGCTCCTGACAACAACATATATTTTGAGTTCCCAACATCAGAGGCAGTTTCTCAAGAAGACTTTAGGCCAGAAGAGCTACAAGTATGTGGAGTGTTTACCTTGTCCCTTACATTTGGAAACTCCTCTACCACATCCAAGGTTGTGAACTCCTTTGAATTTTCCATTCCAGATATATATTCACAGATTTTCCAACTCTTCTCCTCTAATTGCGTCTTATTTGGGGCGAAGGTAATGTGAAGCCATTGTTCTGGATGAGAGTGGGAAATTTATTGTGTAGCCCATATTTGCATGCACATTGGATTCATTTTCCTTTTTTCCATTCAAAATACTGAATCCCTGACACTAACCCATACCCTACTAGACTCTGACTACTAATCCTACTATGATGGAGAATAATAACAAAAACAGAATAGAAATACAAGCCGTTCAGAGGAACCATGGTGTATAGTTGGACTTGCCTTTTGCATGATAAAGGGTAGGTGTTATATATCTAGTCCATTTTTCATTGAAATAGTTCTCTATGTGTTTTTTTCCTTTAATTTTTATTGTTGGTTGTTCAAAACTTTACCTATTGCTTGACATATCATATTTCACACTTTGATTCAAGTGGGTTATGAACTCCCATTTTTACCCCGTATACAGGTTTCAGCATCACATCTGTTACACATCCACTGTTTTACGTATTGCAATAGTAGTGTCTGTTGTAGTCGGCTGTCTTTCCTATCCTCTACTATTCCCCATCCCCTCCCCTCCCATCTTCTCTCTCTACTCCATCTACTGTAATTCATTTCTCCCCCTTGGTTTTTTCCCCCCTTTCCCCTAACTTCCTCTTGTATGTAATTTTGTATAACCATGAGGGTCTCCTTCCATTTCCATGCAATTTTCCTTCTCTTTCCTTTTCTCTTCCACCTCTCACCCCCGTTTAATGTTAATTTTCTTCTCATGCTCTTCCTCCCAACTCTGTTCTTAGTTACTCTCTTTATATCAAATAAAACTATTGGCATTTGTTTTTTTTTTAGGGATTGGCTAGCTTCACTTAGCATAATCTGTTCTAATGCCATCTATTTCCCGGCAAATTCTATGATTTTGACATTTTTTAATGCAGAGTATTATTCCATTGTGTATAAATGCCACATTTTTTTTCCTTCATCTATTGAAGGGCATCTAAGTTGGTTCCACACTCTTGCTATTTTGAATTGTGCTGCTATGAACATCAATGTAGCAGTGTCAATGCAGCATGCACTTTTTAGGTCTTACGGAATACACTGAGAAGGGGAATAGCTGGGTCAAATGGTGGTTCCATTCCTAGCTTCCAAGAAATCTCCATACTTCTTTCAAATTGGCTGCACCAATTTGCAGTCCCACCAGCAATGTACAGGTGTACCCTTTTCCCCACATCCTCGCCAGCACTTGTTGTTTGACTTCATAATGGCTGCCAATCATACTGGAGTGAGATGGTATCTTAGGGTGGGTTTGTTTTCCATTTTTCTGACTGCAAGAGATGGTGAGCATTTTTTCATGTACTTATTGATTGATTGTATGTCCTCATCTGAGAAGTGTCTGTTCAGGTCCTTGGACCATTTGTTGATTGGGTTATTCGTTTTCTTATTGTTTAATTTTTTGAGTTCTTTGTATACTCTGGATATTAGGGCTCTATCTGAAGTGTGAGGAGTAAAGATTTGTTCCCAGGATGTAGACTACTTATTTACCTCTCTTATTTTTTCTTTTGATGAGAAAAAACTTTTTAGTTTGAGTAAGTCCCATTTGTTAATTCTAGTTATTAACTCGTGTGCTATGGGTGTCCTATTGAGGAATTAGGAGCCCAACCCCACAGTATGTAGATCATAGCCAACTTTTTCTTGTATCAGATGCAGTGTCTCTGATTTGCTATCAAGCTCCTTAATCCATTTTGAGTTAACTTTTGTGCATGACGAGAGAAATGGATTCAGTTTCATTTTGTTGCATATGAATTTCCAGTTTTCCCAGAACCATTTGTTGAAGATGCTATCCTTCCTCCATTGCATGCTTTTAGACCCGATTGGCATTGCATTTAACATATAGAGAATTTTGGTTATATTGCCATTTTGATGATGTTAGTTCTGCCTATCCATGAACATAGTATATTTTTCCATCTTCTAAGATCTTCTTCTATTTCTCTCTTTAGGGTTCTGTAGTTTTCATTTTATAAGTCTTTCACCTCTTTTGTTAGGTTGATTCCCAAGTATTTTTTTTTTGTGTGTGTGTGTGTGTGGATATTTTGAATGGAGTGGTTGTCCTCATTTCTATTTCAGAGGATTTGTTGCTGATATACAGGAATGCCTTTGATTTATGCGTATTGATTTTATATCCTGCCACTTTGGTGAATTCATTTATTAGCTCTAATAGTTTCTTTGTATACCTTTTTGGGTCTGCTAAGTATAGAATCATGTCATCTTCAAATAGTGATAATTTACGTTCTTCTTTTCCTATTTTTATGCCTTTGATTTCTTTAATCTCTCTAATTGCTCTGGCCAGTGTTTCGAGAACTATGTTGAACAGAAGTAGTGAGAGAGGGCATCCCTATCTTCTTCCAGATTTTAGAGGGAATGCCTTCAATTTTTCTCTATTCAGAATGATGCTAGCCTGAGGCTTAGCATAGATTTCTTTTACATTATTGAGGTATGTTCCTGTTATCCCTAGTTTTTCCAGAGTTTTGAACATAAAGGGATGCTGTACATTGTCGAATGCTTTTTCTGCATCTATCGAGATGATCAAATGGTTCTTATTTTTAAGTCTATTGATGTGATGAATAACATTTATTGATTTCTGTATATTGAACCAGCCTTGCATCCCAGGGATGAATTCTACTTGATCATGGTGCACAATTTTTTTAATATGTTTTTGTATCCGATTCGCCACAATTTCATTGAGGATTTTTGCATTTTTCCTGAAATAGCTTGAAAAGTAATGGTATTAGTTCCTCTTTAAAGGTTTTGTAAAACTCTGCTGTATACCCATCCGGTCCTGGGCTTTTCTTAGTTGGTAGTCTTTTGATGGTTTATTCTATTTCCTCAATTGTTATGGGTCTGTTTAGGTTGCCTATATCCTCCTGACTCAATCTGGGCAGATTATATGACTTGAGAAATTTATCGATGCCTTCACTATCTTCTATTTTATTGAAGAATAAGAATTCAAAATAATTTCGGATTATCTTCTGTATTTCTGAACTATCTGTTGTGATACTGAATTCTCCCTATTCTTTTCTTTGTTAGCTTGGCTAAGGGTCGGTCGATTTTATTTATTTTTTCAAAGAACCATCTTTTAGTTTTGTCAATTTTTTCAATTGTTTCTTTGTTTCGATTTCATTAATTTCAGCTGTGATTTTAATTATTTCTTGGCTTCTACTTCTTTTGCTGTTGTTTTGCTCTTCTTTTTCTTGGATTCTGAGATGAAGTATGAGATCATTTATTTGTTTTTTTTTTTTCCTTTTTTTAAGGAATGAAATCCAAGCAATGAATTTTGTTCTTAGAACTGCTTTCAATGTGTCCCATAGATTCTGATATGTAATGTCTGTGTTTTCATTTATCTCTAAGAATTTTTTAGTTTCCTCCTTGATGTCTTCTATAACCCATTGATCATCCAGTAACCTATTTTTCATTCTCCATGTGATACATGATTTTTCCTTCTTTCTTTCATTGTTGATTTTCAGTTTCATTTCCTTATGATCAGATAAGATGCCTGGTATTATATCTACTCCTTTATATTGTCTAAGAGTAGCTCTGTGACATAATATATGATTTATTTTTTGAGAAGTATCCATGTGCTGCTGAGAAAAAAGTGTAACTGCTTGATGTTGGGTGGTATATTCTATATATATATATATCATAAGTCCGGGTTATTAATTGTGTTATTGAGTTCTATAGTTTCATTATTCAACTTTTGTTTGGAAGATCAGTCCAGTAGTGAGAGAGGTGTGTTTGAGTCTCCCATGAGTATTGTATATTGGTTTATTAGAATCTTGAACTTGAGAAGAATTTGTTTAATGAACATAGCTGCACCAATGTTTGGGGCATATATATTTATGATTGTTTTGTCTTGTTGGTGTATGGTTTCCTAGAGCAGTATGTAGTGTCCCTCTTTATCCCTTTTGATTAACTTTGGCTTGAAATCTATTTTATTTGATATGAGTATGGACACTTCTGCTTGTTTCCGAAGTCCATATGAGTGATATGATTTTTCCCAACTTTTCACCTTCAGTCTATGTATATCTTTTCCTAACAAATGTGTCTCCAGTAGGCAGCATATTGTTGGGTCTTGTTTTATGATCCATTCTACTAGCCTGTGTCTCTTAATTGGTGAGTTTAAGCCATTAACATTTAGGGTTATTATTGAGATATGGGTTGTTCTTCCAGCCATATTTGTATATTTATGTTACTAAGCATGGTTTGTTTTCCTCCTTGATTATTTTCCCCCCTTTACTCCTCTACCTCCCACTGTTGGTTTTCATTGTTATTTTCCATTTCCCCTTCCTGTGATGTTTTGCCAAGGATGTTTTTAAGAAATCGTTTTCTAGCTGCAAATTCTTTTAACTTTTGTTTATCGTGGAAAGTTTTAATTTCATCTTCTATCCTGAAGCTTAATTTCGCTGGATACACAATTCTTGGATGGAACCCATTTTCTTTCAGTGTTTGAAAAATGTTATTGCAGGATCTTCTAGCTTTCAGAATCTGTGTTGAAAGATCAGCTGTTATCCTGATTGGTTTACCACTAAATGTAATCTGCTTCCTTTATCTTGTAGCTTTTAAAATTCTCTCCTTTTTCTGTATGTTGGGCATCTTCATTATAATATGTCTAGGTGTGGATCTCTTATGATTTTGCACATTTGGCATCCTGTAAGCTTCTAGGATTTGCGATTCTGTCTCATTCTACAAGTTTGGGAAGTTTTCTCCTTTATTTCATTGAATATATTGCTCATTCCTTTTGTTTGGACCTCTATACCTTCCTGTATCCCAATGACTCTTAAGTTTGGTCTTTTTATGTTATCCCATATTTCTTGGATGTTCTGCTCATGGTTTCTTAAAAGTCTTGCTGAGCTGTCTGTGTTCTTTTCAAGTTTAAATAATTTGTCTTCATTGTCTGATGTTCTATCTTCTAAGTGTTCTACTCTGCTGGTAGTATTCTCAATTGAGTTTTTAAGTTGGTTTATTGATTCCTGCATTCCTAGGATTTCTGTTTGTTTGATTTTATAATCTTTATCTCCCTGTATAGTTGATCTTATGCTTCTTGGATTTTTTTTATGTAATTCATTATCAAGGTGATCTTTCATTGTCTGATTTTGCTCTCTAATGTCTTCCTTGAGACTCCAGATCATCTGAAGCATGTATATCCTGAGTTCTTTATCTGACATTCCATCTTCTGCAGATATTACCTCTTCTAACGTTGACTTTACCTGCATTGCTTATGGTCCTTTCTTTCCTTGTCTTTTCATACTGTTCATATTCCTTTCTGCTTGGTGAAACTGTTGTGTTATTGAATTTTTCCCCTATATATTTATATTGCTCTTGTATAGTTTCAAAATCTCCCTTGCAGGCACGGGTGGTGGCTCTGCCCCTCCTACAATTGGGACAATGTGCCTACCACACCAGCAGGCTGCTGGGCCTGTTCTGTAAGTCGGTAGCTGGTCCGCCTACCTTGAAGGTGCGAGCAGCAACTCTGCCCCTCTGCAGGCACTGGGCCTTTTCTGCCAGTGGGTCGCAAGTCGGGCTACTTTGCAGGCGTGGGCGGCAGCTTTGACCATCCGCGGGCCACTGGGTCTGTTTTGTCTGTCCCTTGCAGGTCTGTCTACCTTGCAGGCGCCTGTGGCTGCTCCGCCCCTCCCCCAACCGGGACGATGTGTCTACCATGCTGGCGGGCCATAGGCCTGGTCTGTCGGTGGTTGCAGGTCCACCTACCTTGCAGGCGCAGAGGGCGTCTCTGCCCCTCCGCAGATTGCTGGGCCTGTCCTCCTGTGGGTCACAGGTCTGCCTACCTTGCAGGCCCGGCGGCATTGCCCCTCCCCCAACCAGGGCGATGTGTTTTCCACGGTGGCGGGCCACTGGTCCTGTTCAGCCGGTGGGTCGCAGGTCCGCCTACCTTGAAGGAGCGATTGGCAGATCTGCCCCTCCCTCTCTCAATGTGTTTTTAAAGTTGACAAATATGTGAATTCCTGTCTCCCTTTCTCTGTAGCATATTCAGCACATGTATTTTTATATGCACATATAGAATCCTACCTGGTATCACACGTACATTTTTGTGAGGTTGCTGACTTGGCAGATACAAATTATGAGAAGAGATCACTCCTTCTAAACGATGTTGTAACTGAAAATTTAAGCTATGGGTGAGCTTCCTAGTTAAACAATATTACACATAAATCCACGCTCAGTAAAATGAAGATTTTTGGATCTGTGGATGATATATATTTCATGAAGAATTTCAATTGGCATATATATTGCTACTTTTTAATGTCTGTTTTTTTTTTGTGTGTGTGTGTATACACACTCTTGTATATATATATATATATATATATATATATATATATATATGCACACTCTCCATATATTTCAAAATATGAAATAGATGTGTCTTATGTACAGTCCCAAAATTCATTCATGTTCATGTATGTGGAATTATAATCAAATTTTCAAATTCATTCATGTTCATGTATGTGGAATTATAATCAAATTTTCACAAGATTATTCTCGGAAATATTCATCCACCTGAAATACATATTTGTTTCTTAGGACTGAAAACTAAATTCAGTGAATGGTGCATTCAAATCCTAATATTTCTACATTAACTGACTCAGTTTAACATCAATGCAAGAAGATTCCTATGGGACATGATGTTTATTTTGACGTTCATTTTTACTCAACACTGGTACATTACTATTCCTTCAGTGAATGCACATCAGAGGATATGTATTTCATCTACAATTTCACAAATTTATAAGTATTTGTTTCACTTTCAGTCACTTCCTGCTTCAGAACACATGTATTTCTCCAGGTTTCTTGACTGGTCTTTTTATGAGTCTTTTTTCCAAAAAAAATATTTTCAATTTCCATAATCAATTTTAAGCAAAACTCACACACTCTTCATGATAAACCATAATCCTCATATTACCATTAGATGTAAAACGGGTTGGAATGAATGGTTGTATATCAATATAAGATTTCCTGTATATTTTCACATTTCAATTCAATCCATTATTTGAAGTTGGAACCAGTTATATTATTTATTCACAGTATGGTCTATACATGCATATTCTCCATATTCAAAGACAAAGAGTGCACCTGTTTGTTCTCTGAATACTAATTTATACATCTTCAAAATATTGCTCCCAGAAATGGTGGAAGAAATACTCAGGTCACCTTATCTACATATACATTGTATCACAGTAATATTCTGGACACAAAAAGCAAAAGTCACACTTATGATTGTACCAAAGCCTAAATGGAAACTGAACATGGATTCCTAAAAACATCCAGGTCCAGTTTGCCTAATAGTCTCAAATATCAATCCTATTGGTGACTACGTATTTGTTTCTTCCTAAAATTATATATTCAAACTAAATGCAGTTAATAATGTCTAATCCTATCACTCACTCTATACTTTGCCTGATTTCCTAATGTCTCTATTGATGTCTGTTTTCCTAAATATTTTCCCCAGTTCACCATGTGAGTGACTCTTCACATGTGATGATATTTACTTTCACTCTCTAAGCGAAACCCTATTGATAAAGAATTTTTGGTCCAAATCCTGTACTCACTCTTCTTCTGAAAGCTACTGACTATCTTCCTAATCTTACTGAGTTTCCCTGTTTGAGTGGAAGTTCTCTTTTCCATTCAATCATCCAAGGTACAAGGTCCTATGCCATTGATTATCGATTTATCTGAGACATATATGCGGAACATAATTCAAAGCTAAGTATCACAATCAACAGCTCAATGCCCTTCTGAGCTTCAAATCTTACCTAGATTTCTGTTTTCATACTTATATTTTATGTCTATGTTTTAATAAATATCACAGGTTCCCAATACCATTATTCATCCAGCAGAATGATTCCTAACCCAAATCAAACATGTTATTAAACCCTAAACATACACTGTTCCCACAATCTCACTTAACAAAAGACCAGGGACAGTGTTGGTCTTACAATACAGGAATGTAGGGGATATTCCATATGCTGAAAAACTCAAAGGTCCATGCAGATGTGATCCCTGGAGAAGATATAGGCAGCTATGAAGGACCTTAAAGAGCAAAACTCATCTTCCATTGCAAACAACCTGGTCAGGATGAAGGGTTGTATCTTAATGAGCCTCTCTGTTCTCAATGTAGAGAAAATGGACCAAACCAGGCCTGTGTGGAGAGCTGTTCCTGGGTGCCTATGGTTGATTCACGATTCTAACTTGTGAAAGTGTCACAGGAAGTAGGGGCAGCCTCTATCTCATGGGACCCTTGGAAGCAACTGTTAGGACAAAGTGATTGCCAAGGCAGTGTCCTCATTCACTACCTGAAGTAAGTGATCTCACCTCTCTTCCTTGGTGATGGAACTCTCTGAACTTGTGTGCAGAAGCCAGGCAACCAGAGCCAGTCCCAGTCCCAGTCCCATTGAGGTCACTTGTTTGGATTTACCAAGGACAGAATCAGTGTTTCCTGGAACCTACTGATGTGAGGATGGCCAAATGCCAGGAGAGCTTTGTAGAGGGGCCTTTCCTGAGAAAAAGGTACTTTCCCATTTCTGGCTCCTGACAACGTCACAGATTTGGCCAAGGAGACCATATCTGAGACAGGACAGGCCATTTGGGGGTACATAGTATGGCCTACCAGTCAGACGACACTCAGGATAGTCACAGAATTACTTGGGGGAAGGAGGTGTCTTTGTGGGTGTGGGAGTGAGTTTGTGGTTTTTTCTCATGTTCTGAGAATAAGTAGGAAAGGCAGTTTGTTGGGTTTGGAGTGGACTGTGTCTAGTAATTCCTTTGACAATGTGAGTGTTTCTATATCTGTGTAACTCTCTGTGTCCGTGGTTGTATTCATTAGAAAAGAGAATTCATCTATGGATGTGTCCTGTCTAGTAGAAAGAATTCCAGCATTTATCCTGCCTAATTTATGAATGGACTGTGACTTGCCTTATCAATGGGCAACACGTACTATCTTCCTAAGTTCCTGTTTTCTTTCTGAATCTGGCCACTCTCCAGAGTAGGCTCATGGTTTTTTGTCCAAGTTATGTACCACCTCCAACCTCTGTGACATGGCCAATGTATTCTATAGCTGAAAGGAAAGGGAGCATCTCAGAAAACTCAGATATCAGTGTGACAAGGAAAGTCTCAGTGGAGAAAACCGGCTTTGGGCCTTTTGCTTCCCTATTCCTCTGTTGCCCTTAATGTCAGGAAGGTCTTTGCCTCAGGCCACCCCTTTGTGAATCCTGAAGAAAACAGTTTTCAAATGGAAATGAATGTGCATCACCTGTGGCTGTTTGCTAAAATGCTTTGAGAGATATGTGTGTGAATCAGCCTCTTGGCCGTGTGTGAGGCTGTGTCTTAGATATTCAGCGCCTAATGGATCTTAAGAAAGATCCCATGTGTTCATCCAAAACCAAAATGTCTAAAAAATCAGTCATTGTAGATGAAGTTTATTGCCTTTCTCTGTTAGGTTCCTGACCTCCAACAAGTGAATTTGGGGATCCTTTGAATTAATCGAGTTCTTCAAAGCCCTGCAGAGGCTAGCCCATATGTGCTTGGGTTTTCTAATGAATCCAAATCACATAAAGAATCTATACATGACAGTCAGTAGGCCTCAAATTGGAGAAGCAGAGCAGTATTAGTGGCAGGCCTATTAAATCACTCCTTGTTTACAGGAAGGGTGTCCAGGTCACACTGACTTTAGGCAAATGAGGGCAAGTTAGATTATTTCAGACTCTGTCTTGTGCTTTACCCCTCATGGAAACCTCCAGCCAGAGGTAATGATGAGTGTCTATATGGAAGAAGATGAGGGCAATGTGGGAGTGTTTTGGATTTAATTGTGGTCATTTATTTGGCTGTTGGAAGATAAGACTGGGTCCACCTGGGCTTTAACTCGGGTTTGATTCACCTTAGAGACTGAGTTCTGGAACTGACCTCAGAGAAGTATTCACATGAATTGTGTTGGGATTTTAGGAGGCCACGCATTAGACTTGCCCTTTGAAACTGAGATCTAAGCCCAGGGTGGCTTTCCACAAAGCACTGAGAATGTCAGCCAGGATATACCTGGATTTTATTCTGAAAGACTTGGCAGGAATATTTGAGAGTCAAAACACCCATGGACCTCACATTGTAGACCTCAATGGGCCTGGCCTCATGTGACCTTTAGGCCACTCTTTGGGAAGCATTGCCTGTGAGAGTTCTCCAGATCTTTCATTGAAATGAGCTTCCACAACATTTAATGGTTCATGAATGAATTGAAACCCACTGTGGCTCCAAATTCCTCTTTGAAAAATGGCTAGATAAATACCATGAAATTTTTAAAATTCCCATGACCAGGTGGCACTGGAGAACAGTTAGATCTCCTGATGCTCATCATGAGTGTACCAGACTGGGCCTTGATTTACTGGGTTTCATGAAAATGGCATAGAACAGAGATGCCAGTAAGTTGGAACCTTCTGAGTAGTGCGCCTTGAGCAGTTGTGGGCAGGTGTGTGACAAAACATCTGTGGTGGGGCCATGTGGATCTGCCATTGGCTTCCAAATAGCATGTGATTGACTTGCAGCAGCCAGCAGACCCATTTATGTAAAGGCACCTTGTTATATAGAGAGGTTTCAGGGCAATGTTCAGAATTGGGTTGCAATGGAAAAGGGGGCAATGTAGCAAGCAATGAGTGATAGAAGCCTGGATGGTGCATTCTCCTGCAGACTCTAACCCACCACAAGTGACAGAACTCCCTGCAGCACTGTGTCCCAGTTGAACTCCTTGTATTTTGTAAAGCAAATATCAAACTCACTGTGCAGCAGCAAGAAACACCACGAAAAGTGGAGGATGACCAAATGTCTTCACAGCGACACGGGGAGACACTAAGCCCCCAGTGGCCACAGTTTACCTACAAAGAGAGAATTCAGCACTGCTGCCCCATGTTCATTGGAAAATAAGAAAACATGTCGTCCAGGTCACATAGATGCAGACCCATCTTTGATGGTCTCACTAGAAAGAAAGCTAAAACTTCTGACAACAACTTATATTTCAAGTGCCCAATCTCACATGCAGTTTCTCAAACAGTCTTTAGGCCAGAAGAGCTCCATGTTGGTGTTGTGTTTACCATGTCCCTTGCTTTTGGAAACTCCTCTACCATCTCGAAGTTTGTGAACTCCTGAGCATTTTCCATTCCAGACATGTATTCACAAATTTTCTAACTCTTCTCCTCTAATTGTGTCTTCCTTGGAGCGAAGGTAATGTCAAGGCATTGTTCTGGATCAGAGTGGGAAGTTTTGGGTTGCACATATTTGCACACACATTTGATACAATTTCCAATTTTCCATTCAAAATACAGAATCCCTGACACTATCCCATACCCTACTTGACTCTGGCTACTAATCCTAATATGATGGAGAAAAATAACACAAACAGAATATAAATACAAGCAGTTCAAAGGAGGCATGATGTATATTTGGACTTGCCTTTTACATGATAAAGTTTATGTGTTATAAATCTAGTCAATTTTTAATTAAATAGTTCTCCATGTGTTTTTAAAGTTCAAAATATGTGTATTACTGACTCCCTTTCTCTGTAGCCTATTCAACATATGTATTTTTATATGCACATACTGAAAGCTACCTGGTATCACACCTATATTTTTGTGAGGTGGCTTCCTCAGCAAATACAAATTGTGAGAAGAGATCACTCCTCCTAAACGCTTTGGAACTGAATATTCAACCTATGGGTGAGCTTCCTAGTTGAACAAAATTATACATAAATCCATATTCTGTAAAATATATATTTTTGCATTTGTGGATGATATATATTTCATGATGGATTTCGATTGGCATATATTACTACATTTTAAAGTCTGTGTGTGTGTTTTGTGTGTGTGTGTGTGTGTGTGTATATATATAAATATATATATATATATATATATATATATATATATATATATATATATATATATATATAGTCTCCATATTTTTCAAAATATGAAATATTTGTGTCTTATTTAGAGTCCCAAAATTCATTCATGTTCATGTATGTGGATTTATAATAAAATTTTCACAAGATTATTCTCAGAAATATTCATCCACCTGAAGTACATATTTGTTTCCTAGTACTGAAAACTAACTACAGTGATTGGTGCCTTCAAATCCTAATATTTCTACAGTAACTGAACCAGTTTAACATCAATGCATGTAGAATTCTATTGGACGTGTTGTGTATTTTGACGTTCGTTTTTATTCCACACTGGTACATTACTCTTTCTTAAGTTTATGGACATCATAGGACATATATTTCATCAAAAATTTCGCAAATTTATAGGCATTTGTTTCACTTTCAATCGCTTCCTGCTTCAGAACACATGTATTCCTCCAGGTTTCTTGACTGGTCTTTTCATGAGACTTCTTTCCAAACAAATTATTTTCGATTTTCATAATCAATTTGAAGCAAAGTCACACACTTTTCATGATAAACCAAAATCCTCATATTTCCATTAGATGTATAATGGGTTGGAATGAATGATTGTATATTAATATAAGATTTCTTATTTGTTTTCAAATTTATTTCAATCTATTATTTCAAGTTGAAACCAGTTTTATTATTTATTCACAGTATGGTCTATTCATGCATTTCCTCTGTATTCATAGACACAGGGTGCACCTTTTTGTAGCCCCAATACAAATTTATACATCTTCAAAATATTGCTTCCAGAAATGGTGGAAGAAATACTCATGTCACCTGATCTACATATACATTTCATCACAGTAATATTCTAGACACAAAATTCAAAGGTCACACTTACGATTCTACAAAATCCTAAATAGAAAGTGAACATGGATTACTAAAAACATCCATGTCCAGGGTGCCTTATGCTCTCAAATGTCAATCCGATTGGTGACTACATATTTGTTTCTTCCTAAGATTATAAGTTCAACCTCAACCCTGTTGAAAATATCTAATCCTATCACTCACTTTATACTTTGCCTGATTTCCTAATGTCTCTATTGATATCTGCATTCCTACATATTTTCCCCACTTCATCATTGTTAGAGACCCTTCACATGTGCTGTTATTGAAATTCACTCTCTAACCGAAACCCTATTGCTAAATAACTTTTTGTCCAAATCCTATACTCATTGTTCTTCCGATACTTACTGACTATCTTCCTGATCCTACTGACTATCTCTGTTTGAGGGGATGTTCTCTTCTACATTCAATCATCCAAGGTACAAGTTCCTATGCCATTGTATATCAATTTATCTGAGATACCTGTGCAGAACGTAATTCAAGCTAAGTAATCCAATCAAGGACCCAATGACTTTCTGGACTTCAAATCTTACCTGGATTTCTGTTTTCATACTTATATTTCACCTATATATTCTTGTAAGTATTGCAGTTACTCAATACCATTATACATCCCGTAGAATGATTCCTAACCCAAATCGAACTGGTTATTAAGCATAACCATACACTGTTCCCTCAATATAACATTACAGAAGAGCTGGAACAGAGTTGGTCTTACAATGCAGGGATGGAGGGGATCTTCCACCTACTTAGAACCTCAATGGTCCATGCAGAAATTATCCCTGGAAAACATGTAGGCAGGTATGAAGGACCTGAGAGAGCAAAGGTCATCTTCCATGGCAAACAGCCTGGTCAGGATGAAGGGTTGTGTCTGAATCAGCCTCTCTCTTCTTAATGTAGAGAAGATGGACCAAACCAAGCCTGTGTGGAGAGCTGTTCCTGGGTGACTATGGTTGATATACCATTCTAACTTGTAAAAATGTCACAGGAATTGGGGCAGAATCCATCTCATGGGACCCTTGGAAGCAACTGTTAGGGCAAAGTAGTTGCCAAGGCAGTGACCTCATTCAGTTCCTGAAAAAAGTGACCTCACCTCACTTCCTTTGTAGTGGAACTCTCTTAACTTGGGAACCAGGAAGCTAGGCCCCCAGAGCCAGTGCCAGTCCCAGTTGGCACACTTGATTGGATTTACCAAGGACAGAGTCAGTCTTTATTGGTACCAACTGATGTGAGGATGGCCAAATGCCAGGAAAGCTATGAAGACAGGTGTTTCCTGAGAAAGCAGGTAGTTGTTCTTGCAAAGACACCAAATCTGAGAAAGTACAGGCCATTTCGGGGGAACATGGTATGGCCCACCAGTCAGAGGAAACTCCGGATAATCAAAGACCTACTTCTGGGAAGGAGGTGCTTTGTGGGTGTGGGTGTGAGTTTGTGGTTTTGTCTCATGTTCTGAGAATAGGTAGGGATGGTGGATTGTTTGTTTTTGAGTGGATTGTTTCTAGAAAGTCGTTTGACATGGCGAGGGTTTCTAAAAGTGTATCCCACTGTGTCCGTGGTTGTTGACATTTGAAAAGAGAATGCATCAATGGAAGTGCCCTGTCTAGTAGAAAGCTACCCAGCATTCATCCTGCGCAATTGATGAATGGACTGCAGCTTGCCTTATGAATGGACAACACCTACTATCTTCCTAAGCTCCAGTTTTCTTCCTGAATTCTGGCCACTCTCCGGAATAGTCTCATGGTTTGGTGTCCAAGATATGTACCGCCTCCAAGCTTTGTTACATGGCCATGTACTGGATAGCTGAAGGCAATGGGAGCATCTCAGAAAACTCAGATATCAGTGCGACCAGTAAAGCCTCAGTGGAGAAACCCTGCTTTCTGCCTTTTGCTAACCTTTTGTTCTGTTGCCCTGAATGTCAGGAATTTCTTTGCCTCAGGCAACCCCTTTGTAAAGCCTGAAGAAAACAGTTTTCAAATGAAAATGAATGGGCATCACCTGTGGCTGTTTGCTTAATTGCTTCAAAAGGGATGTGTCTGAATCAGCCCCTTGGCCCTATGTGAGGCTGGGGCTTAGATTCTCGGCACCTGACAGATCTACAGAAAGATCCCATCTCTGAATCCAAAACCAAAATGGCCATAAGAGCAGTCAATGTGGATGAAGTCTCTTGCCTTCCTCTGTAAGTCCTGACCTCTATCAAGTGAGAATAGATATCATTTGGGTCAAATGAGTTTTTCAAAGCCCTGAAGAGGCTAATGCATAGGTGCTTGGATTTTCTCATGACTCCAATTCACACAAAGAATTTATACTCAACAATCAGTACAGTCAAAATGGAGAAGCAGAGCAGTATTAAGGGCAGGCCTATTTGATCACTCCTGGTTCACAGGAAGGGTGTCCAGGCCACCCTGACTTTAGGCAATTGAGGGGTAAGTGAGCTTATTTTGGACACTGTCTTGGGCTGCATCCCTCATGAAAACCTGCAGCAAGAGGTTATGATGAGTGTCTCTATGGCAGAAGATGAGGGTCATGTGCGAGTGTTTTGGTTTCAATTGCGGTCATTTGTGTGGCAGTGGAATAGGCCACTAATGAGATTCGCCCTTCTAAACTGAGATCTAGCTCACTCCTTGGGAAAAATTGCCTGTGAGAGTTCTCCAGATCTTTTATTGAAATGAGCTTCCTCACCATTTAATGGTTCCTGAATGAATTGAAACCCACAGTGCTTCCAACTTCATCCTTGAAAAGTGGCTACATAAATACCATGAATTTTTTGCCATTCCAATCACCAGGTGGCACTGGAGAACCTTTGATGTCCTTTTGCTCATCATGAGTGTACCAGATAGTGCCTTGATTGTCTGGGTTTCATGAAAATGGTGTAGAACAGAAATGCCAGTAACTTGTAGCCTACTGAATAGTGGTGTGTGTGCAGGTGGTGTGCAGGTGTGTGATAAAACATCTCTTGTGGGGCCATGTGGATCTGCCATTACTTCCAAAGGGCTTGAGACTGACATGATGCATCCAGCAGAACCTTATATGTCTGAAACCTCTCCATGTGAAGGCATCTTTTTATATGGAGATTTTCAGGGCAATGTTCAGAATCAGGTTGCTATGATCAAGGGGGCAATCTATGTGGGATAGAATCCTGGTTGGTGAATTCTCCTGCAGACCCTGACCCACCATACATGACAGAACTCCCTCCAGCACTGGGTCTCAGTTGAACTCATTTTATTTAGTGAAACAAATACCAAACTCCCAGTGCAGCAGCAAGAAACACCATGAAAAGTGGAGGATGAACAAATGGCTTCACAGTCCACACGGGGAGACACTTAGCCTTCAGTGGCCACAGTTTACCTACAAAGAGTGAATTCAGCACTGCCGCCTCATGTCTTTTGGAAAATAAGAAACCATGTTCTCCAGGTTACATAGATGCAGACACAGCTTTGATGCTTTCACTAGAAATGGAGCTAAAGCTCCTGACAAAAACATATATTTCAAGGATCTTCTAGCTTTCAGAGTCTGTGTTGAAATATCAGCTGTTATCCTGATTGCTTTACCCCTAAATGTAATCTGCTTCCTTTCAATTGTAGCTTTTAAAATTCTCTCTTTATTCTGTACGTTGGGTATCTTCATTATAATGCGTCTAGGTGTGGATCTCTTATGATTTTGCACATTCGGCGTCCTGTTGGCTTCTAGGACTTGGGAGTCTGTCTCATTCTTCAAGTCTGGGAAGTTTTCTCGTATTATTTCATTAAATACATTGCTCATTCTTTTGGTTTGGACCTCTATACCTTCCTGTATCCCAATGACTTTTAAGTTTGGTCTCTTTATGTTATCCCATATTTCACGGATGTTCTGTTCATGGTTTCTTAACAGTCTTGCTGAGCTGTCTATGTTCTTTTCAAGTTGAAATACTTTGTCTTCATTGTCTGATGTTCTATCTTCTAAGTGTTCTACTCTGATGGTAGTGTTCTCAATTGAGTTTTTAAGTTGTTTTATTGCTTCCTGCATTTCTAGGATTTCTGTTTGTCATTTTTTACAACTTCTATCTCCCTGTATAATTGATCTTTTGCTTCTTGGATTTGTTTGTGTAATTCATTGTCGAAGTGATCTTTCATTGTCTGATTTTGCTGTCTAATGTCTTCCTTGAGACTCGAGATTATCTGAAGCATGTATATCCTGAGTTTTTTATCTGACATTCCATCTGCTGCAGCTATTACCTCTTCTAAAGTTGTGTTGACCTGCATTGCTTGTGGTCCTTTTTTCTTTGTCTTTTCATACGGCTCGCGTTTCTTTCTGCTTGGTGAAACTGTTGTGATTTTGAAATTTTCCCCCTATATATTTATATTGCTCTTGTATATTTGAAAAGTCTTCCTTGCAGGTGCGGGGTGTGGCTGTTGTGCTCTTCCAATTGGGGTGATCTATCTACCATGCTGATGGGCCGCTGGGCCTGTTCTCCTGATCGGTCGCAGGTCTGCCTACCCTGCAGGCACGGGAAGCGGCTCTGCTAAGCCCCTCCTCTAATTGGTGTGACGTGTGTACCACACCCATGGACCCCTGGGGTGTTCTGCCAGTCGGTCTCAGGTCTGCCTACCTTAGAGGCGCGGGCAGCGGCTCTGCGCTGCCCCTACTCCAATTGGGGTGACGTGACTACCATGCCGGCGGGTGGGTGGGCCTGTTCTGCCGTCGGTCGCAGGTCTGCCTACCTTACGGGCATGGGCGATGGATCTGCTCTGCCCCTACTCCAAATGGGGTGAAGTGTCTGCCGCGCTGGCAGGCCGCTGGGCCTCTTCTGCTGGTCGGGTGCAGATTTGTCTACCTTGAGGGCGCGGGTGGTGGCTCTGCTCTGCCGCTACTCCAATTGGGGTGTCGTGACTACGAAGCCGGCAGGTTGCTGGGCCTGTTCCGGGCACCATGGGCAAAGACTCTGCTCTGCGCCTACTCCTATTGGGGTTATGTGACTACCATGCCGGTGGGCCACTTGGATTGTACTAGGTGCTGGAGAAGGCTCTGCTCTGGAATTACTCCAATTGAGGTGACGTGACTACCATGCCTGCTGGTCGCTAGGCCTGTTCTGGGCACCTGTGGTGGCTCTCCTCTGCCTCTATTCCAATTGGAGTGAAGTGAGTATCATGCAGGTGTGTCGCTGGGCCTGTTCCAGGCATGGGCAGCGGCTCTGCTCTGCCCCTCTGGCTTGATGACAAAGTGAGAGAGACTCGAGTGTTTCTGACTCACTTTCTTTACCAGGAGACCAACTGTTTCTGTCACCGCTGGTATTAATGAAGTTATCTCCTCCGCTGCTTTCTGATGACATCAGATCTCTGCCATGTTGGTATCCCATGCAAAAGGCAGCATTTCGTTCCCTTTGCTGGGTGACCAAAGCAATGGGTGAGTCCTGACTTGCCCTCACAAGCCTCGTCTCAATCCTGTTGCCACTGCCTATGAAGGCTCGGTTGATATTTACCTCCACATTATTCAGCAAGACCCGGACCGGGAAGCAGTTTCCACGGGTTCTTGAGCCCTGGGCCAGATCAGTTCAGGGAGGCCAAATTTGGCCGCTCTGGGCTCAGTGTATGTTCTAATAGGAGCAGGCTCCAAGACGCAGTTTCTGCGGGTTCTTTAGCACTGAGCCTGAGTAATTTGTCTGCGAAGCAAAGGTGAATGGAATCCTGAAATTACCTGTTCTATAGCTGAATGAGCTGCGATCAGTCGAAAACAGGGATGGTGACGTCAGCTCTTCAAGATGGTGGACGCTGGCTTCCTCTGTGGTCTGAGTGGTATGGAGAACGGAATTGGACCACATCCATCCCCGTCTCAATCCCAGAATTCAGCAATGAGCACAGTAATTGCATAGCGGGCAGGAGCCCATAGAATCCGCACCACTGTATATTTGCGATGCTATTTCGTCTTTTCCCAGTGCGCGCCACACACTCTAGCTGCAGGGCAATTTGCTGAATAAGCAGCATGACCCTCCGTGCGGAAAAATCACTCGCGTTTGAGCCCCCGTAGCTGATCCTCGTGAGATGGATATATGTCCACTAGGATTTGGAGCACCCCAAATTTGCTGGAAATTCCTAACAAGATAGGTTTTAGCCGTTCTAACTCGTCATTTTCCCGCACAGTGACGTGGTACATGGGGGTAATGCACTCCATTCGCCGCCATCATGTGATCCCCCAAAGTTAGTTTTCAGTAGAAGGAAAAAAATATGTATTTCAGGTGGAGGAATATTTCTGATAATAATCTTGTGAAAAGTTGATTATAAATCCACATACATGAATATGAATGAATTTAGGGAGGGTATAAAAAGAAAAATATACTAAATATTTTGAAAAATCTGGAGAGTGAATATATATATATAATATATATATATATATATATATATATATATATATATATATATATATATACACACACAGACACACACACACACAGACATTAAAAAGTAGCATTATGTATGTGAATTGAAATTCACCATGAAATATATATCATCCACAGATCCAAAAATATTCATTTAAATGTACATGGATTCATGTTGTTTAACTAAAAAGCTCACCCATATGTTGAATTTTCAGTTCCAACAGCGTTAAGTAGGAGTGATCTCTTCTCACAATTTGTATCTGCCAAGCCAGCCACCTCACCAAATGTACGACTGATACCAGGTAGAATTCTGTATGTGCTTATAAAAATACATGTGATGAATAGGCTACAGAGAAAGGAAGACAGTTATTCACATATTTGTTAACTTTGAAAACACATGGAGAACTATTTCAATTAAAATTCGCTAGATTTATAACACCTACAATTTATCATACGAAAGGCAAGTCCAATTATACACCATGCCTCCTGTGAACCTCTTGTATTTGTATTCTGTTTGAATTATTATTCTCCATCAAATTAGGATAAGAAGTCAAAGTCTAGTAGGGCATGTGTTAGTGTCAGGGATTCAGTATTTCGAATGGAAAATTGGAAAATGTATCCAATGTGTATGCAAATATGTGCTACACAAAAATCTTCCCACTCTCATTCAGAATAATGCCTTGACATTACCTTCGCCGTACATAAGACACAATTAGAGGAGAACATTTAGAAAATCTGTGAATACATATGTGGAATGGAAAATGCTCAGAAGTTCACAAATTTGGAGTTGGTAGAGGAGTTTCCAAAAGTAAGGGACAGGGTAATCACTCCAAAAACATGAAGTTCTGCCAGCCTAACATCTGAAGAATCTGCCTGTGAGGTTGGGCAATGAAATATATGCTGTTGTCAGAAGCATTAGCTTCATATGTAGTGAGACCATCAAATCTGGTTCTGCATCTATGTGACCTGGATGACATGGTTTCTTATTTTCCAATAAACATGAGGCAGCAGTGCTGAATTTTCTATTTGTAGGTATACTGTGGCCACTGGATTCTAGGTGTCTCCCCGTGTGGACTGTAAATTCATTTGGTCATCCTCCACTTTCGTGGTGTTTCTTGCTGCTGCACTGGGAGTTTGGTATTTGCTTCATTAAATACAAGGGTTCACCTGGGACACAGTGCTGAAGTGAGTTCTGTCAAGTGTGGTGTGTCGAGTTCTGCAGGAGAATGCACCAACCAGGCTTCTATCCCACATAACTTGTCCTATTGACCATAGCATCCTGATTCTGAACATTGCCCTGAAACCTCTCCATATAACAATATGCTTTTACATATAAGGTTCTACTGACTGCAAAATGTCAGTCACAATCCATTTGGAAGCCAATGGCAGATCCACATGCCCCCACCACAGATGTTTTATCACACACCTGCCAACCACTGCTCTAGAACAACTACTCAGCAAGATCCAACTTACTGGAATCTCTGTTCTACACCATTTTCATAAAACCCAGTCAATCAAGGCACTGTCCTGTATACTCATGATCAGCAAGAGGACATCCAAATGTTCTCCAGTGCTACCCGGTCATGGGAATTTCAAAAATTTCATGATATTGATATAGCCAATTTTCAAGGATGAAGTTGGAGGCACTGTGGATTTCAATTCACTCAGAAACCATTAAATGAAAACTCTGGAGAATTCTTACAGGCAAGGCTTCCAAAAGTGGCCAAAAGTCAGATTAAGCCAGGCCCATTGAGGTCTACAAAGTATGGTCCATGTGTGTTTTGACTCTCAAATATGGCTGCCAAGTCTTTAAGAATAATATCATGTGTTATCCTGGCTGAGATTCCCTGTGCTCTGTGGAAAGTCAACTAGGGCCTAGATGTCACTTTCCAAGGGCAACTCTCATGCATGGCCATCTAAAATTCCAACACAATTCCTGGCAATAATTCTCTGAGATCAGTAAAAGAACTCAGTCTCTAAGGGGAATCACACCAGAGTGCAAGCCTAGGTGGACCCAGTGATCTCTTCCAACCGCCAGACAAATGTCCACAATTAAAACCAAAACACTCTCACATGGCCCTCATCTTCTTCCATATAGACACTCATTATATCCTCTGGCTGGAGGTTTCCATAAGGGATGCAGCCCACGACAGTGTCCAAAATAAGCTCCTTGCACCGCATTTGCCTAAAGTAAGGGTGGCCTGGACTCTCTTCCTGTGAACCAGGAGTGATCAAATAGGCCTACCTTTAATATTGCTTGGCTTCTCCAACTTGAGGCCTTCTAGCTTTGGGGTTTAGATTCTTTAAGTGAATTGGAGTCATGATAATCAAGCACCTATGGCCTATCCTCTGCAGGGCTTTGAAGAACTCATTTGACCCAAAGAATCCCTATTCTCACTTGATGGATATCTGGAACCTACCAGAGGAAGGCAAGAGAGTTCATCAACAATATCTGATCTTTTTGCCATTTTGGTTTTGGATGCACGCATGGGATCTATCTTTAGATCCATCAGGTGATGAGAATCTAAGCCACAGCGTCACACAGGGCCAACACCCTGATTCAGACATATCCCAATCCTAAGCAATTAAGCAAAGAGCCACAGGTGATGCCCATTCATTTCCATTTGAAAACTGTTTTCTTCAGGGTTCACAAAGTGGTGGCTTGAGGCAAAAAACTTCCTGACATTCAACAGAACAATAGTTAAGCAAAAGGACCAAAGCAGGGTTTCTCCACTGAGACTTTCCTGGTCAACAGATATCTGAGATTTCTGAGATGCTAGTCATTTCCTTCAGCTATCCAGTACATAGCCATGTCACAGATCTTGGAGGTGGTACAAATCTTGGACACAAAACCATGATACTATTCTGGAGAGTGGGCTGAATTGAGAGAGAAAACAGGAAATTAGGAAGCTTGTAGGTGTTGCCCATCCATAAGGCAAGCCAGAGTCCACTCATGAATTGGGCAGGATGAATGCTGGGAAGCTTTCTACTAGACAGGACACATCCATTGATGCATTGTCTTTTCTAATGTCTACAACAATGGACTCAGTGGGATACACACACATAGAAACACTCACCTTGTCAAAGGACTTAATAGAAATATTCCACACCATACCAAACAAACCGCCTTTCCTACCTATTCTCAGAAAATGATCCACTACCTTCTTTCTCAGGGAAAGCCCCTCTTCAGAGGTTTCCTGGCATTTGGACATCCTCACATCTGTAGGTACCAAGAAAGACTGACTCTGTCCTTGGTAATTCCAAACATGTGAGACCACTGGGACTAGAACAGGGACTGTCTCTGGGTGCCTGGCTTCCTGGATCCCAAGTTCAGAGAGTTCCCTCACCAAGGAAGTGAGGTGAGATCACTTTCTTCAGGATCTGAATGATGTCACTGCCTTGGCAACCACTTTGTTGCTTCCAAAAGTACCATGAGGTGGAGGCTGCCCCGATTTTCATGTGGCACTTTCTCTAGTTAGAATGTTATATCAACCATAAGCACCCGGGAACAGCTTCCACACAGGACTGGTTTGGTCCATGTTCTATACATTAAGAAGAGAGAGAATGATTCAGACACAACCCTTCATCCTGACCAGGATGATTGCCATGGAAGTTGACTTTTGCTTTCTGAGGTACTTCATAGCTGCCTTCATCTTCACCAGGGATTATTTCTGCATGAACATTTGAGTTTCTCAGCAGGTGAAGATCCCCTAGATTCCTGTAGTTTAATACCCACACTGTTCCTGCTCTCCTGGAAAGTTAGTGTATGGTTACGGTTAATAATATTTTCGATTTGGGTTAGGAATCATTCTGCAGGATGAATAATGGGATTGGGAACCTGTGATATTTATAAGAATATATAGGTGAAATATATGTATAAAAACGGGAATCTAAGAAAGATTTGAAGCCCAGAAGGGCATTGGGCCCTTGGTTTGGATACTTAGTATTGAATAATGTTCTGTACAATTGTCTCAGTTAAATCGAAATACAATGGCATAGGACCTTGTACCTTGGATGATTGAATGTAGAAGAGAACATCCAGTCAAAAAGGGATAGTTGGTAGGATTAGGA
This sequence comes from Callospermophilus lateralis, assembly GCF_048772815.1. NCBI lineage: Eukaryota > Metazoa > Chordata > Mammalia > Rodentia > Sciuridae > Callospermophilus > Callospermophilus lateralis. The sequence continues at coordinate 516,257 of NW_027514363.1, forward strand.
AGATAGTCAGTAGGTTTAGGAAGAAGAGTGAGTATATGATTTGGAAAAAAAAGCTTCTTTAGCAATAGGGTTTTGTTTAGAGAGTGAATGTAAATGTCAGCACATGTGAAGAGTAAGCCAAAATGATGAACTGGGGAAAATATGTAGGAAAGCAGGTGTCAATAGAGACATTACTAAATCAGGCAAAGTAAAAAGTGAGGGATAGGATTAGACATTTTCAACAGGCTTGAGATTGAATATATAATCATAGGAAAAAACAAATATGTCGTCATGAATGGGAATGACATTTGAGAGCATTAGGCAACCTGGACATGGATGCTATTAGTTATCAACATTCACTTTCCTTTTAGGCTTTGGTACAATCATAAGTGTGATATTTTATTTGTTTGTTGTTCAGAATATTACTGTGATAAAATGTATATGTAGATCAGGTGACATGAGTATTTCTTTCACCATTTCTGGGAGCAATAATTTGAAGACGCATACATTAGTATTAGGGGCACAAAGAGGTGTAACCTCTGTCTATGAATATAGAGATAATGCATGAATAGACCATACTATGAATAAATAACATAACTGATTCCACTTTAAATAATGGATTGAAATGACATGTGAAAATATATAAGAAATCTTATATTGATATACAATCATTCATTCCAACCAGTTATATATCTAATGGTAATATTAGGATTATGATTTATGATGAATGGTGTTTGAGTTTTGCTTTATAAGTGATGATGTTAAACAAAAGTAATGTGTTTGGAAAGAAGTCTCATGAAAAGACCAGTCAAGAAACATGGAGGAATGCATGTGTTCTGAATCAGGAAGTGATTGATCGTGAAACAAATGCCTATAAATTTTCTAATTTGTGACTGAAATATATATCCTATGATGTGGATAAACTGAAGACATAGTAACGTACAAGTGTTGAATAAAAATGAAAGTCAAAATACACATCATGTCCCCTAGGAATCTACTTGCATTGATTTTAAACTGGCTAAGTAAATGTAGAAATAATAGGGTTTGTATGCACCATTCACTGAATTTAGTTTTCAGTACTAGGAAACAATATGTATTGCAGGTGGATGATTATTATGAGAATAATCTTGTGGAAAGTTGATTATAAATCCACAGATATGAATATGAATGAATTTAGGGAGTGTATAATAAGACACATATATTTCATATTTTGAAAAATCTGAAGAGTGTGTGTATATATATATATATATATATATATATATATATATATATATATATACAAACACGCACATGCACAGATATTAAAAAGTAGCAATACAGGAGATCCATTATGAAGGCAGGCATGGAGAAATCAAGTCTCTGATCTCTTCAGCTGCACGGGCATAGGAAGTCATAAACTGTCTAAATGCTGTTTGCTCAGAATCACTAGGCAATGTTGACCTGTTGTGAATCTGGGGCGAACAGTCTGGGCCCCTCAGAACACACACAGAGCCCGGATTGGCTGCATTCAAGCTTAGATTCGTCTGGTTTTTGTGACTCAGCACTAACATTCCCGCTGAAATAACTGGTTGGGCTTTCTGAATTGACAGAGTTAAAAGACAACTGAGCCTTCATAGGCAGTGGCCACAGGATTGAAATGGGGCTTGGGAGAGATAGTCAGGACCCACCCATTGCATTGGTCACCCAGCAAAGGGAACAAACGGTCACCATTTTAATGGGATACCACCATGGCATAGAACTGACATTACAGGCGGAGGAGATAACTTCATTGAAACCAACGCGACAAGTGTGTAATCCCATTGACATCTCTCTCAACACCACGGGGAAACCTCAAGGGCCCCTCCCAGCTCTCCCAGGAGCACGATAGCCAGACCTAGGGAAACAGGATTGGCTCGGGACTTGCGGCGTGGAATTCCCGGCTACCACTCCCACCAGTGCTGACAATTGAGGTCTCTTACACCACCTACCAGGGGCATGGCTCCCGGAAGACAGGAAAATTCGCTGGCGGTTCTCAGGACAAAGCTCTACAAACTTAGGGTCTGAGGGAGGCAAACAGGGAGAGTGTGCCCAGGCGTTCATTAAAACAGGGCTACCAGGAGCAGAGGCCTGGTGTGTAACCAGTATTGTGGTGAGCGTCAAAGGTGAGCGGGGCCTGGCTTGAGGAAGCACAAGAGAAGGCCCTAGGCACTCAGGATTGGAGACCCGCCGAGTCTGGGAGGAAGAGCTGCTGCACAGTGATTTGTTCCCACTTATTTAGAGGAGAAGCTTGGCCCAGTGCACACAGCTCCACCTACTGGAAGAGAAGTTAATTGAACTCTAGTACTGCATGTATTATTATTATTATATTATTTGTATGTTTTTCTTTTTCTTTCATTTTCATTTTTGTTGTTGTTCTTTAACTTTTTTAATGTTTTTTATTTTTTTAATTTTTTATTTCATTATTATTATTATTATTTTAAATTTTAATTTTCATTTTTTAATTATCATTATTACTTAAAATTTTCTTTCTTTATTTTCTATTTTTTTCTTTTGTCTTTTCATTTCTTTTCAATTTTATTATACCCCTTCCTTGAATTCTACCTGGATACTCTCATTCTCTTTAGTGACTTCTTCCCTTCCCTTCTAATATCTTTCCTTCCAAGCATCAAATAAATTTATAAGAGTAAGCAGTAACTCAGTAGTCAAACAGAACAAGAAGTAACATGAGCAGCATAAAAAAGCAAGGAAGAAAAAAAGTACAAACAATGAAGGACAGCCTAAATATTCAAGAGCATCTGGAGTCATCAGAAAAATGGTCATATAAAGAACTCAAGGAATACCTTAGACAGATGTAATGGAACATTAAAGAGGATACGAGACAACAAAAACAAACAGTGAAAGAACGCATTGAAAATGAATTACATAAACAGATAAAATAAGAAATTAAGCATCTTTATCAGGAGATAGAGATTATTAGAAAAATCAAACAATAATTCTAGAAATGAAGGAAATGATAAACCAAATTAAAAACTCAATTGAGAGTATCACTAACAGAGTGGAGCAAGTAGAAGACAGAATGTCAGATAATGAAGACAAAATATATCATCTTGAAAAAACTCTATCCAAGAAAGAAATGCTGTAAAAAATTATGAGAAAACATCCAAGAGATATGGGATAACATTAAAAAAACAAACTTATGAGTCATCCCGAAAGAGGAAGGTACAGAGATTCAAACCAAGGGAATGAGTAACCTGCTGAATGAAATAATTAGAGAAAACTTTCCAAAAATAAAAATGGAAACAGATAAACAAATTGTAGATGCTTACAGGACACTGAGCACACAAAATCACAGTAGACCAATGCCAAGACACATTGTTATGAAGATATCCAATATACAAAACAAAGAGAAAATATTAAAACCTACCAGAGAAAGGAGGCAGATTACAATCAGGGGTAAAACAAAAAGGTTAACAATGGTTTTTTTTTTTTTTTTATCACAGATGCTGGAAGTGAGAAGATCCTGGAACAACGTACTTCAAACACTGAAAGACAATGGATGCCAACCAAGAATTATGTATCCAGCAAAATTAAGCTTAATGTAAGACAACAAAATAAAATTATTTCATGATAAACAAAAGCTAAAAGAATATGCAGCCAGAAAACCAGCATTGGAAAGCATCTTGAGCAAAACACTACACGAGGAAGAAATGAAAATCAACAATGTAAACCATCAGTGGGAAGTGCCTCAGTAATGACAGAGGGCGGGAAAAGCTAATCATGGAGAAACAAACTAATTTAAAAAAAAGATATAAGCAAATATGGGTGGCAGTACAAACCATATATTAATAGTAACTCTAAACGTTAATGGCTTAAACTCTCCAATAAAGTGACATAGGCTTGTAACTTGAATTAAAAAAAACAAATCCAACAATAAGTTGCCTCCAGGGGACACATCTGAATGGAAAAGACATACACAAGCTGAAGGTGAAAGATTGGGAAAATTTATACCATGCACACAGTCCTCGTAACCAAGCAGGGGTGGCCATCCTCCTATAGAATAAAATCGACCTCAAGACTAATTTAATCAAAAGGGATAAGGAAGGACATTATATACTGTTAAAAGAAACCATTCACTGACAAGACATAACAATTATCAATATTCACGCAGCAAATAATGGTGCTGCGACGTTCATTAAACAAATTCTCCTCAAGTTCAAGAATCAAATAGACCACAGTACAATAATTATGGGTGACTTCAACTCACGTCTCTCACCATTGGATAGATCCTCCAAACAAAAGTTGAATAAAGAAACTATAGAACTCAATATCACAATCAATACCCTAGACTTAAGTGACATATATAGAATATATCAACCATCATCAAGTGGATATACTTTTTTCTCAGCAGCACAGGGATCCTTCTCAAAAATAGACCATATGTTTTGCCATAGGGCAACCCTCAGTAAATATAAAGGGGAGGAGATAATACCATGAATTTTTTGTGATCATAATGGAATGAAACTGGAAACCAATGATAAAAGAAAAAAGAAAAAATCATACATTACATGCAAAATCAACAATATGTTACTGAATGATCAATGGGTTACAGAAGACATAAAGGAGGAAATCAAAAAATTCTTAGAGATAAATGAAAATACAGACACAACATATCAGATTCTATGGGACAAAATGAAAGAAGTTTTAAGAGGTAAATTCATCTCCTGGAGGTCATTCCTCAAAAAAAGAAAGAAAAAAAAAAACAACAAATAAATGAGCTCACACTTTATCTCAAAGCCCTAGAAAAGGAAGAGCAAAACAACAGCAAATGTAGCAGAAGGCAAGAAATAATTAAAATCAGAGCGAAATTGAAACAAAAGAAACTATTGAAAAAATTAACAAAACTAAAAGTTGGTTCTTCAAAAAGATAAATAAGATCGACAGACCCTTAGCCATGCTAATGAAGAGAAGAAGAGAGAGAACTCAAATTACTAACATACGGGATGAAAAAGGCAATATCACAACAGATGCAACATAAATACAGAAGAAAATTAGAAATTATTTGGAAACCTGTATTCCAATAAAATAAAAAATAGTGAAGACATTGATAAATTTCTTAAGTCATATGATTTGCCCACACTGAGTCATAAGGGAACACACAATTTAAACAGACCAATATCAATGGATGAAGTAGAAGAAGCAATCAAAAGACTACCAACCAAGAAAAGCCCAGGACCGGATGGGTATACAGCAGAGTTTTACAAAACCTTTAAAGAAGAATTAATACCATTACTTTTCAAGTTATTCAGGAAATAGAAAAACTGGGAGCTCTGCCAAATTCGTTCTATGAGGAATGACAAATATCTCTGATGAACCTAGATGCAAAAATCCTCATTAAAATTCTGGCGAATTGGATACAAAGGCACATCAAAAAAATTGTGCACCATGATCAACTAGGATTCATCCCTGGGATGCAAGGCTGGTTCAATATATGGAAATTAATAAATGTTATTCACAACATCATTGGACTTAAAGATAAGAACCATATGATCATCTCGATAGACGCAGAAAAAACATTCAACAAAGTAGAGCATTCCTTTATGTTCAAAACATTTTAAAAACTAGGGATAACAGGAACTTACCTCGACATTGTAAAAGCTATCTATGTTAAGCCTCAGGTTAGCATCATTCTGAATGGAGAAAAATTGAAGGCATTCCCTTTAAAATCTGGAACAAGACAGGGATGTCCTCTATCACCACTTCTATTCAATATAGTTCTCGAAAAACTGGCCAGAGCAATTAGAGAGATGAAAGACATTAAAGGCATAAAAATAGGAAAAGAAGAACTTAACTTATCACTATTTGCAGATGACATGATTCTATACATAGAAGACCCAAAAGGGTCTACAGAAAAAACTACTAGAACTAATAAATGAATGCAGCAATGTGGCAGGATAGAAAATCAACATGCATAAATCGAAGGCATTTCTGTATATTAGCGACAAAACTTCTGAAACAAAAATGAGTCAAAATACTGCATTCCCAATTTCCTCAAAATAATTAAATACTTGGGAATCAACCTAACAAAAGAGGTGAAAGATTTATATAATGCAAACTACAGAACCCTAAAAAGAGAAATAGAATAAGATCTTAGAAGATGGAAAAATATACCCCGTTCATGGATAGGAAGAACTAACATCATCAATATGGCTATATTACCAAAAGTTCTCTACAGGTTTAATGCAATGCCAATCAAAATCCCAAGGGAATTTTTTGTAGAAATAGATAAAGCAATTATGAAATTCAAATGGAAAAATAAAAGACCCAGAATAGCAAAAGCAATTCTAAGCAGGAAGTGTGAATCAGGCAGTATAGCAATACCAGATTTCAAACTATATTACAGAGCAATTATAATAAAAACAGCATGGTACTGGTACCAAAACAGGCGGGTGGACCAATGGTACAGAATGGAGGACACAGCGACTAATCCAAAAAGCTACAACTATCTTATATTTGATAAAAGAGCTAATGGCCTGCAATGGAGGAAGGATGGCATCTTCATCAAATGGTGTTGGGTAAACTGTAAATCCATATGCAACAAAATGAAACTGAATCCCCTCCTCTCGCCCTGCACAAAAGTTAACTCAAAGTGGATCAAGGAGCTAGATTCAAATCAGAGTCTCTGCGTCTGATAGAAGAAAAAGTTGGCTCAGATCTACATATTGTGTGGTCAGGCTCCAAATTCCTTAATAGGACACCCATAGAACAAGAGTTAATAACAAGAATCAAGAAATGGGACTTACTTAAACTGAATTTTTTTTTCTCAGAAAGAGAAACAATAAGAGAGGTAAATATGGAGCCTACATCATGGGAACAAATTTTTAGTCCTCACCCTTCACATGGAGCCCTAATATCTAGAGTATACAAAGTATACAAAGAACTCAGAAAATTAGACAATAATATAACCAATAACCCAATGGGCCAAGGACCTGAACAGAAACTTCTCAGAGGAGGACATAGAATCAATTAACAAGTACATGAAAAAATGCTCTCCATTTCTAGCAGTAAGAGAAACGCAAATAAAAACCACCCTAAAATACCATCTCAATCCAGTGAGATTGGCAGCCATAATGAAGTCAAACAACAAGTGCTGGCGAGGATGTGAGGAAAAGGGTACTCTTGTACATTGCTCGTGGGACTGAAACTGGTGCAGCCAATTTGGAAAGGAGTATGGAGTCTCCTGTGAAAGCTTGGAATGGAAGCACCATTTGACCCAGCTATTGCCCTTCTTGGACTATTCCCTGAAGACCTTAAAAGAGCGTACTACAGTGATACTGCCACATCGATTTTCATAGCAGCACAATTCACAATTGCTACACTGTGGAACCAACCCAGATGCCCTTCAATAGATGAATGGATAAAAAAAAATGTGACCTTTGTATACTATGGAGGATTACGCAGCACTAAAATATGACAAAATCATGGAATTTGCAGGGAAATGCATGGCAATAGAGAAGATTATGCTTAGTGAAGCTAGCCAATCCCTAAAAAACAAATACCAAATATCTTCTTTGATATAATGAGAGCAACTAAGAACAGAGCAGGGAGGAAGAGCATGAAGAAAAGATTAACATTAAGCAGAAACATGAGGTGGGAGGGAAAGGGAGAGAAGAGGGAAATTGCATGGTAATGGAGAGAGACCCTTATTGGTACACAAAATTACATATAAGAGGTTGTGGGAAAATAAACAACGAGAGAAATGAATTAGAGTAGGTATGGTAGAGAGAAAAGATGGGAAGAGAAGGGAGGGGGGATAGTAGAGTATAGGAAAGGTAGCAGAATACAACATTAACTAATAGGGCATTATGTAAAAATATGGATGTTTAACTGATGTGATTCTGCAATCTGTATTTGGAGTAAAAATGGGAGTTCATAACCCACTTGAATCTAATGTATGAAATATGATATGTCAAGAGCTTTGTAATGTTTTGAGCAACCAATAAAAAAAGTAGTGATATATATGCCAATAGAAATTTATCATGAAATATATATAATCAACAGACTGAAAAATATTAATTTTACTGAACATGAAATTATGAATAATGTTATTCAACTAGGAAGCTCACCCATAGGTTGAATTTTCAGTTCCAACAGCGTTTAGGAGGAGTGATCTCTTCTCTCAATTTGCATCTGCAAATTCAGCCACCTCACAAGTGTATACGAGTGATATCAGGTAGATACTATATGTGCATATAAAAATACATGTGCTGAATAGGCTACAGAGAAAGGGAGACAGGGATTCATATATTTGTTAATTTTAAAAACACATGTAGAACTATTTCAACAAAAAATTGACTAGATTTATAACTCCTACAAAATATAATGCAAAAGGCAATTCCAACTATACACCATGCCTCCTCTGAACTGCTTGTATTCTATTCTTTTTGGGTTATTTTTCACCATCATATTAGGATCATAATTCAGAGTCTAGTAGGGTATGGGTTAGTGTCAGGGATTCAGTATTTCAAAATAAAAATTGAAAAATGAATCCAGTGTGTGTGTAAATATGTGCTACACAAAAATCTTCCCACTCACATCCAGAACAATGCCTTGACATTACCTTCACCCAAGTAAGACACAATTATAGTAGAAAAGTGTGAAAATCTATGAATACATATATTTAATGGAATATGCTCGGGAGTTCACAACCTTGGAGGTGGTAGAGGCGTTTCCAAAAGTAAAGGACAGGGTAAACACTCCACAAACAAAGAGCTCTGCTGGCCTAAGACTTCTTGGAATACGGCTTCTGAGGTTGGGCACTTGAAATATATGTTGTTGTCATGAGCTTTGGCTTCCTTTGTCGTGAGACCATAAAAGCTGGGTCTGCATCTATGTGACCTGGAAGACATGATTTCTTATATTTCAATGAACATGAGGAAGCAGTGCTCAATTTTCTCTTTGTAGGTAAACTGTGTCCACTGGAGGCTAAGTGTCTCCCGGTGGGGACAGTGAAGACATTTGATCATCCTCCAATTTTCGTGGTGTTTCTTGCTGCTACACTGGGAATTTGGTACTTGCTTCACACAATATAAGAAGTTCATCTGGGATACAGTGCTGGAGGGTGTTCTGTCACGTGGGGTGGGTTAGCGTCTGCAGGAGAATTTACCAACCATGCTTCTATCCCACATAGCTTGTCCCAATAACCATAGCAACCTGATTATGAACATTGCCCTGAAACCTCTCCATATAACAAGATGCCTTTACATACAAGGGAATGGGGGCTGCGCCATATCAGTCACAAGCCATTTGTAAGCCGATAGCCGATCCACATGGCCCCACCATGATGTTTCATCACACACCTCCCCACCACTGCTCTAGGCCCACTACTCAGCAGGCTCCAAATTCCTGGCATCTCGTATTCTACACCATTTTCTGAAACCCAGTCAAACAAGGCACTTTCTGGTATACACATGATCAGCAACAGGACATCCAACGTTTCTGCAGTGCCACCTGGTCATGGGAATTTCCAAAATTTTATGGTATTTATCTAGCAAGTTTTCAAGGATGAAGTTAGAGGCACTGTGGGTTTCAATTCATTCAGGAACCGTTAAGTGTTGAGAAAGCTCATTTCAATGAATGCTCTGGAGAACTCTAAAGTCAAGGCTTCTCAAAGAGTTGCCAACAGGTCACATGAAGCCAGGCCAATTGACGTCTACAATGTGAGGTCCATGTGTGTTTTGACTCTCAACTATGGCTACCAAGTCTTTCAGAATAAAATCATGTGATATTCTGGCTGAGATTCCCAGGCCTCTGTGGAAAGCCACCCTGGGCCTAGATCTCAGTTTCCAAGAGTGAGTCTCATGCGTGGCCTCCTAAAATCCCAACACAATTCATGGCAATACTTCTCTGAGGTCAGTTCCAGAACTCAGTCTCTAAGGGTAAATCATACCAGAGTTCAAGCCCAGGTGGACCCAGTCATCCCTTTCAACTGCCACAAAAATGACCAAAATTAAAATGAAATCACTCCCACAGGGCCATAATCTTCTTCCTTGTAGACACTCATCATAACCTCTAGCTGGAGGTTTCAATGAGCACAAGGTAGTGTCCAAAATAAGCTCACTTGCCCCTCATTTGCCTAAAAACATGGTGGCCTGAACACTATTCCTGTGAACCAGGAGTGATCAAATATTGCTGCTGTTAAAGTGTTCCGCTTCTCCAATTTGAGGCCTACTGGCTGAAGCCTATAAATTCTTGATGTGATTTGGAGTCATGAGAAAACCCAAGCACATATGGGCTAGCCTCTGCAGGGATTTCAAAGACTCATTTGACCCAAAGGATCCCTATTCTCACTTGATGGAGGTCAGGAACATAAAACAAGAAGGCAAAAATATTCATCCACAATGACTTCTCTTTTTGTCATTTTGGTTTTGAAATCACATGGGATCTTTCTTTAGATCCATCAGGTGCTGAGAATCTAAGCCACAACCTCATTCAAGGACAAGAGGCTGAATCAGACACATTCTATTCCAAAGCAATTAAGCAAAGAGCCACAGGTGATGTCCATTCATTTCCATATGAAAACAGTCCTCTTAAGGCTACACAACAGGGTGGCCTGAGGCAAAGACTTTCCTGACATTCAGGGTAATAGAAACAGAAGTAAGCAAATGGCCCAAAGAAGGGTTTCTCCACTGAGACTTTACTGGTCACACTGATATCTGATTTTTCTGAGATGCTCCCATTCCCTTAAGCTATCCAGTACATGGCCATGTCACAGAGCCTTGTGGTGTTACATATCTGGGACTCAAAACCATGAGCCTATTCTGGAGAGTGGCTGGAAAACACGGAGAAAACAGGAACTTAAGAAGATAGTAGATGTTGCCCATCCATAAGGCAAGCTGCAGTCCATTCATCAATTGGGCAGTAAGAATGCGGGGAAGCTTTCAACTAGAGACAACACATCCATTGATGCATTGTCTTTTCTAATGTCTACAACAACGGATACAGTGGAATACACAGACATAGAAACACTCACCATGTCAAACGACTTACTAGAAATAGTCCACTCCAAACCAAACAAACCACCTTTCCTAGCTATTCTCAGAACATCAGAAAAAAACACAAACTCACACCTACAATGGCAAAGGCAATTCTTTCCCCCAAGTAGGTCTGTGATTATCCGGAGTGTCTTCTGACTGGTGGGCCATATTATGTTCCCCAAAAATGTCCTGTCCTGTTTCAGTTCTGGTCTCCTTGGCCAATTCTGTGAAGTTGTCAGGAGCCAGTGGTTCGCCACTACCTACTTTCTCAGGAAAGGCCCCTCTTCAGAGCTCTGCTGGAATTTGGCCATCCTCACATCAGTAGGTACCAAGAAAGACTGACTATGTCTTTGGGAAAAGCAAACAAGTTAGCCCACTGGGACTCAGAGTGAGACTGACTCATGGTGCCTGGCTTCCTGGATCCCAAGTTCAGAGAATTACATCACCAAGGAAGTGAAGTGAGGTCACTTCTTTCAGGAACTGAATATGGTCACTGCCTCGGTAACCACTTTGTCCTAACAGTTGCTTCCAAGGTTCCCATGAGATGGAGGCTGCCCCAACATCCTGTGACACATTCAGAAGTTAGAATGGTATATCAACCATAGGCACCCAGGAACAGCTCTCCACACAGGCCTGGATTGGTCCATCTTCCCTACTTTAAGAAGACAGAGGCTGATTCAGACACATCAATTCACCCTGACCAGGTTGTTTGCCATGGAAGATGACTATTGCTCTCTCAGGTCCTACATAGCTGCCTATATATTCTCCAAGGATCATTTCTCCATGGATCTTTTAGGTTCTCAGCAGGTGGAAGATCATCTACATTCCTATATTGTAAGACCCACTCTGTCCCTGCTCTTCTGTACGTTATATTGAAGGAACAGTGTATAGTTAAGGTTAATAATAGGTTTGATTTGGGTTACGAATCATTCTGCGGGATGAATAATGACATTGGCAACCTGTGATATTTATAAGAGTATATATGTGAAATATAACTATGAAAGCAGAAATCTAGGTAAGATTTGAAGTCCAGAAGGGCACTGGGGACTTGAGTGGGATACTTAGCTTTGAGTTATGTGCTGCACAGATGTCTCAAATAAATCAATATACACTGGCATCGGACCTTGTACTTTGGATGATTGAATGTTGAAAAGAACATCCAGTCAAAAAGCGATAGTCGGTAGGATTAGGAAGGTAGTCTGTAGGTTTAGAAAGAAGAGTGAGTATAGGATTTGGACCAAAAGTTCTTTAGCAATAGGGTTTCGGGTAGAGAGTGTATGTAAATGTCAGTACATGTGAAGAGTCAGTCACAATGATGAACTGGGGAAATCATGTAGGAAAGCAGATATCAATAGAGACATTAGGAAATCAAGCAAAGTATAAATTGTGTGATAGGGTTAGACATTTTCAACAGGTTTGAGGTTGAATAGATAATCTTAGGAAGAAACAAATATGTAGTCACCAATAGGATTGATATTTGAGAGCATTAGGCAACCTGGACATGGATGTTTTTAGTAATCCATGCTCACTTTCTATTTAGGCTTTGGTACAATTGTAAGTGTGACCTTTGCTTTTGGTGTCCAGAATATTTCTGTGATAAAATGTGTATGTAGATCAGGTGACATGAGTATTTCTTCCACCATTTCTTGGAGCAATATTTTGAAGACTTATAAATTAGTATAGTCGTACAAAGATGTGTACCCTGTTTCTATGAATATACACATAATGCATGAATAGACCATACTGTGAATAAATAATATAACTGGATCCACTTTAAAAAATGGATTGAATAGATATCTGAAAATATATAAGAAATGTTATATTGATATACAATCATTCATTCCAACCAGTTATATATCTAATGATCATCTTAGGGTTATGGTTTATCATGAAGGGTTTGTGAGTTTTGTTTCAAAAATGATTATGGAAATCGAAAAAAATGTATTTGGAAAAAAAGTCTCATGAATAGACCACTGAAGAAACGTAGAGAAATTCATGTGTTCTGGAGCAGGAAGTGATTGAAAGTGAAACAAATGCCTATAAATTTGTTAACTAGTGAATAAAATATATATTCTATGATGTACATAAACTGAAGGAATAGTAATGTACCAGTGTGGAATAAAAATTAACGTCAAAATACACATCATGTTCCATAGTAACCTACATGCATTGATGTTAAACTGGGTCAGTTAATGTAGACATATTAGGATTTGTATGCACCTTTCACTGAAGTTAGTTTTCAGTACTAGGAAACAAATATGTATTTCGGGTGGATGAATATTTCTAAGAATAATCTTGTGAAAAGTTGATTATTAATCCACATACATGAACATGAATGAATTTAGGGATTGTATATAAGACACATATATTTCATATTTTTAAAAATCTGGAGAATATATATATATATATATACACACACACACACACACACACACACACACACACACGAACAGAGACATTAATATGTAGCAATATATATGCCAATCGAAATTCATCATGAAATATATATCATAAAGATGCAAAAACATTCATTTTACTGAACATGGGTTTATGTATAATGTTGTTCTACTGGGAAGCTCACCCATAGGTTGAATTTTCAGTTCCAACAGGGTTTAGGAGGAGTGGTCACTTCTCACACTTTGTATCTGCTAAGTCATGTAACTCACAAGAATGTACGTGTGATATCACGCAGGATTCTATTTGTGCATATAAAAATACATGTGCTGAATAGGCTCCAGAGAATGGGAGACAGTAATTCACATATTTGTTAACTTTGAAAACACATGGAGAACTATTTCAATTAAAAATTGACTAAATTTATAACACCTACCCTTTATCATGCAAATGGCAAGTCGAACTCTGAACTGCATGTACTTATGTACTGTTTGGGTTATTTTTCTCCATCATATTAGGATTAGTAGTCAGAGTCTAGTAGAATATGGGTTAGTGTCAGGGATTCAGAATTTCGAATGGAAAATAGGAAAATTAATCCAATGTGTATGCAAATATGTGCTACAACAAATCTTCCCAGTCTCATCCAGAACCATGCCTTGACATTACCTTCGCCCCAAGTAAGACACAATTAGAGGAGAAGAGTTACAAAATCTGTGATTACATTTTTGGAATGGAAAATGCTCAAGAGTGCACAAACTTGGAGGTGGAATAGGAGTTTCCAAAAATAATGACAGGGTACACACTCCACAAACATGGAGCTCTGCTTGCCTAAAACTTTTTGAGAAACTGCCACTGAGGTTGGGCACTGAAATATAGGTTGTTGTCACGAGTTAAGCTTCCTTTGTAGTGAGACCCTCAAAGCTGGGTCTGCATCTATGTGACCAGGAGGACAAAGTTTCTTATTTTACAATGAACACGAGGCAGCAGTGCTGAATTCTCTCTTTGTAGGTAAACTGTGGCCACTGGGGCTTAGTGTCTCCAAGTGTGGACTGTGAAGCCATATGGTCATCCTCCATTTCGTGGTGTTTCTTCCTGTTGCCCTGGGAGTTTGGTATTTGCTTCACGAAATACAAGGAGTTCAACTGCAACAAAGTGCAAGAGGGAGTTCTGTCACGTGTGGTGGATCAGGGTCTGCAGGATGATACAAGAACCAGGCTTCTATCCCACATAGCTTGACCCCTTGACCATAGCAACCTGATTCTGAACAATATCCTGAAATCGCTCCATATAACAAGTTGCCTTTACACAGAAGGTTCTGCTGGCTGTGCCATGTCAGTCACAAGCCATTTGGAAGCCAATGGCAGATCCACATGGCCCCATCACAGATGTTTTATCACATACCTTCCCAACACTGCTCTAGGCCCACTACTCAACAGAGTCCAACTTACTGACATCTCTGTTCTACACCATTTACATGAAACCCAGTAAAACAAGACACTGAAATATTCATGACCAGCAACAGGTCATCCAAAGGTTCTCCAGTGCCACCTGGTGATGGGAATTTCAAAAATTTCATGGCATTTATCTAGCAATTTTTCAAGGATGAAGTTGGAGGCACTGTGAGTTTCAATTCATTCAGGAACCATTAAATGGTTAGGAAGCTCATTTCAATGAAAGCTCTTGAGAACACTCACAGGTAAGGCTTCCCAAAGAATGGTGAAAAGATCACATGATGTTTAGCTCATTTAGCTCTACAATGTGAGGTCCATATGAGTTTTGACTCTCAACGATGGGTGCCAAGTCTTTCAGAATAAAATCATGTGGTATCCTGGCTGAGAGGCCCAGTGCTCTGTGGAAAGCCACCCTGGGCCTAGAACTCAGTTTCCAAGGGCGACACTCATGCCTGGCTTCCTAAAATCTCAACACTATTCATGGCAATACTTCTCTGAGTTCAGTTGCAGAACTCAGTCTCTAAGGAAATCACACCAGAGTTCAAGCACATGTGAACCAAGTCATCTCTTCTAACCGCCACCCAAATGACCACAATTTAAACAAAAACACTCCAACGTGGCGCTCATCTTCTTCCATATAGACACACATAATAACCTGTGGCTAGAGTTTTCCATGAGGGGCACAGCTCAAGTCCGTGTCCAAAATAAGCTCTCTTGCACCTAAATTGCCTAATTCAGGGTGGCATGGACACCCTTCTTGTGAACCAGGAGAGATCAAATAGGCCTCCCATTAATACTGCTCCACTTCTTCAATTTGAGGTCAACTGACTGTGGGGTTTGGATTCTTTATGTAAATTGGAGTCTTGAGAAAACCCAAGCAACCATGGGCTAGCCTCTGCAGGGCTTTGAAGATCTCATTTGACCCAAAGGATCCCTATTCTGACTTGATGGAATTCAGGAAAGTTACAGAGGAAGGCAAGAGACTTCATCCACAAGGACTGCTCTGTGGCCATTTTGGTCTTGGATGTACACATGGGATCTTTCTTTATATCCATCAGAAGGTGAGAATCTAAGCCACAGCCTCACACAGGGCAAATAGGCTGATTCAGACACATCCTCTCCAAAGCAATTAAGCAAAGAACCACAGGTAATACCCATTCATTTCCATTTGAAAACTGTTTTCTTCAGGCTTCACAAAGTGGTGGCCTGAGGAAAAGACCTTCCTGACATTCAGGGCAACAGAAGATTAGGTAATCAAAAGGCCCCAAGCAGGGTTTCTCCACTGAGACTTTACTGGTAACATTGATATCTGAGTTTTCTGAGATGCTCGCCATTCCCTTTAGCTATCTAGTACATGGTCATTTCAAAGAGCTTCGTGGTTGTACATATCTTAAACACAAAACCATGAGCCTATTCTGGAGAGTGGCCAGAATTCAGGAAGAAAACAGGATCTTAGAAAGATAGTAAGTGTTGCCATCAATAAGGCAAGCTGCAGTCCATTAATAAATTGGGAAGGATGAATGCTGGGAAGCTTTCTAGCTGACAGGACATATTCATTGATGCATTCTCTCTTCTAATGTCTACAACCACGGGCACAGTGGGATACACTGACATAGAAACACTCGCGTTGTCAAACGACTTACTAGAAACCGTTCACTCCAAAAAAAAACAAACCTTCTTTCATACCTATTCTCAGAACATGAGACAAAACCACAAACTCACACCCACATCACAAAGGCACCTCCTTCCCCCATGTAGGTCTGTGACTATCTGGAGAGTCCTCTGACTGGTGGGCAATACTATGTTCCAGGAAATGGCCTGTTCTTTCTCAAATCTGGTCTTTTTTGCCAACTCTGTGAAGTTTTTAGGATCCAGTGGTGAGCCAATGCCTGCTTTCTCAGGAAAGCCCCCTCTTCATAGCTTTTCTTGCATTTGGCCATCCTCACATCAGTAGGTCCCAAGAAAGACTGAGTCTGTCCTTGGTAAATCAAAATAAGTTTGACAACTGGGACTGGGACTGGGACTGGCTCTGGGTGCCAGGCTTCCTGGATTCCAAGTTCAGAGAGTTACATCACCATAGAAGTTAGGTGAGGTCACTTTCTTTAGGAACTGAATGAGGTCACTGCCTTGACAACAACTTTGTCCTAACAGTTGCTTCCAAGGTTCCCATGAGAAGGAGGCTGCCCCTACTTTCTGTGACACTTTCACAAGTTAGAATGGTATGACACCCATTGGCACGCAGGAGCAGCTCTCAACACATCCCTGCTTTGGTCCATCTTCTCTACATTAAGAAGAGAGTGGCTGATTCAGACACATCCCTTCATCATAAGCAGGTTGTTTGCCATGGAAGACTTTTGCTCTCTCAGGTCCTTCATAGTTGACTACATCTTCTCCAGGGATCATTTCTTCAAGGACCTTTGAGGTTCTCAGCAGGTGGAAGATCCTCTATATTCCTGTATTTTAAGACCAACTCTGTCCCCGCTCTTCTGTAAAATTAGATTGAGAGAACAGTGTATGGTTAGGGTTAATAACAGGTTCAATTTGGGAGAGAAAAGAAACTACATGGTTGAGCAAACAGGGTCCTACAGTTAACAATAATATGAGAATTATTAATGGACTAGCCTGGGTGGATAAAAGTGTAGTTAACTAGGTGGACTATGTGAACCAAGACTCAAACCTCCCTTTGGGGGCCTCTGTCTTTCTTTGACACTCTTCAAGTAATTTTCTTAATTTACTCATAGATTCTTTTACAACTCCAGTATTGTCGGCATAAAAAACATCATTCTTTCCTCAATGCAAGCAAAAAGGCACCCTTCTCTCATGAAGAGGAGGTCCAACACTCGCCTGCTCTGTAAACAACTTCAGAGAGAGAGAGGTTAAAATTCCTGTAAAGCTGTGATGTCGGTTTTTAATGTCTTTAAGCTTTGGTCTATTTCTGCTTCTAATTGTGTCTTTGTTGTGTCTCATGGACTAGGGCAGTTGTTCCTGTGCCCACCCCTTCAGCAACTATTATTCCTAATAGGATGGCTAAAGTGAGGGATACAGGTTCCCGGTGGAACCGGGTTGTATGCCCCCCCTATTTGATCTTTAAATGAACCTGCGTCCTGATAGAGCACTCTGGAAAACATCTGCATCATTACATAATTAATCGCAACTATTGACCACTTTATGAAAACATAAATAATGTTAAAGTGTATAGAATTATACTGTTGTAGAGACGGACAAGGAAAGGCACCTAAGATAGCACCAAAGACAGGAAAGGAGTTTTATTTGTTTGCATCCGTATTGAGAGGGCATTGCTTCTGTTGTAATCAATTAATCCCCTGAACCCCAAGTTTTGGTAGTTTTAGTATTTGTACCCAACATGTAAGGGAAGGGGCTCAGAAGTTCACAGTCTGCAGAAATTCACACAAATCAGTTTTTGTTTCTGTTTTTTTTTTTCCTCTGTTCTGTGCACGTTAACTTTTCAATTACACCTTGGAATGGAAGAGCTTTTTTGTCTCTTTTTTTTCCTCCTTGCCAGCTGTCACCATGGAGCCCAGTTGGTAACTTTTTTATCTTAGAAATGTAGCAATCTCTCTGAAGCCCCAGCTCAAGGCCAGAGTCCTTGTTCACATATTTTGTGAAAAACTGGTAAGGCGATGTCTAGCTTAGGGGTGGTGATTTTTCCAGCCAGTGGCCAAGTAGAACAGGGCAACATGAAGAGTGGAAGTTTATCTCCATTGAACTTTTTCAGAGGGACTCTTTTGCTGAAAGCCCTAAAGTAAGCCTTGGTAAAGACTTCTGGAGAAGGTCATTTAAGACATTTCTGTGGACCTGGTACAGAGGGGGATGACAGGGAAGGCGATGCTGAGTGCAGCTCCGTGGATCTGAGAATGAGGAAGGAGAGATGCCAAAGAATAATGGGAAAGGGGTTTGGGATTTTCCTAGAACAAAAACTTGAGCAGTAGAACAGATAGAGCAGAGGGGAAGACGGGAGTGAGTATTCCAAAAAGCCTGTGAGGGACTTTAAATTCTTAGAAACCTGTTTTCAGTGATGACAAATCAACTTTAAAGGTCATTTTCATTACATCTTGGATAGGGGTCTGAGGGCTCTTCTCAGCTGGTTTGAGCTTTGGCTAAGCTTGCTAGAGGACTTGGTGGGACCTAGTGCAGACACTGACAGGAAAAGAGAGGAGTGGGTGGAGGGGTACCTCGGTACCTGCTTCCTCAGCAAGGGGGCAATGTTCTGAGATCCAGCGGAGGTTTGGGTTTTTGATCTAGTAATTGGAGGGGAGAAATCAGGTTGCTGAGGTGGGAGTGAAAGCAGAGAGTCTAGAGCAGAAGGCTGAGGGTGAGGAACTATTGGGGAAGCATAGTACAGGATGTGAGCGAAGGAGGAAAAAGGATTCCACATAGGGGAATTTCCCCCTTTTGAACACTTGCCGAAGTTAAAAATGTCATGCAGAATTTGAGGATCTAGAGAACCCTCTGGGGGCCATAGTTTTTGGTTGTCTAATTGGTAATATGGCCAATGCTGTGTACTGAATTTGATGAGGAGTTTGGGTTCCACCAGGCAGTCCCTGTATGCTCACATCCCCATGACTTACACAAGAAGTCGGCTTTTCTCCCACACAGCCATGGCTGTTTGTCGCTTTGATAGTCTGCCGGGCATACATAGTAATATAGGCTAGCCAACCTGCATCTGGCTCGCGTGTCCCTGCATCCATAATGTTTGTTTCAATTATCTATGGTACGGAAGGGATTTAATGGAATTTTAGTGAGATCCTCTTCATCAGGCATGTCTCAATAGGAAAGACCTATACTGAGCTGAAAAATATCTGGGTGGAGAGATAGTCACCAGGTCCCTAAGGGGGCCGTTAAGGTCTCTTTAATGGTTCTATTTATTTTTTCTACCTGTCCTGAGTTCTGGGGTATATAAGCATAATGTAACTTCCAATTAATCCACAGGGTCCTGGTTAACACCTGACTTACCTGGGCCATGAAAACCAGTCCATTATTAGTCCATTAGGCAGATCGTATCTTGGAAAAATATCTTTCAGGATCTTCTTGAAAACCATTTGCGCCGTTTTTTTTTTTTTTTTTTTTTTTTTTTTTTTTTTTTGTGTGTGTGTGTGTGTGTGTGTAAGGCTTCAATCCATCCTGAAAATGTATCTACAAAGACTAGGAGATATTTAAATCGATACCTTGCTGGCTTAATTTTAGTAATGTCCACTTCCCAGAATTGTCCTGGTCTGGTTCCTCATAGGTGCTTTCCTCTAGGAAACTTGGAAGGGTAAGCATTACCCAATTGACGGACCCGACAGGCTTTTGTTACCCGTTCAGTTATTTCCTTTCACTGTGAGTTGGTTAGTGGAAAACTCTGTTCTTAATCTTACAGTAATGCCTGCAGTTTCTTTGAACCAAGGTGAGTGAGTTGATGTACATTTTTAACGTAGTGTAGGGCTTGCTCTAATTGCAGGCTGAGCTCAGTGAAATTGAGGCGTTCAGTGTCAGTGTCCTTAGATGTTATCAAAAACTTCCTGGTCCTCAGGGTTTCATTGGAATTGGGCATCTTCCTTTAACAGCGGGTATAATGGAGCAGCTAAGGACGCAAACCCAGGCATCCATAACCTGCAAAAGCCAGCAGTCCCAAGAAATTCTCTGAGTTGTCTGCTGTAAGATGGGGGTGGTATCTACATAATGGTTTGTTTTCTGGGCTCAGTGAGCCATCGTTTACTGCCCCTAAGGGAATAGCCCAGGAAGATTACTTCATGCTAGCAAATTTGGGCCTTTTTGGTCGAAACTCTATATCCGAGTTGAGCAAGCTCATATAATAGTGCTTGGGTCCCAGACTCACAGTTTTCCTTGGTGTTGGCTGCCAGTAGCAGGACATCCACGTATTGAAGCTGGGTAAATTCAGGGTGCGTAGTTCTGAAGTTGTTGAGATCTCTGTGGAGGGCTTCATCAAAGAGAGTGGGGGAGTTTTTGAACCCCTGTGGGAGTCTAGTCCAAGTTAGTTGACCAGACGTTTTGGTTTCTGGGTCTACCCACCCGAAAGCAAACAGCAACTGACTATCTTTATGCAGAGGCAAGCAAAAGAAAGCATCTTTTAAGTTCAGAACAGTATATAATTTCCCCTCAGGGTTCAGAGTGCTAAGCAGATTGTACGGATTAGGTACCGTGGGGTGAATGTCCTGCCCTCTTTTGTTGATCTCTCTTAGCTCTTTAATGGGGCGATAGTTCCCGGTCCCTGGCTTTTTTTTTCTAGTAGCAGGGGAGTGTTCCAGGCCGATTGACAGGGCCTTAGGACCCCTAATGCCAGATATTTCTGAATATGGGGCCTTATCCCACCTTTAGTTTTTTTGCTTAGAGGATATTATTTGACATTGACTGGGGAGACTGAGGTTTTTAACTCCACTGTTATTGGAGATTGTTTCACGGCCAGGCCTAACCCAGCAGTTTTTGCCCAGGCATCTGGGTAATCTGTTATCCATTTTTGGGGTAGCTTGCCTGTTTGATCAGACTTGGGGCATGTGAATGGTGGATGTTCATCTTCTACTAATATAGTTAAAGCCGTGACTATAGGAGTTTTTGCTGAAGTATTTAGAAATTTCATTTGGGGGCCTTCATGGTTAAAAGTTATTTTGGCCCGGAGCTTGATGAGCAGATCTCTGCCCATCAATGGGTCCAGGCATTCTGGGATTCCTAGGAAGGAGTGATGGATTTTTCCTTTCCCCAGGTCCATGGTCCTCTTAGTTGTCTAAGCCTGATATTTACTGTCATCATCCCTTTGAACTAGAGACCTTTTATTTGATAGAGGGCCCAATGGGACCTTAAGGGCTGAGTATACTGCTCGAGTATTCACTTCAAAGTTTACTGGAGTCCCCTCCACTTCAAAAGTTACCCTGAGCTAGGGGATGGGTTCTGAGCCCTGACTTTCTTAGTCATCCTCCAGAGTCAGAATGGCCAGCTGGCGTGGCTGTCTCTTTATAGGGAACTCTATGGCCCAGTATCCTTTTTCTTTAGAGTAGGCACACTGATCTGAGGCCAGGGGTGGCCTCTGGCATGGGCCCTTCCTGTCACCCTATGTCTTAATTTCTGGCCTCTTTCTTGTTGTGATCAGGACCTTAGTCAATGCCTTAGTCTGTCTTTTGGTTCTCTCATCCTCCCTTTGCTCCCTTTCTTTCTCCCTGTTTCTCTCTTATAGTATACTTTCTTGGCTTCTTTGACAAAATCTCTCTTTTAATTTTTTTTTTAATATCCATGGCAGCTTGCTCATTTAAGTCCATCGTGACAGATGCTTTTTAATCTGCTGCCTGAGGATCGAAAGGAGTATATCTCTTATATGCCTCCATGATTCTCTCTAGAAACATAAATGGAGATTCATCAGGCCTTTGAATAATTTCTCTTACCATGGCCAAATTAGTTGGTCACCCAGCGGCCACTTGGAGACCCGCTGTTAGAGCCTGGCAATAATTGAACAGATGCTCCCTATCTTCAAAGGTGTTGGGGTCCCAGTTGGGTGGGTTTAAGGAGAAGCCAGTTTTGATTATGTTGGGAAGTTGTGTTGGTCGCCCATCAGGTCTGAGGATATTTTTTTCTACATTCCAGGAGATTTTTCTCTCATTGCTCTGTCATGAAGAGAGTCGCTAGGTGGTGTTGGCAGTCACCTCAAGTAGGCAGGTGTGAAAACGTCGGTGAGTTCTCTGAGTTCTTTTAGCCGGGCCAGCTTCCTCCAGGGAAGGAGGGGCTGTGTGTGCCGCGGGACAGTCATCTGGATGACGCTGGGCCAGCCTAGCTTCCTCGAATGGTGGAGAGGCTGAGTCAGCAGAAGGGGAATCACTTAGAGGGTGTTAGGGGTTGGGAGACGAGAGCAGATGATAAGGAGGGGGTGGTGAGTCCAGTAGAGTCTTGAGACTCAGGGAGAACAGAGGGTGGAGGAGGAGGAGCAGAGAGGTTGAGATAGAATCGTGGGGGAAGGAGTAGGAGCAGGTGCAGGGACAAGGAAAGGCTTGACCCATGGAGGAGGAGATTTGTAGAGGTACTGACAAGTTAAGATATATGGCTGTTGATCTGGATGTCTATGTGGCACCTGCTGAAAGACAATATCTCGGACTTTTCAAATAAGTGCGAAGTTGAAAGATCCTTCTAGGAGCCATCCGACTGCAATGGTGGGTCATTCTGAGACACAGAATCTGCCAGGTCTGGCGTTTTACTGAAAAAGAAAGATTCTGAGCCCTTAAGCAGATTTTGGTCCAGTGATTAAGGGTCAGGGACAGAGGCATTGAAATGATCTGTCCCATAATGAAATATACACAGACACCGAAAGGAACGACACACAACACAGACAAGACAAGACAATAAAGACAGGCAATGGACGTCCAATACTGAGACCAGGACTGACTAGTCGGCAAAACCTGAAGGGCTGGCAATATCGAATCAGAAACAAAATATCACTGAGTCGAGGAGACTATTGTTCCATGATTTTCCGAGTCTATCCCCCAGGGACATGGCCTGTGGCTCTGTGACATCTGTGTCAGCCACCATGGGAGAGAGCTCACGCTCTTTACCAATAGCCGTTTTGCCATACCCTAACCTGAAGCCTGAAACGAGAAAGATGGGCCTTATTTACCCCCAGAGGAGCCCGTTGGGGGTATTTTGTCTGCAGCTTCCGGATCTTGCTAGGGCCACCAGATGTAAAGGTTGGGCGAGCATCTGCGGCAGAGACCACTAAGAGACTGTCTCATGCAACAGCAAAGGGTTTATTGGGAGTCCGGCATGAAGGGCTCAGAGATCACTTGAACAGAGCAGAGAGCCCTGAGAACAGCTTAAGAAATGGTTATATATTTTTCTTGGAGAGGGCAGGGAGAGAAATTTATTGATGGGTAATGGCGAGTGTCAGTTTGCGAGCAACTGGTTGACGGAGTACATTCTGCAGTTTGGCAGTTTGGGACAGCACATTCTGGGAACAAGAATAGTAAACAGTTCTCAAGATTTCAATGGTGTTTTGTTAAGCATACAGAAAAACAGGAAATGACAAGTATCTATTTTATTAACCTTTCAATATAAATATGAAAACAGAAATCTAGTTAAGATTTGAAGTCCAGAAGTTCATTTGGCCCTTGATTGGTATACTTAGCATTGAATTATGTTCTGTAGAGATGTCCCAGAAATATGGATATACAATGTCATAGGACCTTGTACCTTCTCGGAGGTCAGTTCCAAAACACAGTCTCTAAGGGGAATCACACCAAAGTGCAAGCCAAGTTGGACCCAGTTATCTCTTCCAACTTCCACACAAATGACCGCAGTTAAAACCAAAACCCTCTCACATGACACTCATCTTCTTCCATATAGACACTCATCATAACTTCTGGCAGGAGGATTCCATGAGAGGCGCAGCACAAGACAGTGTCCCAAGTAAGCTCCCTTTCCCCTCATTTACCAAAAGTCAGGGTGGCCTGGAAACCCTTCCTGTGAACCAGGAGTGATCAAATATGCCTGCCGTTAACACAGCTCTGTTCTCCAATTTGAGGCCTACTGACTGTCGGTTTAGATTCTTTATTTGAATTGGATTCATAAGAAAACCCAAGAACCTATGGGCTAGCATCTGCAGGGCTTTGAATAACTCATTTGACCCATTGGATCCCTATTCTCACTTGAGGGAGGTTAAGAACCTTATGGAGGAATGCGAGAGACTTCATCCACAATGACTGATTTTTGGCCATTTTGATTTGGATCCACACATGAGATCTTTCTTACGATCCATCAGGTGCTGAGAATCTAAGCTCTAGGCTCACACAGGGCCAAAGGGCAGATTCAGACACATCCCTTTCCAAAGGAATTAAGCAAACAGCCACAGGTGATGCCCATTCATTTCCGTTTGAAAACTCTTTTCTTCAGGAATCTCGAAGGCGTGGCCTGAGGCAAAGACCTTCCTGACATTCAGGGCAACAGAACAATAGGTAATAAAAAGGCCAATTGCAGGGTTTCTCCACTGAGACTATCCTGGTCACACTGGTATCTGAGTTTTTTGAGATTCTTGCCAATTCCTTCAGCTATCCAGTACATGTCCATGTCACGGTGCTTGGAGGTGCTACATATCGTGGACACAAAAGCATGAGTCTATTCTGGAGAGTGGCCAGAATTCAGGAAGAAAACAGGAACTTAGGAAGATAGCCGGTGTTGCCCATTGATAAAGCAAGCCCTAGAGTATTCATTAATTGGGCAGGATGAATGCTGGGAAGCTTTCTAATAGACAGGAAACATCCATTGATGCATTCTCTTTTCTAATGTCTACAACCACGGACACAGTGGGATACACAGACATAGAAACACTCACCTTGTCCAACAACTTACTAGAAACAGTTCAATCCAAACCAAACAAACCGACTTTCCTACCTATTCTCTGAACATGAGACAAAACCACAAACACACATCCACACCCACAAAGTCACCTCCTTCCCCCAAGTAGGTCTCTCACTCTCCAGAGTGTCCTCTGACTGCTGGGTCATACTGTGTTCCCCCGATATGGCCTGTCCTGTTTCAGATCTGGTCTCCTTGTCCAACTCTGTGAAGTGGACAGGAGCCAGCTGTGAGCCACTACCTGCTTTTTCAAAAAAGGCCCCTCTTCAGAGTTTTCCTGGCATTTGGCCATCCTCACATCAGTAGGTACCAAGAAAGACTGACTCTGTCCTTGCTAAATCGAAGCAAGTGAGACCACTAGGACTGGGACTGGGATTGGCTCTGTGTGCCTGGCTTCCTGGATCCCAAGTTCAGAGAGTTCCATTACCAAGGAAGTGAGGTGAGGTCGCATCCTTCAGGAACTGAATGAGGTCACTGCCTTGGCAACCACTTTGTCCAAACAGTTGCTTCCAAGAGTACCATGAAAAGGAGGCTGACCCTACATTCTGTGGCACTTTTGCAAATTAGGATGGTATATCAACCATAGGCACCAAGGAACAGCTCTCCACTCAGGCCTGGTATGGTCCATCTTCTCTATATTAGAAAGAGAGCCTTTAGTCCCGGGAGCATTGCAGTGAACCTCTGCACTAAAACTATTAGCAAGCACCTGATGGAGGAGGCCTCCATAGGTAAGTGGCGCCTTTATAACATCTGATATCCGGTTAAGGGAGATCTCTTCTGATGACAGAGATGTGGCCTGGGGAGGCTCACATATACTCCTGTCCAGGATAGTAACAAGAATCGTTCTGTCCTCTGTTCTGTTCTGTAGGAAATTCCTCTGGAAGTGTAGAGAGGTGCCGACGGGCACGCACGCGCTCCTACCCTGGAGCTTTAGCAAGATGTTGCACTGTACCACTGTTTTTCTGTTTAGGCGCCGGGTTTCTGTTTTTCTTTTTGTGTGTGTGTGGTGTGTTTTGTTCTCCGTTCTATTTTTTTTTTGTTTGTTTGTTTGCTTTTGTTCATTTTGTTGTGTGATTTTGGTTGTAAAAACTTAAGGATATTGGACGTGAAAATGGGTAATAAAGAGAGTAAGCCTGACACCCGTTTGAACTGTGTTTTAAGGAACTGCGATGAACTTTACCCCCCTTTGTTTAGCAGGATGATAGAAGCCCCTAGCTGGCTGCCTGGAGCACAACCATTGCAGAGGGCAATGCCTGCTGGGGACCTAAGAACTGAGTATCTCCCAGGTTAACAAGTGAAACTCCTTTAAAACCCCTTGTCCCTCCAGATCAAGAGAGTCACAACATTTGGCAGAGTCCCCTGTGTTTCTCCTTTGTTAGCAAAGCAATTAGCCTCCCCTTTTCTTTTTCTCAGAACCCATTCCTCATTATTTAATTGGTATAAATTGGCTTCTAGGTCAGGAACCGAACTTTAAGTTACATATTGGTACCCCCCCTCCGCCCCAGAACTTTGTGAGAGCTGTCTACTGAAATGTTAGGAGATGGAGCTTGCTTGGGGTGGAACTGAACCAGAGGAGCTAATCCTGTAAGTAAAAGGAGGGACTGAGGGACCCCCAGCAGCTGCCAAAGCTCTGTTGATTCAGGGAATACCCTCCTTCCTTCCGTGCACTGTAAGTATTATGCCACCTCTGTCTTGTTAAAAAAGAGAAAAAGAAAAAGGGGACACTAAATTCAGTAAAGTCACCATATAGACACTTTATTTTACATTTCAGGTTGCCCCTCTGTTAAAACATCTGGTCCCCCCCTGGGTGTCACTGGTGTAGTAGATTTTTTCTCTTATCTGCTCTGGTTTAAAGGATTCTGTCTGACAACCATAGTCTCTACCTCCTTTCTGTCTGTCTTGTGTCTTTGTTTCTGGTCCTTTAAGACATGTGCAATAATGTGTTGATATTATAAATTTTTTCTTGGGAATGATCTTAGCTGAATGTGTGTCTAAATGATGATGTTTTATCATAAAAAAACTGGTATCTGAATGGGTTTTTGAAGCATTGCACAATCTTGCAGTTAAAAGTCGGGTTTAGGTCATTGTTTAGTTTAAGATTTCAGGTAATTCATGCCAGAGAACTTAAATACTTAGGATGGAAAACTGAAGAACTCTACTTCCAAGTTGGCAAGTAACTTCCCAATCATTCACTTTTTTTTTTTAACCAATTTTGAATTCGGTAGCCAGAGAAAATGTCACTGTGTGTACCAGTGCATTAATTTGGACAAGGATAGTAAACCATAGTATGGTATCTGTTGACAAAATAAGATGTAAAGACATAAAATTTTGTGAATTGTATCTTGAACTTGTATCATAATTTTCAACACCCCAACTGGAAAATTATGGTTAATATGCCTTAGGCCTGAGGTGTCTGCTCAGAATAGCATTTTTTTTCCTGCTCCTTCCAGACCTCAGCCATGACTCATGTTGAAATGCAAATGAAAAAAGCCTGCAAGCTTAGTAGGAGACTGATTTGATGCCTAACGGAAAAAAAAGTAAATTGTATGGTATTTACTAATTACTGGCCAGTCATTTTTTCTAGGACTCTTATTGTTTTCCTTAGATACTTTATTATTTTTGAGCTCATGATTCTGAGCATACAGACCTAGGTTAATATTTTTCTGATCAGTTCTATCTTTGACCAACTGTGGACTTTTTGAAACATTGCAATAGATATTTAACCTGTGAAAAACTACAAGGCCTTTACTATTATTATGTGTGCACAATTTTGTTATGTGTTGTCTGTCTATATAGACATATATCCGTATATCATATATATGATACACAAATTAACATATATAAGGAGTGCTCATTAAAAAAAGTGCTCATAAAAACAAATTTTAAAAAGTGGATCCAAAGATCTTTAGTTCACGTGGTTTAAATGTTTCAATTTAAATCGGATAAACAGATAAAAATAAATGTTTTTAAATTTAAGCTTACAAATTTTTCTAGGTGTTCAAAAATCTAATAAAATATTAATATCTACAAAACGTCTAATGTGCCTTGGTTCTAGAACATTTTCTTCAACATAAAAATGGTTTACACTGTTCAATACATTTCTCTAATATTTTGATAAATAAGTAAAGTAAATTTGATATGGGATTACTCATTCGTGAGTACTTTTGTTAGAAATCTGATTCATTTACTAAGGTCTGTATAAGTTTTTACTAAACTCTATATAAGGTTTTAAAAATCAGTCATGTGTTAATGAGACAAAAATTTTTTGAAACATAAGTTTACCCATAACATTGTGTTTATTAAGTTTTATTTTTTCTAGAGCAAGGAACCATAAAAATTAAAAAACTTATTAAATCAGAACTGTTATTTTAGAGCATTGTACTGCCATTTCTTTAAAAGCTAAACTTGGTTAATGTAGAAACATCAATGTAATTGTGATGCTATTAATGTTTTCATATCTTACAGGTATGCAAGTCTGTAAGGTAGAAACTTTAAAAGAGCATTATATCAAGCTCGTGTTCTGAAGTTGTATGGTAAAAAAATATATTGGAGATTTATTTACCTGTTATCAATAAGATATGTAAAGTTTTATGTTACTTTTTACATTGTGGAACAATTTAAATGTATTTTTAAGTTAATGAGAGCCTAATCTATGTAAAAGTTGAAAACTTTCAGGCTTTCTTTAATTCATGTTTTAAATGTGATATCATATGGTGTTAGCTAATGTTCATGAGACCACAAACAATTTATGTAAACTTTGTCAATGTTGCTTTTAATTTTTACTTTTTAATAAAAACAACCCCATACCATTATTGTCATCTGGTAATAACAAAAGGGTAATCAAAGCAATATAAACAAATACTTTAGGATTATACTCCTAAACAAAAACACCTAAAAAAACAAAACTGCCTTCTCAATAATTCATGACTTCATTGATCATTTCTAGTTAGAGACACTTGGTAGCAGAGTAATATTATCTCCTTTTGGTACACAGTGACCCAGTTCTGTTCTTTACTTTGTTTTAAATCAATTTCTTCTGCATCATCTGATGAGAGGTTCATATACTTCTTAAAACCAATGATTGAGCCCTCAACCTGCACATTCACTTGCTCATAGAGCCAAACCTGAAATTGGGAACTATTTTGCAAGTGTCTGAAGATGAAGTTGATGGGTTACACCTTCACTGTCTGTACATTTTGACCTTGGCCACAGTACACTAAAATGGAAGTTCACAAACACCACAATGACCTAGAGGCTCCTCACATAGAAACTTACAGATCTGGTATACTGTTTTCTAGAAACCCTTCCAAATTATAAAGTAATTCTAATAATCCATGTTTATCATAATTTTCCTACCAAAAACCAATCCTGAGTATGAACTATTAGTTTCTTAAGGAGTAGATCTTCCCAGACCCCCAAACAAAAAAAAAATAAAGATCAGCTTTAGAACTAAAATGCTTAAGATTTATAAAGAGCCCTGCCTTACCTGAGATAAGGCTGTGTGTCCCATCTTACTATATGTGAGAATGACTATGAAACAAGTACGTCAGATAATATTTCTTTAAAGTTATGTTAAAAACATAAAAAATGTCAAGATTCCTAGGATCTCAAACAGGGGATATAATGTAATACTCAGCCAAAAAATTTAGGGTAGCTATTACACGAACTAAGTATTTTTACTTTTGTTAATTTTAGTTGAAATTTTCTTATAAGTTATCTAAAGATTCCCTGTTAGTGTTTTACAAATGTGTTGCTTTAAGAACACAACATGGGTTTATTCAAGATCATAAGTCATCACCTACAATACAGACAGAATAATACAGATCCCAATTAATAAAAAGATAATTATAAAGTTATAGACATTAAAGTCCAGTACTCTTAATATAAGGCTGTCAAAATTCATTTGCTGGATGTTTAAGATTAGGATTTAAAATTAAAGTTAAATGAAAAGGGCCAAGAAAACCAATATTTGGCTCTTACCCTCTGAGTCAATCTGAATCCAGGGAACAGGGGACTTCTCTAAAGAGCTTTGCAACTCTGAGCCACATAACCTCCTGATCAGAGAGATTAATGAGACCACTGGAGAACAGAAAGCCAATCAGTGCATTTGTTATGAAGAGGACAGTCATCAGAGAAAGGAGATATCCCTGATGCTTCTGAGGGAAGATAAATTGTCAAGCAAGACCTGGACCCACCTAGCGCAAATGGCACTAGCAGAATTGAAAATGTGCTCTCATTTTTCCAGAATTGACTCCCATAAAGCTCAGCTGACTGTTAACAATAGATAGAAACAAAAGTCCGTTTGACTGCTTCATCTTAAACACTTTGGAAAGACAGTTAAGACGAAAATTCAGCCATTCCTGGGCATTTTAAATAATAATAATAATAATAATAATAATAATAATAATATTTTAAGGTATGCACTTTATTTTAGCCTCCCAAAATAAGTAAGACTGGAGGCTACAAAGAAAGATTCTCAGACAGGAATGCCTGATACTTATAAAAAGAGACTATCAAGAAGAGCTGCCAGAGGCAGAAATTTTTAATTTAAGGCCTGCAGATATTCCTAACCAACACAGGTAGGCTTGGTGTTTGCTAGTACGATTATCCAGCCCTGAGTAACAGAATTAAAGGTTTCTCTATTAGACGCAGAGGTCATACTAGAAAAAGGATTTTACAAGATCAGATGACATTACATTGTTAAACTGTATCTTATGGGGAAGGACAACTGTAACACTAAAAGTTAAATATTAATTTGATAGTCCTGATAACTGGGGATATTAAAGACTGGTGAGGGAACTTCTATACACTAACATGTTCCGGCTGCTGCAACATTTATTCAGTACTCATGGTTTTTGTTTCTCTCATAGAAGAACCCATCCCCAGATGACTTTACAACCTGTTCTTCCCCAACCAGACTTCAATCCGAAATGACTTCTAAAAGGCAACTCATGTCCCCCAACTGACTTATAAAAGGCAACTCATGTCCCTCACGCCATGCTCACTCACTTCACCCTGTCTCAGGTCAGAAGAAGAAATAATGATTGACGCCACTCTTCTTACAACAATGGAGAGAAAGATAAGTAGACTATCAATATAAGTAATTAATTAAGTCTGGTAAAATCAGGGAGATCGGTTTTGGGTAAGTTCTAAAAATTTGGAGAATCTTACCTGAGGGATTAAAATTTCCTCAGTGCTCTTCCCCTAATCTATTAAAGATTTGAAAGGGACACAGAGAAAAGGGGGAAATGATAGACCCAACCTGATCTTTTATTAAAATTGAGTGCCATCTTGCCACAAAGCCATGAAAAGGTAATTTTGGCTTTACCATAAATTACTGCAAATTCTGAACCTGCTTGAAATGCCTGCCCGTGCCTTAAACTCACGCATGCCCAGCTCTCTGACCAGATAGCAGCCCTCTCTGAAACTTTAGTGACACATCATAAATATTTGCCTTCTCTGGCCAGACAACATCCCTCTCTGAGGCTCTAATGGTCCTCTGAATTCTGATGTAGGGACAGCAAAAAAAAACCTAAACTACCATTAGTGTGATGCTTGTCAGAGTTCTGTTATCTGTAACACCCCTTTTGTGTAACTTTCTGGGCTATAAAGCTGGGCTGTAGGAAAGCTGGGGTTGCTGTCTTGTTCCGGCTGTTTTGGGAGGGGAGGCAGCATGAAAGGTAGAAATAATAAGATTAATTTAATATGATTTTAGTTAGAGTCAGTGGTCTTTTCTTGTGTCGTGGTCTAACAATTAACACTCCAAAAACATGGAGCTCTGACGGCCTAAAGACTTCTTGAGGAACTTCCTCTGAGGTTGGGCACTTGAAATATATGTTGTTGTAAGGAGCTTTAGCTTCCTTTCTAGTGAGACCATCAAAGATGGGTTTGAATCTATGTGACCTGGAGGACATGGTTTCTTGTATTCTAATGAACATAAGGCAGCAGTGCTGAATTTTCTCTTTGTAGGTAAACTGTGGCCACTGGGTGCTAAGTGTCTCCCCGTGTGGACTGTGAAGGCATTTTTTCATCCTCCACTTTTCGTGGTGTTTCGTGCTGCTGCACTGGGAGTTTGGTATTTGCTTCATGAAATACAAAGAGTTCAACTGGGACCCAGTTTTGGAGGGAGTTCTGTCACTTGTGGTGGGTCAGGGTCTGCAGGAGAATGCAACAACCAGGTTATATCTCACAGAGCTTGCCCCCTTGTACATAGAAATCTGACTCTGAACTTTGCCCTGGAACCTCTCCATGTAACAAGATGCCTTTACATAGAAGGTTCTGCTGGATGCACAATGTCAGTCACAAGCCATTTGGAAGGCAATGGCAAATCCTCATGGCCACACCACAGATGTATTATCACACACCTGCCCACCACTGCAATAGGCCCACTACTCAGCAGGCTCCAACTTACTGGCATCTTTGTTCACACCATTTTCATGAAACTCGGTCAATCATGGCATTCTCTTGTACACTAATGATCAGCAACAAGACATCCAAAGGTTCTCTAGTGCCACCTGATTATTGGAATTTCAAAAATTTCATTGTATTTATCTAGCCATTTTTCATGGATGAAGTTGGAGACACTGTGAGTTTCAGTTCATTCAGGAACCATTAAATGGTGAGGAAGCTCATTTCAATGAAAACTCTGGAGAACTCTCACAGGCAAGTCTTCCCATAGAGTCTTCAAAAGGTCGCATGAAGCCAGGCCCATTGAGGTCTTCAATGTGACGTCCAAGGGTGTTCTGATTCTCAACTATGGCTGCCAAATCTTTCAGAATAAAATCATGTGATATCCTAGCTGAGATTCCAAGGCTCTGTGGAAAGCCACCCTGTCCTTGATCTCAGTTTCCAAGGGCGAATCCCATGCGTGGCCTCCTAAAATCTGAACACAGTTCATGGCAATATTTCTCTGAGATCAGTTCCAGAACTCAGACTTTAAGGGGAATCACACCAGAGTTCAAGCCCAGGTAGACCCAGTCATCACTTCCAACCGCCACACAAATGACCACAATTAAAACCAAAGCACTCCCACAAGGCCCTCATCTTCTTCCATATAGACACTCATCATAACCTGTGGTTCGAGGTTTCCATGAGGGGATCAGTCCAAGACAGTGTACAAAATAACCTCCCTTTCCCCTCATTTGCCTAAAGTCAGGGTTGCCTGGACACCCTTCCTGAGAACCAGGAGTGATCAAATAGGCCTGCCATAAATACTGCTCTGCTTCCCGAATTTGAGGCCTCCTGACTCTCGGGTGTATATTCTTTATGTGAATTGGAATCATGAGAAAACCCAAGCACCTATGGGCTATCTTCTGCAGGGTTTGAAGAACTCATTTGACACAAAGGATCCCTATTTTCAATTGATGGAGGTCAGGAACCTTACAGAGGAAGGCGAGAGACTTCGTCCACAATGACTGCTTTTTTGGCCATTTTGGTTTTGGAAGCACACATGTAATCTTTCTTTAGATCCATCAGGTTCTGAGAATCTATGCAACAGCCTCACACATTGCCACGAGTCTGATGCAGACACATCCCTTTCCAAAGCAATTAAGCAAAGAGCTACAGGTGATGCCCATTAATTTCCATTGAAAACCATTTTTTCAGGCTTCACAAAGGGGTGGACTGAGACAAAGACGTTTCTGACATTCAGGGCAACAGAACAATAGGTAAGCAAATGGCCCAAAGCAGGGTTTCTCGAATGATATCTGAGTTTTCTGAGATGATCCCATTCCCTTCAGCTATCCAGTACGTGGCCATGTCACAGAGCCTGGAGGTGGTACATATTGTGGACACCAAACCATGAGCCTATTCTGGAGAGTGGCCCGAATTCAAGAAGAAAACAGGAACTTACGAAGATAGTAGTTGTTGCCCATCTATAAGGCAAGCCACAGTCCATATATAAATTGGGCAGGATGAATGCTGTGAAGCTTTCTACAAGACAGGAAACATCCATTGATGCATTCTTTTTTCTAATATCTACAACCACAGACACAGTGGGATAAACAGACATAAAAACACTCGCCTTATCAAAAGACTTACTAGAAACGATCCAATCCAAACCAAACAAAGCGACTTTCCTACCTATTCCCAGATCATGAGAAAAAACCACAGACTCACACGCACACCCACAAAGTCACCGCCTTCCCCCAAGTAGGTCTGTAACTATCCGGAGTGTCCTCTGACTGATGGGCCATACTATGTTCCCCCAAAATGGGCTATCCTATCCCAGATCTGGTCTCCTTGCCAACAATGTGAAGTTGTCAGGTGCCAGTGGTGAGCCACTACCTGCTTTCTCAGGAAAGGCCCCTCTTCAGAGCTCTCTTGGCATTTGGCCATCTTCACATCAGTAGTTACCAAGAAAGACTGACTCTGTCCTTGGTAAATCCAATCATGTGAGACCACTGGGACTGGGACTGGGACTGCCTCTGGGTGCCTGGCTTTTCGGATCCCAAGTTCAGAGAGTTCCATCACCAAGAAAGTGATGTAGGTCACTTCCTTCTGGAACTGAATGAGGTCACTGCCTAGGCAATCACTTTTTCCTAACATTTGCTTCCAAGTGTCCCAATAGATGGAGGCTGCCCCTACTTCCTGTGACACTTTCACAAGTTAGAATGGTATATCAAACATAGCACCCGGAAGCAGCTCTCCACATAGGCCTGGTTTGGTCCATCTTCTCTACATTAAGAAGACAGAGATTGCTTCAGACACACCCATTCATCCTGACCAGGTTGTTTGTCGTGGAAGATGACTTTTGCTCTCTCAGGTCCTTCATAGCTTCCTCTATCTTCCCCAGGGTTCATTTCTGCATGGACCTTTGAGGTTCTCAGCAGGTGGAAGGTCTCTTATGTTCCTGTATTGTAAGACCAACTCTGTCCCTGCTCTTCTGTAAAGTTAGATGGAGGGCAAAGAGTATGGTTAGGGTTAATAACATGTTTGATTTGGGTTAGGAATCATTCTGCTGGATGAATAATGGTATTGGGAACCTGCGATATTTGTAAGTATATATAGAGGTGAAATATATGTATGAAAACAGAAATCTAGGTAAGATTTGCAGCCCAGAAGGGCATTGGATCCTTGATTGGGATACTTAGCTTTGAATTATGTTCTGCACATGTGTCTCAGATAAATCTATACACAATGGTATAGGACCTTGTACTTGGATGATTGAATGTCGAAGAGAACATCCAGTCTAAAAAGGATAGTTGGTAGGATTAGGAAGATAGTTGGTAGAATTAGAAAAAAAGAGTGAGTATAGGATTTGAAAAAAAAGTTCTTTAGCAATAGGGTTTCAGGTAGAGAGAAAATGTAAATGTCAGCACATGTGAAGAGTTGGTCACAATGATGAATTGGGGAAAATATGTAGGAAAGCAGATATCAATAGAGACATAGGAAATCAGGCAAATGATAAAGTGATTGATTGGATTAGACATTTTCAGCAGGCTTGAAGTTGAATATATAATCTTAGGAAGAAACACATATGTAGTCACCAATAGGATTGACATTTGAGAGCATTAGCCAACCTGGACACGGGTGATTTTTATAATCCATACTCATATTCCATTTAGGCTTTGGTACAATCGTAAGTGTGACTTTGCATTTTCTTGCCAGAATATTACTGTGATAAAATGTATATGTAGATCAGGTGACATGAGTATTTCTTGCACCATTTCTGGGAGCAATATCTTGAAGAGGTATAAATTAGTATTGGGGGCACAAATAGGTGTACCATGTGTGTATGAATATAGAGAGAATGATTGAATAGACCATACTGTGAATAAATAATATAACTTGTTCCAACTTTACAAATTGGAATAAATTTATATCTCAAAATACATAGCAAATCTTATATTGATATACATACATTCATTCCAACCAGTTATACATCTAATGGTAATATTAGGGTTGTAGTTTATCATAAATTCTGTGTGAGTTTTGCTTCAAAATTGATTATGGAAATCGAAAATAATGTATTTGGAAAGAAGTCTCATGAAATGAGCAGTCAAAAACAAGTAGGAATATATGTGTTCTGAAGCAGGAAGTGATTGAATGTGTTACAAATGTCTTTAAATTTGTGAACTTGTGGATGAAATGTACATTTTATGATGTACAAAAACTGAAGAAATAGAAATGTACCAGTGTTGAATAAAATTGAACGTCAAAATACACATCATGTCCCATAGGAATCTAGTAGCATTGATGTTAAAGTGGGTCAGTTACTGTAGAAATATAAGGATTTGTTTGCACCATTCACTGAAGTATGTTTTCAGTACTAGAAAACAAATATGTATTTCAGGTGGATGAATGTTTCTGAAAATAATCTTATGAAAAGTTGATTATAAAACCACATACATGAACATTAGTGAATTTAGGGAGTGTATAATAAGACACATGTATTTCATATTTTGAAAAATCTAGAGTGTATATATATATATACACACACACAAATACATTGGAAAGTAGAAAATATATGCCAATCAAAATTCATCATGAAATATATATCATCCACAGATCCAAAAATATTAATTTTACTGAACATGGATTTATGTATAATGTTGCTCAACTAAAAAGCTCACTCATAGTTTGAATTTTCAGTTCCAAAAGCATTTAGGAGGAGTGATTTCTTCTCATACTTTGTATCTGCCAAGTTAGCCACCTCACAAAAATGTACATGTATTCCAGGTAGGATTTTGTATGTGCATATAAAAATACATGTGCTGAATTGGCTACAGAAAATGGGAGACAGGAATTCACATGTGTGTTAACTTTAAAAACACATGGAGAACAATTTCAAGAAAAAAATTGACAAGATTTATAACTCCTACCCTATATCATGGAAAAGGCAAGACCAACTATTCACCATGCCTCCTCTGAACTGCTTGTATTTCTATTCTGTTTGGGTTATTTTTCTCCATCATATTAGTATTAGTAGTCAGAGTCTAGTAGGGTATGGGTTAGTGTCAGAGTTTCAGTATTTCGAATGAAAAATTGCAAAATGTATCCAATGTGTATGTAAATATGTGCTACACAAAAATCTTCCCACTCTTATCCAGAACAATGTCTTGACAATACCTTCGCCCCAAGTAAGAAACAATTAGAGGAAAAGAGTTAGAAATTCCGTGAATACATATCTGGAATGGAAAACAATCAGGAGTTCACAATCTTGGAAGTGGTAGAGGAGTTTTCAAAAGTAAGGAACAGGGTAAACACTCCACAAAAATGGAATTCTGCTGGCCTAGAGACTTCTTGGGAAACTCTCTGTGAGGTTGGGCACTTGAAATATATGTTGTTGTCAGGAGCTTTAGCTTTCTTTCTAGTGAGACCATAAAACCTGGGTCTGCATCTATGTGACCTGGTGGACATTGTTTCTTTTTTTCCCAATGAACATGAGGCAGCATTGCTGAATTCTCCCTTTGTAGGTAAACTGTGGCCCCTGGGGGCTAAATGTCTCCCCATGTGGACTGTGAAGCCATATGGTCATCCTCTATTTTCGTGGTGTTTTTTGCTGCTGCACTGGAAGTTTGGTACTTGCTTCACGAAATACAAGGAGTTTAAATGGAACCCAGTACGGGAGGGAGTTCTGTCACGTGTGGTGAGTCAGGGTCTGCTGGAGAATACAAGAACCAGGCTTCTATCCCACATAGCTTGCCCCCTTGACTATAGCAACCTGATTTTGAACAGCATCCTGAATCCTCTCCATATAACAAGATGCCTTTACATATAAGGGTCTGCTGGTTTGACCATGTCAGTGACAAGCCATTTGGAAGCCAATGGCAGATCCACATGGCCCCACCACAGATGTTTTATCACACACCTGCCCACCATTGCTCTAGGCCCACTACTCAGCAGGATCCAACTTTCTGGCATCTCTGTTAAACACCATTTTAATGAAAACCAGTCAATCAAGGCACTGTCTGGTATACTCATTGTTGGAAAAAGTATAAACGGCAGCCATACCCCAGAGAAAAACCCCAACATGGCGCCTAAGGACTTCTTCTTCCTACCTTCTTCTTTTCTGAAGTGGCGCGAAAAGTTCCCGCCGGGTGAACTCTCCCACTGGTGCCAATTTCAAATCTCGCTGGCGGGGAACCTTAGCCCCAATGAGAACTAACTCCTGGGCTCCGGAGCTGATATCTGAAAGAACTTGCCAATAAACGGGTTGCCTGCCATTTATCTAAGTCCTTTCATCTCCTCCTTAGTTCTATATAAGCACACAGCTTTTTGCAATAAAATTGGAATTCTCCCGGCGAAGTGCCTTTGAGTGGGGAGTTCTTTCATTTTGGTGCCCCGTTTGAGGATAAGGGTGAGCTCTTTCCAACAAGAGCCCCGTCCCCCGTTCCGCCCAGCCACTCCGTCCTGGTCCGCTCTTTTCAGACGCCAGCTTCCTGAACTCACCACTGATCTGATGTTTGTAAGCTTCCCCTGACCCCGGCTTGCCAACTTCCTTCGGGCTACCGCTAGTTTTGTGACCCTGATCGTCCAGCACACTCTAGACGCCCGGTAGGGGAGAGGGAATTCCTCCCATCAAGACCTTTACTGGTCACAGTGGACCCTCTAGTGATCCGTTTCCCTTTGGGGCATGAGGGTTCTGAGTTTACACTAGAGGCTCTGTGGTTTTTCCTCCTTTGCTGCCACTGCTGCTGCCGGCTAGATTTGCTGTTTCCTGCAGGGCTGCTGTGTCTGGCTGAAGCTGCCTCTCTGCTCAGGGAAAACTGAACTCCCGTCCTAGAACTGCATTCTGCTGGAGCTGGAGTTCTGTTTTCATTACTGACTTCTTCAGCTGCGTTCGAAAACTTTCCTGACGTCAGGTTGCCCATGGCTTCAAACCCATTGGGTCTTCCAGATCGCACTTCACTGGTGACGACCAGGTAGTACCCTCTGTATTTCCTCGCGACAGCTGGTCATTTTGGGGACACCCACGTGACCCCCATTCGCCCTGAATTTCCTGGAAGCCGTTCCAGCTCGGGTTTTCTCTTTGTCTCTCTCGCTTACTCTTATTCTCTCTCTCTCTCTCTCTCTCTCTCTCTCTCTCTCTCTCTCTCTCTCTCTCTTCCATCTCTCCCTGTGACAATGGGCACCTCTTCATCTGTACCTGAAGCCTCACCTCTCAAATGTTTAATAAAAAATCTGGCCACACTCTCCCTCACACCAGACATCAAGCCCAAACTTTTAATTAAATTCTGTACCCAAGATTGGCCTCCATATCCACTGGATAATGGCAATCATTGGCCTCCAGAAGGCTCCTTAGATCCAAACCTCCCCTGGGACCTTTTTAACTACTGCCAGCGTCTGGAAAAGTGGAGGGAGATTCCCTGCATTGAAGGTATTAGCCTTCCCACACAGCACCTTGTCTCTGCTCCTCCTGCCCTCCCCGTCAGGTCCTCCTTGCTTGCAATCCCCTCTCTTTCCCTACTTCTACTTCTGACTTCACAGATTCTTCCTCATTCAACCCAGCAGATGAACCCCCACCTTCTCCCCAGCCCCATCTGCCCCTTCTCTTCTGCAATACCCTCCTCATCCTCTGCCTGATTCCATGGATCCTCAGCCTTCCATTTTATCCCCCTCCCCTCCGTCCTCTTCTGCCTGCTCCACTTCCTCCTCTTCCAAAGAGACACTCCCTTCCCCTCCCTCTCCTTCCTGTCCTCCGCCTGCCTCTCTCAGTCCTCCTTTTACCAGGTCTAAAGGACTCCTTCCCACCCCTAAGACAATCGCACCCCTTCGTGAGGTAGCTGGTCCCGAGGGTGTCATCAGAGTCCAAGTGCCCTTCTCCAGGTCAGACATTACTCAGCTAGAGAGCAAGTTAGGCTCAATCACCACTAAACCCACCACTTACATTCGGGAGTTTCAATGGGTCCTGCAAGCATATAGCCTCACTCATCATGCCATATACATGCTCTTGGCCAATACACTTCTCCCCGAGGAAAGGCAATGGGTCTGGGAGCTAGCCCAAGCCCATGCTGATGAAAATCATAGGACCAATCCTGACCACCCCACGGGCTCTCATGCTGTCCCAGAGCAGGAACCCTATGGGATTACAACACCCCTGAAGGCTTACAGACTCATGACCTTTTTACATCCTGCCTCTTGGCGGGCCTGAAAAAGGCGACCCACAATGCTGTTAACTTTAAAAAGGTGCAGGAGGTCATTCAAAGGAAGGAGGAAACACCTTCAGAATTCCTGGATAGACTAACCAAGGCCCTTCAACACTGCACATAACTCGACCCAGAAACCCCTGATGGCCGTCATCTCTTAATGACATATGTTCTGGCCCAAAAATACTCTGACATTAAAGCCAAGCTTAAAAAGCTTGAACAGGGCCCTGCTACTCCTCAGACCGAAATCCTCGCTGTCTCTTTAAAGGTTTTTCATGGTAGAGAGGATGAAAGTGAATGTCATAGGAAGAGAGCTGAAAATGCCAAATTCCAAATGTTGGCCCAGGTCATTCAGAGAAGGCCATCACCACGCCGTCCCAATGTGACACCCCCTGGAGCTTGCTTCAAATGTGGTAAGGATTGTCCTTCGCCGAGAACACCCTACAACCCCTGCCCAACATGCCATCAAAGGAGACACTGGGGGAAGACTGCCCAACAACCCGGAAGGGAGGTTGGTCAGCCACCCGGCAACCCCAGCCTCTCCTGGGCTTGGCAGAGGAGGAATGATGGAGCCCTGGGCCTTCCCTCCAGATTATTACCATCAAGAATCAAGAACCTAGGGTCAGCTTCCTGGTGGATGGACGCTTCATTACCTTCCTTTTGGATACTGGTGCCACTTTTTCGGTCTTGAGGGAGTATTGGGGTTCTACCACACCCTCAAAAACTCCTATTGTCGTGGTAGGAGGTAAACATATTTTCCCTCAAAATCCCTTTTGTCCTTCACTCACTCCTTTCTCGTTATGAGCCATTGCCCCATTCCCCTTCTGGAAAGGGACATACTCTCACTATTAAAAGTCACCATTCACATATCACCCCACACCTCTCCTACCTCTCATTTCCTCATGATGTTCCTAGGGGCAGATACACCTCCTCCATGCACTCTCCCACGACTATCTAAACCAGTTAACCCTGAGTTTTGGGACACAACTACACCCTTTATGGCTAAATGCAGTCCTATTCATATTGTCTTACTGGAGCCTTCAAGATATATTAGTCAACCATGATATCCACTCACAACCACAGCCTTCCTCGGATTAGAAGCCATCATCCAGGATTTATAATTAAAGGGGTATCTTAGGCCTACACACTCTCTTTTCAACACCCCCATTCTGGCAGTTAAGAAACCTAACGTGTCCTACAGGCTGGTTCTAGACCTTCCCCTTGTCTACTCCTCTGTGGTCCCCATCCACCCGCTAGTGTCCAACCCTTACACCCTCCTCTCTCAGATCCCTGCCACTACTACCCACTTCTTGGTTCTAAATTTGAAACATGCATTCTTTTCTATTCCCTTGTTCTCAGAATCTCAGGATATCTTTGCTTTTACTTGCACTGACTCTCACACCCGCCATTCTCATCAGCTTACCTGGACTGTCCTCCCACAGGGATTCAGGGATAGCACCCATCTCTTTGGCCAAGTTCTTTCCCAGGACCTCACATCCTTTCACCCGACCTGTCCTGACTCTACTCTCCTTCAATATGTCGATGATCTTCTTCTATGTAGTCCCTCTGGGAACACTCTCAATCCCACACTGCACAGCTTCTTAATTTCCTAGCAGACAAGGGAAATAGGAAGTCTCCCCACAAGGCCCAGGTTTCCCAGTCTTCTGTCACCTTTCTTGGTTTTTGCCTTACACCCAGAAAAAAGGAAATAACACTGGATAGGAGGCAACTCCTCTCTGATCTTCCAGTGCCCCATACAAAAGCCAAAATACTATTATTCCTAGGACTAGCATTTTATTTTAGGGCCTGGATCCCAAATTATTCTCTTCTATACAAATCCTGTATGAACTAGCAAAGGGACCCCCTAGTGAATCTCTTGCCTCCTCCCCAAACTACCACTTGCGCAGGCTTCAGCAACTTGTCTTAAAGGCACTTGCCCTTCACCTTCCTGATCTTTCAAGACCATTTCATGTATATGTCCATGAAAAAGAGAGGCAAGAACTTGGGGTCTTAGGTCAAAACTATAGGCCTACATTTGCACCTGTGGCATATTTGTCCAAGCAAATTGACCCTACCATCCGTGAGTGGGCCCCTTGCTTAAGAGCTCTGGCTGCTGGACAAATTTTACACAAAGAAGCCTCTAAGCTTACTTTTGGGGCCCCTTTAACTATCCACTCCCCACATCACTTGAAGGATCTTTTAGCTTATAAGGGCTTTCAAACCCTTCCTCCATCCAGAGTTCTGTCACTCCTCACTTCCTTTCTGGAAAACCCTAACATTACTTTCCTCCCCTGCTCTGCACAGAACCCTGCCTCACTGCTCTCAATGACTCCCACGTCTAACACACCAACTCATAATTGGTTGGAAACCTTAGATGATTTCCTCCCCTGTCATTCTTCCATTTCTGAGAGACTACTAGCCAAGCCTGACCTTATCTGGTTTACTGATGGCAGTTCCTTTAGGCAGAATTGCACTCATTACTTTGGATACACTGTAGTTTCAGCCACTGAGATTATAGAGGCCAAAGCTCTGCCTTCAGGAACTACCAACCAGCAGTCTGAACTTATAGTAGCCACTCGTGCCTGCCTTCTAGCACAAGGAAAATCCCTAACCCTTTATACTGATTCAAAATATGTCTTCCATATCTTATCCCATGCTGCAATATGAAAGGAGCGAGGCCTACTTACCACCAAAGGTAATGTGATCACTAATTCGGCTCTTATAACCAATCTGATAAAGGCCTCCCACTTACCCACCCAGGTGGGAGTTGTCCATTGTAGGTCTAATTAGAAGGACGTCTCTCTTATCACTGAGGGCAATGCCAAAGCTGACCAGGCGGAACAAATGGCTGCTACCACTTCCAATGATGGACCCCCTGGGGGACATATAATGGCCACTTTAGACAGCTCATCTGAAGCCCCTACTTCTTCCAGTAAGAACAAGGATCTCTTCAAGTTCCTTCATACTCTATTCCTTTCCAATTCTCAGTCTTTGACCCTCTTTTTACAGAGCTTCTTCTCGCTC
Source organism: Callospermophilus lateralis (assembly GCF_048772815.1). Classification (NCBI taxonomy): domain Eukaryota; kingdom Metazoa; phylum Chordata; class Mammalia; order Rodentia; family Sciuridae; genus Callospermophilus; species Callospermophilus lateralis. The sequence continues at coordinate 559,553 of NW_027514363.1, forward strand.
ACCCTCTCTGACAAAGCCATGCTACAGAATATAGCCTCTAATTGTCAGATCTGTCAGTGGACCAACACTTATACTCCTTTAAGGCCCAAACCTTTTCCTTCCCACCAAGCCCGGGGACACATTCCCACTGCTGACTGGCAGGTAGACTTCACCAACATGCTCACAGTATGGCGCACTAAATACCTCCTTGTCTTTGTGGACACTTTCTCTGGTTGGATTGAGGCATTTCCCACTTCCAATAAAACGGCTTCCACTGTAGCTTTAATCTTACTGACAGACATCATCCCCAGGTTTGGTATGCCCACTTCTCTACAATATGACAATGGCCCTGAGTTTATTTCTAGAATCACACAAAAGGTCTCTCAAGCCCTCTCCTTCAAGTGGCATTTCCACTGTCCATATTATCCACAAGCTTCAGGGAAAGTGGAAAGGGTAAATTGTACTCTAAAGGAAGTCCTTACCAAAATGACAATGGAATTAAACTTAGACTGGGTCAAACTCCTTCCCTTGGATTTGCTTCGAATCAGAGCTCTCCCTAAAAACCATCTTTACTGTCTCCCTTTGAGATAATATATGGAAGACCTCTTATACCCCCTGGGTTGGTCATTTCACAAGGACCTCTCACCCGAGATTTGTCTTTGCCTCTTTTGTATCATCTCCGCTCGGAACTCTGGAAATATCAGGACTGGCTTCATCCGGACCCAGTGTCCTCTCCAAACACTTCTCCCTTAACACCTGGGAGTCTAGTATATTATAATACCCCAGAGGAGAAAGGGACTCTTGCCCCAAAATGGGAAGGCCCCTATCCTGTCATTCTCTGTACCCCCCACTGCCGCCAAACTCTCCTTACCAGACAACCATCTAACTCCCTGGATTCACATTTCTAGGTTGAAGCCATATCACCAGGAGGCCCCACCTGCTGACGACAGGACCAACCCAGAGGAACTCCAAGAATCACCTCCTGAACCTCCCATTAACTCCTGCTCTCCACACTCATCTCACCCATTTAAGTTGCGGCTCACACGGTGTTCCATGCAGCCCAATTCCTCTTAAAAAAGTCACAATGGGCTCTCTCAACACCCTAATCTTCTGTAACTGCTTGTTTTTTGTGCTCTGCTTATTTTCTGTGCCCTATCGGGACTGGTCTTTACCCTCCTCTCCTACCATGTATTTATTCACTCTTCAGGAACGATACTCAGAACATGGCATGTAGAAGGTCCGTGCAGTGGATGCAACTACTTGCTTCATCCACAACTGCACCTCTATTTCCCTAAAATTGTCACCTTCAAGGACCTTCGTCCCTGGTAGCTGGAACTGGCTTTTCATTTGCTTCCTTTTTGATCAAACAAAAGACTATTGTCATTGGTGGCCTGAGATATATAATGGGTGCCCCTATTGGTCATGCAGGTTCCATGATGAACATGGTAGCTATTCTTACCACTCACTTTGTTACCCTAAAGTGTGGACTTCTAGTTACCTAAAGTGGGATAAAGTCTCTTTATCTGATAACAATGGATGGTATACTTTAGATATACCTGACCCCAAGGCCAAACGTTGGGACTATGTTGAGTTTGCTGTCTATGCTCGGACAACCTCAGCCAGACCCACAGGGTGGATGACAGTTGGCCGCACCCTGATTATGCCACCTAAGGCAACCATCCAGGTAGTTGAACACATTAAGGAGTCAGAATCAAAACTTTTAGATCTTATCCATAGCTCATCCACAAAGGATTCAGACCCTTCAACCCCCTCAGGTCCCCCTGACACATGGCTCAATTTGTTACACCAATCTTTTCGATTATTAAACTCCACCCCTCTTGTTGTGCCTCCTTCTCAGTGCTTTCTCTGTGCTTCACTTAGTCCCATTAGCGGCAGGAAATATTTCAGCAAAAACCTACAATTTCTCTAAGAAAGGACAACCCCTACATGTGACACGTATCCCACTGTGGGAAAGTTATTTCACCAATACTTTATTTGCTTTCATCTGTTTCCACCTGCCAATAATGAATCCTTTACCCATTTGTTCCTTGAGCTTAAGCACCCAATCGAGCCCTGCATTTATGCAACCTGGACATTTCCTCTGGTGTAATGGGTCTTTAAGTACCTCAACGATCAATGTCTCTGGCACCTGTTTCTTGGTTACTGTAGTTCCTCAGCTGTCTTTGTATACTCCCACCGAATTCCGACAGTTGGCCCTACCTTCCTGAACCCGTAGGGCAGTCTTTCTGCCGGTTCTGGTAGGCCTCACTTTAACAACCTCAGTGGCGGGTCTCGGATTCTCTGGTGGAGCTATAGGTCATGCTCTATGGGCATTCAAAGACCTGCAACAAAAACTGCAGGAAGCACTCGATACCACTGCTGAGTCTCTGGGCTCCTTGCAGCGCCAGGTTACTTCATTGGCACAAGTGGCTTTACAGAACCAAAGGGCAATTGATCTTCTCACTGCAGAAAAAGTGGGTACATGCCTATTCCTCAGAGAGAAATGTTGCTCTTATGTTAATGAATCTGGGCTGATAGAAAAAAATGTTGTTAAATTGCAGAAATTATTGACCAAATTGCTCAAACCTAGCTCCTCCTATCCCATAACAGGGTTCTTCCAATCCTATCTTGCCATGTACTTACTACCTATCTTGGGGCCCCTTATTGGGATGCTCCCTTTTTTTGCTCTCTTGCCATGCATAATGAAGTTCCTTCAAACCCAACTGCAAAAAATTTCTAATCAAAATTTCAACCAGCTTTTGCTTAGGCACTACCATCCTCTGATGACCGATGAACCCCTAACATCTCCAAGAGAACAGTTCACTCAGTGATGAAGCTCACTACCAGGCACGATGGAATGCAACGTACATCAGACAGCGGGAGGCAACGAGCTTGGAGAACCTCTCAAGCTGCCATCCTGGATTCATGAGTCTTTATGACCTTCTAAGCTTCCTCATGGCCCTTGGCCTCTTCTATGTCAGTCCCCCAACATGGAACTTCTGCCAAAAATTGACCTTTGCTTTAATTTTTATCTTCATTCTGTTTTTATTCGCTCTGATCTTCTTCAAGTGCTGGTGACGCCATGACCAGGCAACGCTTCCAGTATTTCCTAGAGTCTCTGTTACAGGACCAGTAGCTGATTCCAACAATCTCCTCCATCCAGGACTGGTTTCATGCCATCGACAACTTGTGGCATCAGGGAACTTTCATAGACTTTACCCCTACTGAAGTAGCTATCTATACCACTGGCTTTTATTTCTGGCTGCCATGATATCCCCAGACCTGGCCCCCGAGCATTTGTCCACTTCCCTTTCTAGGCCCCACAGCACCCCCACACAGCAGGCAGCAGCCAGAAATGACAAACAATGCCCCACTTTCTAAGAAAACAAAAAGGGAGGAATGTTAGGAAAAGTATAAATGGCAGCCATACCCCAGAGAAAAACCCCAACATGGCACCTAAGGACTTCTTCTTCGTACCTTCTTCTTTTCTGCAGTGGCGTTAAAAGTCCCTGCCCTTGTTAACTCTGCAGCCAGCGCCAATTTCAAATCTCACTGGTGGGGAACCTTAGCCCCAATGAGAATTAATTCCTGGGCTCCGGAGCTGATATCTGAAAAAACTTATTCTCAGAACATGAGACCAAATCACAAACCCACAACCACACCCACAAAGGCACCTCCTTCCCCCAAGTAGGTCTGTGACTATTCGGAGTGTTCTCTGACTGCTGGGCCATACTATGTTCCTCCGAAATGGCCTGTCTTGTCTCAGATCTGGTCTCCTTGGTCAACTCTGTGAAGTTGACAGGAACCAGTGGTGAGCCACTACCTTCTTTCTCAGGAAAGGCCCCTCTTCAGAGCTCTTCTGGCATTTGGACATCTTCAAATCAGTAGGTACCAAGAAAGACTGACCCTCTCCTTGGTAAATCCAAACAAGTGAGACAACTGGGACTGGGACTGGGACTGGCTCGGGGTGCCTGGCTTCCTGGATCCCAAGTTCAGAGAGTTCCAACACCAAGGAAGTGAGGTGAGGTCACTTCCTTCAGGAACTGAATGAGGTCACTGCCTTGGCAACCACTTTGTTTTAGCAGTTGCTTCTTATGGTCCCTTTAGATGGAGGCTGCCCCTACTTCCTGTGACCCTTTCATAAGTTAGAATGGGATATAATCCATAGGCTCTCAGGAACAGCTCTCCAAAAGGCCTGGTTTGGTCCGTCTCCTCGACATTAAGAAGACAGAGGCTGATTCAGACACCAAACTTCATCCTACCAGGTTGTTTTCCATGGAAGATGACTTTTGCTCTCTCAGGTCCTTCATAGCTGCCTACATCTTCTCCAGGAATCATTTCTGCACATACCTTTGAGGTTCTCATCAGGTGGAAGATCCCATACATTCCTGTATTGTAAGACCAACACTGTCATTGCTTTTCTGTAAAGTTAGATTGAGGGAACAGTGTATGGTTAGTGTTAATAACATTTTCAATTTTGATTAGGAACCATTCTGCTCGATGAACAATGGTATTGGGAACCTGTGATATTTATAAGAATATAGAGGTGAAATATATGAACAAAAAGAGAAATCTAAGTAAGATTTGAAGCCCAGAAGGTCATTGGGTTCTTGATTGGGATACTTAGCATTGAATTACGTTCTGCACAGATGTCTCAGATAAATCGATATACAATGGCATAGGACCTTGTACCTTGGATGATTGAATGTAGAAGAGAACATCCAGTCAAAAAGGGATAGTCGATAGGATTAGGAAGACAGTAGGTAGGTTTAGGAAGAAGAGTGAATATAGGATTTGGACCAAAGTTTTTTAGCAATAGGGTTTCGGTTAGAGAGTGAATGTTAGTGATAGCACATGTGAAGATTCAGTCACAATGATGAACTGGGGAAAATATGTAGGAAAGCAGATATCAATAGACATATTACAAAATCATTCAAAGTGTAAAGTGAGTGACAACTTTAGACGTATTCAAAGGGTTGAGTTTGAATATATAATCTTTGGAAGAAACAAATATGTAGTCACCAATAGGATTTTCATTTGAGATCATTAGGCAACCTGGACATGGATGTTTTTAGTAATCCAGGATCACTTTCCATTTAGGTATGGTACAATCATAAGTGAGAACTTTGCTTTTTCTGTTCAGAATATTACTGTGATAAAATGTATATGTAGATCAGGTTACATGTATTTGTTCCACCATTTCTGGGAGCAATATTTTGAAGACGTATAAATTAGTATTGGGGGTACAAAGAGGTGTACCCTGTGTCTATGAATATAGAGATAATACATGAATAGACCATACTGTGAATAAATAATATAACTGGTTCCACTTTAAATAATGGATTGAATTGATATCTGTAACTAAGTAAGAAATCTTATATTGATATACAATCATTCTTTCCAACCACTTATACATTTAAAGGTAATATTAGGGTTATGGTTTATCATGATGGGTGTTTTGCTTCAAATATGATAAAGGAAATCGAAAATAATGTGTTTGGAAAGAAGTCTCATGAAAAGAGCAGTCAAGAAACATGGAGGAATACATGGGTTCTGAAGCAGGAAGTGATTTGAAGTTAAACAAATGCGTATAAATTTGCTAAATTGTGGATGAAATATTTATATATCCTCTGATGTGCATAAACTGAAGAAATAGTAATGTTCCAGTGTTGAATAAAAATGAACGTCAAAATGCACATCATGTCCCATAGGAATCTAATCTACTTGCATTGATGTTAAACTCGTGTCAGTTACTGTAGAAATATTATGATTTGGCTTTTTTTTTTGGTGTTATAATACAATTTATTTTAGTACTAGCATGCCACAGAATGTAGAGGAAGGAACAATGGATTATTATTATCATTGTGATAATTTAAGGTTTTATATCACATTAAGCTATAATATGGCATAATATATCTTATGAATTAGAGAAAAATTTTTTTTAAAAAACCTATTATTTAAGGACCATATGCACTGACAATTTAAATGGCTTTCTCGAGATTTCAATTTCTATCAATTGTGTATTAATTGCCAAATATTTATTTTAGTACTTTTCATATTCATAATTGATATAAAGTCAATTGTTTAATTCTTCTTGTAAGTAGTTACTTATTAAAGCAGGGACATTATTAATAATTCTAAATCTTTATAAGAAAAATGGTACAAAGTTATTTTCATGCAAAATTAAGAATAATTGCCTTCTCTGAATGTTTGATTGTTAATACATATAACAAAGAGCTTTTGATGAGTCTCTTCCGCAGTAAAACATAAAATGCAAAGATATAGTTGGGTATGTATGTCCAAATAAAGATAAGAAGAAATACACATTATTAGCTAGAAACAATTAAATAAAAGATGAAAAGAAAAATCCAATACATTGTACGAACTTGTCAGATGAGGTAGTATTCTGGAAGAATAGCCTAAGGCTAGACATGGTCCATGACAAAATATTAACTAAAAAAATGAAATATGAAAAATATAGGAAATGCTATGAATTTTTCATGAAGGTAGGTGAATTATCCTTTAATCTCATTTTATGTGCATTTTCAAAAGCCAAATTTCTGGTAAAATAAATTTGTGATAGTTACAACTACACAAAACAAAGTTTCTGCTTAGCAAAATGAATGCATCTCAACCCTTTTTTAGCTGATTTCTTCCCACTCAATTTTAAACCTTTATTTATTTATTTATTTTTATTGGTTGTTCAAAACATTACAAAGCTCATGATATATCATCTTTGATACATTTTTCTCATTTGGTTTATGAACTCCCATTTTTTCCCCAAATAAGAATTGCAGAAACACATTGCTTACACATTCACATTTTTACATAATGGCATATTAGTGACTGTTGTATTCTTCTACCTTTCCTATCCCCTACTATCCCCCCTCCCCTGCCCTCCCATCTTCCCTCTCTACCTCATGTGCTGTTGTTTAATTCTCTCCATTATTTCCGCCCCATTTCCCCTCACAACCTATTATGTGTAATTTTGTGTACAATTGAGGGTATTCTACCATTTCCATATGCTTTCTCTTCTCTCTCCCTTTTTCTCCCCCCACACGTCTTTGTATAATGTTAATCTTTTCCTCATGCTCTTCCTCCCTTTCTGTTCTTAGTTGCTCTCTTTATATCAAAGAAGACATTTGGCATTTGTTTTTTTAAGGATTGGCTAGCTTTGCTTAGCATATTCTGCTCTAATGCCATACATTTCACTGCAAATTCTATGATTTTGTAATTTTTTAGTGCTGCGTAATACTCCATTGTCTGTAGATTCCACATTTTTTTTAATCCATTCATCTATTGAAGGGCATCTAAGTTGGTTCCACAGTCTAGCTGTTGTGAATTGTCCCGCTATGATCATTGATGTGGCAGTATCCCAATAGTACGCTGTTTTAAGATCCTCAGGGAATAGTCCAAGAAGTGTGATAGCTTGGTCAAATGGTGGATCCATTCCCAGCTTTCCCAGGAATCTCCATACTGCTTTCCAAATTGGCTGCACCAATTTGCAGTCCCACCAGCAGTGTACAAGTGTCCCCTTTTCCCCACATCCTCGCCAACACTTACTGTTGTTTGACTTCCTAATGGCTGCCGATCTTACTGGAGTGAGATGGTATCCTAGGGTGGTTTTGATTTGCATTTCTCTGACTGCTAGAGATTGTGAGCATTTTTTCATGTACTTGTTGATTGATTGTATGTCCTCCTCTCTGAAGTGTCTGTTCAGGTCCTTGGCCCATTTGTTGATTGGGTTATTTGTTACCTTACTTTTTAATTTTTTGAGTTCTTTGTATATTTTGGATATTAGGGCTTTATCTGAAGTGAGAGGGGTAAAAATTTGTTCCCAGGATGTAGGTTCTCTATTTACCTCTCTTATTGTTTCTCTTGCTGAGAAAAAAAAAAAAAACTTTTAGTTTAAGTAAGTCCCATTAATTTATTCTTGTTATTAACTCTTGGGCTATGGGTGTCCTATTAAGGAATTTGGAGCCCGATCCCACAGTATGTAGATCGTAGCCAACTTTTTCTTGTATCAGATGCAGTGTCTCTGATTTGATATCTAGCTCCTTGATCCATCTTGAGTTAACTTCCTTGCTTGGCGAGAGAAAGGGATTCAGTGTCATTTTGTTGCATATCGATTTCCAATTTTTCTAGCACCATTTGTCCTTCGTATATTGCAGGTTTTTAGCCCCTTTTATCAAATATAAGAAAGTTGTAATTTTGTGGAATGGTTTCTGTGTCCTCTATTCTGTACCATTGGTCCACCTGCCTGTTTTGGTACCAGTACCATGCTGTTTTTGTTACTATTGCTTTGTAGTACAGTTTGAAGTCTGGTATCGCTATACCTCCAGATTCAAACATCCTGCTTAGAATTGCTGTTGCTATTCTGGGTCTTTTGTTTTTCCATATGAATTTCATGATTGCTTTATCTTTTCTACAAGAAATGTCGTTGGGATTTTGATTGGCATCAATTTAAACCTGTAGAGAATTTGGGTAATATCGCCATTTTGATGATGCTAGTTCTGCCTATCCATGAATTGGGTATATTTTTCCATATTCTAAGATCTTCTTCTATCTCTTTATGTTTCTGTAGTTTTCATTTATAAATCTTTCACCTCTTTTGTTAGGTTGATTCCCAACTATATAATTGTTTTTCCAATTATCTTATTTTCTTTGAGGATATTTTGAATGGAGTGGTTTTCCTCATTTCCATTTCAGAAGTTTTGCTGCTGATATACAGGAATGCCTTTGATTTATGCGTGTTGATTGTATATCTTGCCACTTTGCTGAATTTATTTATTAACTCTAGCAGTTCCTCTGTAGACCCTTTTGGGTCTGTTAAATATATTATCATGTCATCCGCAAATAGCGATAATTTAAGTTCTTCTTTTCCTAGTTTTATGCCTTTAATTTCTTTTGTCTGTCTAATTGCTATGCCTAGTATTTCAAGAACTGAATTAAATAGAAGTGGTGATAGAGGGCATCCCTCTTGTTCCAGATTTTAGAGGGAATGCCTTCAGCTTTTCTCAATTTAGGATGATGCCAGCCTGAGGTTTAGCATATATAGCTTTTACAATCTTGAGGTAAGTTCCTGTTATCCCTAGTTTTTCTAGTGTTTTCAACATAAAGGGATGCTGAACTTTGTCGAATGTTTTTTCTGAATCTATCGATACGATCATATGGTTGTTGTCTTTAAGTCTATTGATGTGGTGAATAGCATTTATTGATTTCCGTATAATGAACCAGCCTTGCATCCCAGGGATGAATCCTACATGATCATGGTGCATAATTTTTTTGATATGCTTTTGTATTCGATTCACCAAGATTTTATTGAGAATTTTTGCATCCAAGTTTATTAGAGATATTGGTCTGTAGTTTTCTTTCTTTGAAGTGTCTTTGTCTGGTTTTGGGATCAGGGTGATATTGGCCTCATAGAATGAATTTGGAAGAGTTCCTTATTTTTCTATTTCTTGAAATAGCTTGGAAAGTATTGGTATTAATTCCTTTTTGAAGGTTTTGTAGATCTCTGCTGTATACCCATTCGGTCCATGGCTTTTGTTGGTTGGTAGTATTTTGATGGCTTCTTCTATTTCTTCCTTTGTTATTGGTCTGTTTAAATTGTGTGTGTCTTCCTGACTCAATCTGGGCAGATCGCATGACTTAAGAATTTATTGATATCTTCACTATCATCTATTTTATTGGAACATAGGGTTTCCATATACTTTCTAATTATCTTCTTATTTCTGTAGTGTCTGTTGTGATATTGCCTTTTTCATCCCGTATGTTAGTAATTTGAGTTCTCTCTTTTCTTCTCTTCCTTAGCATGGCTAAGGGCCTGCTCTCTCTTTTCTTCTCTTCCTTAGCATGGCTAAGGGCCTGCAGATCTTATTTATTATTTCAAAGAACCAACTTTTAGTTTTATCAATATTTTCAATTTTTTTTTGTTTCAATTTCGTTGATTTCTGCTCTAATTTTAATTATTTCTTGTCTTCTACTACATTTGCTGTTGTTTTGCTCTTCCATTTCTAGGTTTTTGAGGCGTAGTGTGAGTTCATTTATTTGCTGATTTTTCTTTTTTTTTTGAGGAAAGAACTCCAAGAAATGAATTTCCCTCTTAAAACTGCTTTCATTGTGTCCCATAGATTCCAGTATGTTGTGTCTGTATTGTCATTTGTCTCTATGAATTTTTTTATCTCCTCCTTTATGTCTTCTGTAAACCATTGATCATTCAGTAGCATGTTGTTCATTTTCCATGTGATGTAGGATTTTTCCTTCCTTCTTTTATCATTGATTTCCAGATTCATTCCATTATGATCAGATATTCTGCATGGTATTATCTCCACGACTTTATATTTACTAAGAATTGCCCTATGGCATAATATATGGTCTATCTTTGAGTAGGATCCATGTGCTGCTGAGAAGAACGTGTATCCACTTTTTGATGGTTGATATATTCTATATATGTCGGTGAAGTCTAGGTTACTGATTTTGCTGTTGAATTCTATAGTTTCTTTATTCAGTTTTTGTCTAGAGGATCTGTCTAATGGCTAGAGCGGTGTGTTGAAGTCACCCATAATTATTATGTTGTAGTTTATTTGACTCTTGAACTTGAGGCGAGTTTGTTTTATGAGTGTTGCAGCTCAATTGTTTGGTGCATACAAATTGATAATGGTTATGCATTGTTGGTGCAAGGTTCCTTTTAACAGTATATAGTGTCCTTCTTTATCCCTTTTGATTAACGTAGGTTTGAAGTTGATTTTATTCGATATGAGTATGGCCACTCCTGCTTGCTTCCGAGGGTCATGTGAGTGGTATGATTTTTCCCAAACTTTTAATTTCAGCCTCTGTATGTCTTTACCTATCATATGAGTGTCCTGAAGGCAGCATATTGTTGGATTTTTTGTTTTTTGATCAAGGTTACTAGCTTATGTCTCTTGATTGGTGAGTTTAGGCCATTAACATTTAAGGTTACAATTGAAATATGATTTCTACTTCCAGTCATGTTTGTTTGTTTGTTTATTTATTTATTTATTTATTCATTTATTTATTTATTTTGGTTAGTTTTTGCTTTTTGGTTATTTTCCTCTCCCTTTACTGAGATACCTCCTGCTGCTAGTTTCAGGCATTACTTTTCAAATCCTCTTCTTGTAGTATTTTGCTCAAAATGCTTTGCACTGCTGGTGTTCTGGCTGTGAATTCTTTTAGCTTTTGTTTATCGTGAAAGACTTAAATTTCATTGTCAAATCTGAAGCTTAATTTTGCTGGATACAGTATTCTTGGTTGGAATCCATTATTTTTGAGCGTTTGAAATACTTTGTTCCAGGATCTTCTTGCTTTCAAATTTTGTGATGAAAAAAATCAGTCGTTAACTTAATTGGTTTACCCCTGAATGTAACCTGCCTACTTTCTCTCGTAGCTTTTAATATTCTCTCTTTGTTCTGTATGTCCTTGTTCTGGCTATCTTCATAAATATTTGTCTTGGAGTTGGTCTATTATGGTTTTGAATGCTTGGGGTCCTGTAGGCTTCCAGGATTTGGCAATCCATTCCATCTTTCATCTCTGGGAAATTTTCTAGAATTATTTCATTTAATATGTTGTCCATTCCTTTGGTTTGAATCTCTATGCCTTTTTCTATCCCGATGACTCTCAAATTTGTTTTTTTTTTATGACATCCCATATCTCTTGAATAGATTGCTCATGGGATTTAAGCATCTTTTCTGTGTTTACTCTATTCTTTTCAAGTTGATAAACTTTGTCTTCATTATCTGACGTTGTAACTTCTACTTGATCTAGTCTATTTGTAATACTCTTCGTTTGAGTTTTTAATTTGGTTTATACTTTCCTGCATTTCTAGGATTACTGTTTGATATTTCTTTTTAATGTCTCTATCTCCTGGTAAAGCTCATTCTTTGCCATTTGAATTTGTTTGTTTATTTGATTTTCAAAATATACTTTTATTGCTTGGACTTGCTGCCTCATGTCTTCTCTAATATTCCTTTCCATCTGAGTTAGGTATGCCTTGAGTTTTTTCCCTATCCCTATTTCTGATGCTTCACGGTCCTCCTTTAGAATTTAGTTGTCCTGCATTTTTTGCACACCTTTTATTCCCTTGTTTTTTCATGATGTTCACGTTACTTTTCAGCTCAATTTGATTGCTGTGTTTCTGCTTTCTTCAATAGATTTGTTTTGGTTTTATATATCTCTGTTGTCTCTCTTTTGTGTTTGTAGACTATGCCTGCAAAAGTGGATTCCACTTGGAAGGAATTCCGACAGCTGAGCTCCAGTGATGTCACCTGTCTGCTATGGCGGGCCCCAGGCTCCTTGCCGGGGTGTTTGAATGGGGGGGTGGGACTGGACTGTCTCTGGTTGGTTTCACCTCCCGGTCGCTGGCGGGTGGGCGGTCTCCAGCCATCCAGTCGTGCAATCAGCGAATGGGCTGTCACCGGCGGGCGGGTGATCTCTAGCTGCCCAATTGCGCAGGCAGCCAGCGGGTGATTGGTTGCTGGTGGGCAGGCGTTCTCCAGCCTCCTAGTCACGCGTGTCTGTCCTCTGGTCCCCTGGTTTCCTCTGCGAGTCCTGATTTCCCCTGCGACACCAGATTTCCCCTGAGTGATGCCTCTTGGCAGCTCAAACTGTACTCTTTGCCTGCCGTTCCTTGGTTGTGGAGGGTGTCTATTGGGAACACTGGCACTCTATTGTTTTGATTTTTTCCGCTTGCCCCACCCATTGCCCTGGCTAGAACAGTTTTGTTTTCACAGGTGATGGGAGGGGAAGTTGAAGGTCAGGTGCCACTAGTTTTCCCCCCGTCTTTATGAAGGCTTTCTCTGGTAATCCCTCCCCCGGAAAGCCTAAGAGAGAATTTTTGCGAATTACCTGCTGTATGGGAGATAAGCTGAGTAACACACACCTGTTTTGTTGTTGCAATCTGTCGGAGAGTGGTGGTGGATACTTCAGCTCTCCAAGATGGTGGCCGTTGGTTTCCTCGGTGGAGTTTCGGTTGTGGGGGATAGAACTGTAACACTTTCTTCCCCATCTGAAATCCCGAACTCAGCCCCAGGCTCAGTGGTGGGTGACCCAGCCGGATTCCACAGAATCTGCAGCAACGTTTCTCCCTGCATGCTGGTCGCTTCACGGTGGAGGCTCGCCGTCTGTAGCCACGGCATGGGCCGCACGGATCAGCCACCCCAGATCTTCGGTCGCATAGTTGGCTCTTGTTTGAGACTCAATTACAGGACCTCGGTGGTGGAAATCATTCTTCTAGGTTCCAGGCACACCCATTTTTCTGTAAGATCCTAACAAGATACTTTTTCGTCATTCTAACTCCTTATTCACATGTGAAGTTGCGCAGTACAAAGGGTGTGATGCACTCTATTCATGGCCATCTTGCAATGTCAAAATATTAGGATTTCTATGCACCATTTACTGAAGATAGTTTTCAGTACTAGTAAACCAAAATGTTATTTCAGGTGGATGAATATTTCTGAGAATAATCTTTTGAAAAGTAGATTATAAATCCACATACATGAATATGAATGAAATTTGGGAGTGCATAATAAGACACATATATTTCATATTTTGAAAAATCTGGAGGATATATATATATATATATATATATATATATATATATATATATATATATACAGACACACACAGAGAGACATTAAAAAGTAGCATTATATATGCCAATCGAAATTCATCATGAAATACATATCATCCACAGATTCAAAAATATTTATTTTACTGAACATGGATTTATGTATAATGCTATTTAAATAGGAGGATCACCCATAGGTTGAATTCTCAGTTCCAACAGCTTTTAGAAGGAGTGATATCTTCTCACAATTTCTATATGCCAAGTCAGCCACCTCACCAAAAATATACGTGTGATACCAGGTATGAATAAATATGTGCATATAAAACTACATGTGCTAAATAGGCTACAGAGAAAGGGAGACAGGAATTCACATATTTGTTAACTTTAAAAGAACATGGAGAATTCTTTCAACCAAATAATTGACTAGATTCATAACTCCTACCCTATATAATGCAAAAGGCAAGTCCAACTATACACGATGCCTCCTCTGAACTGCTTGTATTTCAATTCTGTTTGGGTTATTATTCTAGTCAGAGTTTAGTAGCATAGGGGTTAGTGTGAGGGATTCACTATTTTGACTGGAAAATTATAAAATGAATCCAATGTGTATACAAATATGTGCTACAAAAAATTGTTCCCACTGTCATCCAGAACAATGGCTTGACATTACCTAGTCCCCAAGTAAGACAAAATTAGAGGAGAAGAGTTAGAAAATCTGTGAATACATATTTGAAATAGAGTATGCTAAGGAGTTTCCAAAAGTAAGGGACAGGGTAAACACTCCACAAACTGGAGCTCTTCTGGCCTAAAGACTTCTTGTGGAACTGCCTCTGAGGTTGGGCACTTGAAACATATGTTGTTGTCAAGTGCTTTAGCTTCGTTTCTAGTGAGACCAATAAAGGTGGGTCTGCATCTATGTGATCTGGAGGACATGGTTTCTTATTTTCCACTGAACATGAGCAGCAGTGCTGAATTTGCTGTTTGTAGCTAAACTGTGGCCCCTGGGGTCTAAGTGTCTCCCCGTGTGGACTGTGAAGCCATTTTGTGATCCTAAAGTTTTCATGGTGTTTCTTGCGGCTTCACTGGGAGTTTGGTATTTGCTTCACAAAATACAAAGTGGTCAACTGGGACACAGTGCTGGAGGGAGTTCTGTCACGTGTGGTGGGTCAGTTTCTGCAGGACAATGCACCAACCATGCTTCTATCCCACATAGCTTTCCCCATTGACCATAGCAACTTAATTCTGAAACTTTCCCTGAAACTTCTCAATATTACAAGATGCCTTTACATAGAAGGGACTGCTTGCTGCACCATGTCAGTCACAAGACATTTGGAAGCTAATGGCAGATCCACATGGCCCCACCACAAATGTTTTATCACACACCTGCCCACTACTGCTCTAGGCCAAGTACTCAGCAGGCTCCAATTTATTGGCATCTCTGTTCTACACCATTTTCATGAAACTCAGTCAATCAAGGCACTGTCTGGTATACTCATGATCAGCAACAGGACATCCAAAGGTTCTCCAGTGCCACCTGGTCATGGGAATTTCAAAAATTTCTTGGTATTTATCTAGCCATTTTTGAAAGATGAAGTTGGAGGCACTGTACGTTTCAAATCAATCCAGAACCATTAAATTTTGAGGAAGCTCATGTCAATGAAAGCTATGGAGAATTCTCACAGGCAAGGCTTCCCAAAGATTGGCTAAATGGTCACGTGAATCCAGGCCCATTGAGGTCTACAATGTGAGGTCCATGTGTGTTTTGACTCTCAACTATGGCTGCCAAGTCTTTCAGAATACAATCATGTGATATCTTGGCTGTGATTCCCAGTGCTTTGTGGAAATACAACCTGGGCATACATCTCAGTTTCCAAGGATGACTCTCATGCGTGAACTCATAACATCCCAACACAATTCATGGCAATACATCTCTGAGGTCAGTTCCAGAACTCAGTCTCTTAGGGGAATCACACCAGAGTTCATGTCAAGGTGGACCCAGTCATCTTTTCCAACCACCACACAAATGACCACAATTAAAACCAACACACTCCCACATGGCCCTCATGATCTTTCATATAAACACTCTTCATAACCTCTGGTTGAATGTTTCTATGAGGGGTGCAGACCAAGACAGTCTCCAAAATAATCTCCCTTGCCCCTAATGTGCCTAAAAACAGGGTGGCTTGGACACCCTTCCTGTGAACCTGGTGTGATCACATAGGCCTGCTGTTAATACTTCTCTGCTTCTCCAATTTGAGGACTACTGACTGTGGGGTTTAGATTCTTTGTCTGAATTGGAGACATGAGGAAACCCAAGCTCCTACGGGCTAGCCTCTGCAGGGCTTTGAAGAAATTATTTGACCCAATGCATTCCTATTCTAACTTGATGTAGGTCTAGAACCTCACAAAGGAAGGGGAGAGACTTCATCCAGAATGACTGCTCTTTTGGCTATTTTGGTTTTGTATGCACACATGGGATCGTTCTTTAGATCCATCAGGTGCTGAGAATCTAAGCCTAAGCCTCACACAGGGCCAAAAGGCTGATTCAGACATATCCTTTCCAAAGGAATTAAGCAAAAAGCCTCAGGTGATGCCCATTCATTTCCATGTGAAAACAGTTTTTTTTCAGGCTTCAAAAAGGGGTGGCCTGAGGCAAAGACCTTTCAGACATTCAGGGCAGCAGAACAATTGGTAATTAAAAGGCCCAAAGCAGGGTTTCTCCACTGAGACTCTCCTGATCACACTGATACCTGAGTTTTCTGAGATGCTCGCCAATCCCTTCAGCTATCCAGTACATGGCGATGTCACAGGGCTTGGAAGTGGTACATATATTGGACACAAAACCATGAGCCTATTCTGGAGAGTGGCCAGAATTCAGGAAGAAAGCAGAAACTTTGAAAGATAGCAAGTGTTGCCCATCGATAAGGCAAGCTGAAATCCATTCATAAATTGGGCAGGATGAATGCTGGGAAGCTTTCAACTAGACAGGACATATCAATTGATGCATTCTCTTTTCTAATGTCTACAACCATGGACACCGTGGGATACACAGACATAGAAACACTCGCCTTGTCAAATGACTTACTCGAAACAGTCTACACCAAACCAAACATACCGACTTTCCTACCTATTCTGAGAACATGAGACAAATCCACAAACTCACACCCACACCCACAAAGGCACCTCCTTCCCCGAAGTAGGTCTGTGACTATCCAGAGTTTCTCTAATTGTGGACCATATTTTATTCCCACAAAATGGCCTGTCCTGTCTCAGATCTGGTCTCTTTGGTCAACATTTTGAACTACTGAGGAGCCAGCGGTGATCCAATACCTGCTTTCTCAGTAAAGGTGACTTTTCAGAGCTTTCTGGCATTTGGCCATCCTCACATCAGTAGGTACCAAGAAAGACTAAATCTGTCCTTGGTAAATCCAAGCAAGTGAGACCCCTGGGAGTGGGACTGGGACTGGATTTTGGTGACTGGCTTCCTGGATCCCAAGTTCAGAGAGTTCTGTCACCAAGGTTGTGAGGTGAGGTCACTTCCTTCAGAAAGTGAATAAGGTCACTGCCTTGGCAACCATGTTGTCCTAACAGTTGCTTCAAAGAGTCCCATGAAATGGAGGCTGCCCCTACTTCCTGTGACACTTTCACAACTTAGAATGGTATATCAACCATTGGCACCCAGGAACAGCTCTCAACACAGGCCTGGTTGGGTCCTTCTTCTCTAAATTAAGAAGACAGAGGCTGATTCAGACACATTCCTTCATCCTGACCAAGTTTTTTACAATGAAAGATGACTTTTGCTCTCTCAGTTCCTACATAGCTGCCTACAACTTCTGCAGGGATCATTTTTGCATGGACCTTTGAGTTTCTCAGTAGTTGGAAGGAATCCTACATTTTTGTATTGTAAGACCATCTCTGTCCCTGCTCTTCTGTAAAGTTAGATTGAGGCAACAGTGTATGGTTAGGGTTAATAACAGGTTTGATTTGGGTTAGGAATCATTCAGCTGGATGAATAATGGTATTGATGACCTGCGATAATTACAAGAATATATAGGTAAAATATAAGTATGAAAACAGAAATCTATGTAAGATTTAAAACCCAGAAGTGTATTAGGACCTTGATTGTGATACTTAGCTTTGATTTATTTTCTGCACAGATGTCTCAGGTACATCGATATACAATTGCATTGGACCTTGTGCCTTGGATGATTGATTGTCAAAGATAACTTCCAGTCAAAAAGTGATAGTCGGTAAGATTAAGAAGATAGTCGGTAGTTTAGAAAGGAGAGTGAGTATAGAATTTGCACCAAAAGTTCTTTAGCTATAGCTTTTCGGGTATAGAGTAAATGTAAATGTCAGCACATGTGAAGAGTCAGCCACAATGATGAACTGGGAAAAATATGTAGGAAAATAGATATCAATAGATACATTAGGAAATCTGGCAAAGTATAGTCGTTAGTGAAAAGTTAGTAAAATAGGTAGTTGTCTCTTCATGTTTTTCTGTATACTTAACTTCCCTCCCTGCCCTCCCCAAGGAAAGTATATAAGCCCTGTTTAAGCTGTTCTCAGGACTCTCTGCTCTATTGAAGTGAGCTCTGAGCCCCAGCATGCTGGCCACCAATATACCCTTTGCTTTTGCATGAGACAGTTTCTTAGAGGTCTCTTCGCCTGACACTCATCCGACCTTTACATATGGAGGTTCCACCGAGTTCTGGCAGCAGCGGACGAGAGACCCCAACTGGCTCCTCAAGGGATTTGTAAGGCGCCTCTTTCTGGTGTCAGGTTTCAGGTTAGAGCTTGGCAAAATGGCTGTCAATGAAGAGTGTGAGCTCTCTCTCACGGTGGCTGACAGATGTGTCACAGAGCCACAGGCCACCACCCTGAGGGACACCCCAGAGGACTCTGAAAATCAAGGAACAATAGTCTCCTCAACTCAGTGATATTTTGTTTCAGATTCGGTATTGCCAGCCCATCAGGTATTGCCGGCTACTCAGTCCTCGTCTCAGTGTTGGACGTCCATTTCCTGTCTTTATTGTCTTGTCTTGTCTGTGTCATGTGTCATTGCTTTTACTGTTTGTGCATTTTTCATTATGGAAAAGAGCACTTCAATGCCTTTGTCCCTGACCCTTGATCACTGGACCAAATTCGGCTTAAGGGCTCAGAATCTTTCTTTTTCAGTAAACTGCTGGACCTGGCAGACTCTCTGTGCCTCAGAGTGGCCCACCTTTGGATTCGGATGGCCCTTAGAAGGATTTTTCTACTTCTCACTAATTTAAAAAGTCAGAGATATTGTCTTTCAGGAAGGGCCACATAGCCATCCAGATCAAAAGCCATATATCTTAACCCGGCATTACCTCTGCAAATCTCCTCCATGGGTGAAGCCTTTCTTTGCCCCTGCCCCCACTCCTAATCCTTCCCCCAAGATCTCTCAAACCCTCTGCTCCTCCTCCTCCTCCACCCTCTTTTCTGCCTAAGTCACAAGATTTAACTCTACTGCACTCTCATCCCTCTCCTTATCCCTTGCCCTGGTCTCCCAACCCCCAACACCCTCTAAGTGATTCCCCTGCTGCTGACTCAGCCTCTCCGCCATTGGAGGAAGCTAAGCCAGCCCAGCACCCTCCAGAAAACTCCCCCGCGGCACACACAGCCCCTCCTCCCCTGGAGGAACCAGGCCCGGCTAAAGGAACTCACCATCAATGAAAGATTGAAAACCCTGGAACTCCCGTGATGCTCCCCCTCCGTCCCTATGTGCCAATGATTGATGATGGCCATGGGGAAAAATTGCAAGCCTACCAGTATTGGCCTTTCTCCTCTTCAGACCTATATAACTGGAAAAATAACAATCCCCCCTTTTAAGAGGACCCCACTCGTGTCTCATGTGTGGTTGATTCATAGATGTTTTCACACCAGCCTACTTGGAATGACTGCCAACAACACCTAGGGACTCTCTTTATGACAGAGGAACAAAAGAGAATCCTCTTGGAAGCTAGAAAAAAATATCCTGGGACCAGATGGTTGACTGACACCACTTCCCAATATATTCAACCCGGCTTTCCCTAGAATCGACAAAACTGGGACCCCAACACCTTTGAAGGTAGGGAGCATCTGTCCACTTATCTCTGGGCTCTAATAGCGGGTATCTTAGTGGCTGCTAGGCGACCAACTAATTTGGCCAAGGTAATAGAGTTTATTCAAGGGCCTGATGTATCTCCCTCTATGTTTCTAGAGAGAATTATGGAGGCATATAGGAGATATACTCCTTTTGATACTCAGGCAGAGGCTCAAAAGGCATCTGTCATGATGGCCTTTATTGGGCAAGCTGCCATGGATATTTAAAGAAAGTTACAACACTTAGATGGATTACAAGATATGACTTTGAGAGATTTAGTCAGAGAAGCCAAAAACGTATACTATACGAGAGAAACTGAGGAAGATAAGGAAGCAAAGGGTGGATAAAAGAAACAAAAGACAGACTAAGGAATTGACTCAGGTCCTGGTCACAACAACAAATAGGCCAGAAATAAGAAACATGGAGACAGGAAGGGATACCTGGGCCCAAACTAGAGGCCACCCCTGGCCTCAGATCAATGTGCCTATTGTAAAGAAAAAGGACACTGGGCCAAAGAGAGCCCTAGAAAGAGACAGCCACGCCAGCCAGCCATCCTGACTCTGCAGGATGACTAAGAAAGTTGGGGATCAGATCCCCTCCCCGAGCTCAGGTTAACTTTTGAAGTGGAGGGCACCCCAGTAAACATTGAAGTGGATACAGGGGCAATATACTCAGCCATTAAGGCTCCATTTTGCCCTCTATCAAATAAAAGGTCTCTAATTCAAGGGGCTAATTGCAGTAAATATCGGGCTTGGACAACTAAGAGGACCTGGGACCAGGGGAAAGGAAAAATCCATCACTCCTTCCAAGTAATCCCAGAATGCCCGGCCCCATTGATGGGCAGAGTTCTGCTCACCAAGCTCCGGGCCAAAATAACTTTTAACCCTGAAGGCCCCCAAGTGGAATATATATATATACACAAAACACAAACACAGACAATGAAAAGTAGCAATATATATGCCAATCGAAATTCTTCATGAAATATATATCATCCACTGATGCAAAAATATTAATTTTACTTAGCATGGATTTATGTATAATGTTTTTTTTTTTTACTAGGAGGCTCCCCCATAGGTTGAATTTTCAGTTCCAACAGCGTTTAGGAGAAGTGATCTCTTCTCACAATTTGAATCTGCTAAGTCAGCCACCTCACAAGAATATACGTGTGATACCACGTAGGATTCTATATGTGCATATAAAATACATGTGGCAAGTAGGCTACAGAGAAAGGGAGACAGGTATTCACATATTTTTTAACTTTAAAAACACATGGAGAACTATTTCATTTAAAAATTAGCTAGATTTATAACACCTACCCTAGATCATGCAAAAGGCAACTCCAACTATACACCATGCCTCCTCTGAACTGCTTGTATTTCTATTCTATTTGGGTTATTTTTCTCCATCATATTAGGATTAGTAGTCATATTCTAGTAGGGTATGGGTTAGTGCCAGGTGTCCCGGCCAGCAGGACACATCAACGTGGGCATCGAACATAGTTGGGAAGGAATGAAGGGACAAAAGACAGGACAGATGACACCCAGACAGGAGTTCTGATCAAGCTGCAAACTTTTATTGTTCTCACAGGGTGTTTATATGCTGCTGATGGGAAAGCTCTCTTATCGGCAGTTGCTGGATGTCTTCACAGGGTTAGATAACCTCAGGATATTTCAGGAAGACAGATGGCGACAGGATGTCTCAGGGAGATAGATGGTTGTGGGATATCTCCCAGGCAGGATGTCTCCCAGGGGGCTGTTTCTTGTAAGTGTCAGGTTATTCTTTGAAGGAGAACTTCCTTTTAGCCCCTGACATCTCCCCCTTTCTTATATAAAATATTTGACCTACCTTACCGGCCATGTTTTTAGGGGGGGGGGTTAGAGGCTCTGTTTCTCTAGGAGGCATTAGAATATCTCCTGATCCGAGCGAGCATCTTTACTAGCAGATTTCGTGGTGGCCTTGGCATGTTTTTGGAGGAGATGGCCTTGAAGCAGAAGCATGCCAACCGCCATGCACCAGAGCATGTCACTCACTGGTCTTGTGTTTGGGGATCCGTGGATCCATCCTTTTGCAATCCTTCCTGCACCCTCCGATATTGTGGCCTAACGTCCTCACTCCATGGGTGCGTCTTCCCCCAAGCCGAAGGGCCCTTGTAGACGAACCCTTATGGCAAGGGCAGAAGATGGTTTGTCAGAGCTGTTACTTATAGTTTAATGTAAGAAAGAGAGATTTGTGGGGATGTAAACTTAAGAAATAAGCCTGTCAGAAGGGTAGAACATCCTTTTAAAAGTTGACAGCGTGGTCTTCCATCTCCAGATGATGATAGTGGATTTGTAGGGGCTTAGAGGCCATAATATTAATGTGTTCTTTAACAAATTGTACCACACTGTTTATAATGCAGGGTCCTATGGTCACCATTAAACGTAAACCCAACAAAGGGCCTAATAGGGGAAGAAGGTAGGGTAGAAATCCATTAAGCTTTGTCCAGAGGGGATTTTCAAATAGTTCCCTTCATCTCTTTTCTAGATCTTCTTGAAGCTGCTTAAATTTAGTGCATACTATGACTGATTTATTGGCATTAAAGCAGCATCGTTCCCCTAAGGCCAATCAAATATCTCCCTGGTTAGCAGTCAGCAAATCTAAGCCTCGTCTGTTTTGAAGGAACACTTTTGCCAGGAAGTCTATTTGGTCCTACAAATCTTTAATGGTTTCTGATAGAGTTTGTACATCATTTTAAGTTGTTGAGACAGGCGATGGTAAGGGTGTATTGCCGTGCCTAAGCCAGTGTACCTGTGCCCACAGCAGCTGTTATTCCAAGGCTGGCAATAAGTGATAAGGCCTGTATCGCCCGCCTCTGTCTTTTGACTAAGGTGTCTAGGCTAGAGGTTCGTCTCCTGGGACAATAGTTATATCAGGGAGTAATAAGGCAAGAACACAGCCACTGTTCCAATTCGCTGGAAGCCTGGGGAAGGCCACATTTCCTCCACACATAACAACTGTGCCATTGGGGGGACAAAGAGATGGGATGGGTGAGGAATAATTTTGTTCTGTTGAGCAATTTCCAAAGGAAGCAATTCCAAAATCCATATCATAGATATTATTCTGCATCACGCCTAAAAGACATAATGTAAAAGTGCCTATAGGCTGTACTTTAAAGGGAAATCCGGGTTGGCATGTATTATCATTGTCCATAGTAGAATTAATAGGAACTGCCATAGGCATGCTTGCCCCTGTTGTCATGCAGAGCCAGCAATTACCAGCAAGGGTGGGGTTGGAATTATTAAGGAAGGAGAAGGTAGTTTGCAAAATATCTAATGTATTGGTATCTAAACCTGGGAACTGGGATTTCGGCTACATTAAGGGATGATATGTGAGCTCAGGGATTTGGGGTTTCAAAAGTTTGATTATCTGAGGATGCTTGACTGCATCAGTGGGTCCTCTACCATCAGAGACCCCTGTAGGGTCCTTAATGGGCCAGTAGGAAGTTTTTCCGACAGTGCCTTGGCACCCAGCTGACTGTAGCTTGGTGTATTTGCCTTCTCCTCCCTGGTCAAAGAGAACGGGGGTATAATGAATAGTGGTCCACCCTGCTTCATGAGTTTTAGTTAGGGAGGCTTCAAAAAATCATTCTCCCTGCTTGTTAACACAAATTGAGGCCGACACAAAACAAGAGACATGCATCGCCTGGGTATGCGTACGGGTTGCAGAACAATTTTGGAGAGCTTTACTTGTACTAGGGGGAATAATCTTTGGCTTGTTAACACATACCCATTTAGGCTGATGAACTCCTCTGAATTTATGGTCAACCTCGGAACGGAGGTAAGCCACCTTAGTCATGCAGTCAGCAGTCTGGTTCCAACTAGTGGGAGCCTGAGTCCAAGATCCTCCCTTGCCTTCACGGGGGGAGGGGGGGGAAGGTACTCCATGATGTTGGAAGGTGGAGGGCCCAGGCCTCCGTGCACAAACCTGTTCAGCAGAAGTGCCTTAAGCAGGATCCTCACACAGATTGTTGGATGGATCCGGAAAAGGGGAAAATTTGTACTCAGGGAGAGGGCCTCCGTCCCCGGTTTGAGGTAAGTCATTAACCTGTTTAACCAGGCATTCTGGTAACCATCTTGGGGCTGCTAGCTCTTGGTCCAAAACACAAGCTGAGCCACATTCCCAGATGAGGACAGGATGTGGGCATTTCCATTTATTTGTAAGGGGATTTCGCCACATAACAGGTGGCTGATCAGAATTGGAAAAGGGATGCCAGTGTGTGTCTGCAGCCGAAAGGCCTTCACTGTCTAGGGTAAGAAAAGAAAGGGCAAATAATGCATGGTTAAGGCAATGCCTGTGAGTGGTAAATACAAGGGCGGAAGCCTTAAGGCGGGATAGCCAAGTCTTTAAGGTAAGGTGGAACATTCCACAATGCCTTGGCCCTGAGGTTTGTATTGAATTCCAGTAGGATGACAAAATTGCAAGGTAGCACAAAACTGTTTAAACTTGGCACTGGTATATGGAGGATAATTATCTGTTTTAATATGTCTTGGTTTACCCATTATGGAAAAGGCTGAAACAAGATGAGAAAGGACATCTTTGGTAGCCTCTCCAGAATGTGGTGATGCAAAAATAAAGCTGCTGAAGTTATCGATAGAAACGTGTATATATTTGGTTTTTCCAAATTCAGGAAAATGAGTAACATCCATTTGCCAAACCTGATTTGGCAGTAATCCTCGGGGGTTAACTCCCAAGTGTTGAATGGGGAGGGAGAGAGCGCAAGCAGGGCATTCTTTTACTATTTCTAGTTTCTGTTGCCTGGTAATTTTACAAAGTAATCGAAGGCTCTGGGAATTTAGTTGGTGAAGATTGTTTAGCTCCGTGGCCTATTGAATGGAGCCACCAAAAATTTGAAAGATGGTAGGAGTTGCTGCATCAGCTTGAGCATTACCTGTGTTAGAGGGTCGGAAAGATCAGAGTGTGCCCTGATGTGTCCTAAGAAAAATGGGTGTTGTCTGGCCTGAATTAGCTGCTGAAGCTGGTGAAACAGAAAGGCCGCATTGGAAGAAGCTTTAATGGCGGGTGAAATCTCCAGCAGGGGCACAGAATGAGCAATGTAGGCACTGTCTGTATGAATATTAACAGGATTATCACAAAATGTTATAAAAACTTGTGTTATGGCAAACAATTTCACAAACTGTGCTGAATGATAGACAGTATCAAAGGTTGTAGGCTGGTTATTGACAACAAAGACCACACAGCCATTACTGGAACCGTCTGTAAAGACAGTAAGGGCTTGGAACTGGGAGCCTTTTGAGTAATTTTGGGAAAAATAAATGGATGTATCTGGACAAAATGTAAAAGGGTGTCATTGGGGACGTGGTTATCAATTGTTCCCAAATGGCCTGATTGGGCAATACCCCATTCATCCCCTCTCTGTAGTAAAAATTGGG
Source organism: Callospermophilus lateralis (assembly GCF_048772815.1). Lineage (NCBI taxonomy): Eukaryota > Metazoa > Chordata > Mammalia > Rodentia > Sciuridae > Callospermophilus > Callospermophilus lateralis. The sequence continues at coordinate 584,655 of NW_027514363.1, forward strand.
TTTGGTCATTAGTATATGGAATTAAAATATTATCAGGGTCTTTGCCAAAATGTTGTCGAGAAAGCAAACGACCTTTAATAATAATAGAAGCTACCTGAGCAAGATAAACGGTAATAAACTTGGAGGATGTGGTGGATAAATGGACCCAAAGCAAGGGGAAGCCTTTATTTTTAAAATATGGATATCACTGCCAAAATTTTTCTGAGGGTATATGAGGAGTGTGTAAAAGAACCAGAACCAGAGGAAGGTTATAAGAAATTTGTGTAACAAACTGTTTGGCAATGGCCTCTGTGACTTGGTTTAATGCCTGTCATGCCTCGGGAGTAAGCTTTTGAGGGGAGGAAGGGTAGGAATCACCTCTCAAAATATCATTAAGGGGCAAAAGTACACAAGTGGATAATTATAAATATGTTCTTAGCCATTGAATATCTCCCAGTAATTTTTGAGAATCATTAAGGGTGTGAAGATGGTTCACACGCAGTTGTATTTTAAGAATTTGGATCTGATTATCTTGAAGTTTAAGGCCCAAATAGGTATAAGGGTCCTGTGTTTAAACCTTATCAGGAGCTATCCGTAGTCTCAAGGTAGTGAGGGTTTTCTAAAGGTCCAAGTAACAATTATTAAGGTCATGGTAATTAGGTGCAGCAATTAAAAATTCATCCATATTATGTAAAACATAAAATTGTGGTCATCACTCTCTCACAGGGTCTACTGCTTGAACAACTTATATTTAGCAAAGACTAGGGCTGTTGGCCATACCTTGGGGAAGAACCTTCCATTGAAATCTCTGCATAGGGCCGTGGAAATTAATGGAAGGGAGACTAAAGGCAAAATAGGGTCTATCCTCAGGATGTAAAGGAATGGTAAAAAAGCAAACTTTTAAGTCAATAACCATTTTACAATAGTTTTGGGAATAGCCATTGGTGTGGGAATTCGAGACAGTAGTGCTCCCATCAGGCACATAACTTTATTACTGGCACACAAATATTGTAAAAGATGCCGCTTGTCTGATTTTTTCTTGATAACAAAAATAGGAGTAATCCATGGTGAGGTTGAGGGCTCTACATGGCCGGCTGCCAGCTGTTCCTACACTAACATGGAGGCAGCCTCCAATTTTTTTGGGGGGGTAAGGGGCCACTGATCCACCCACACAAGAGTCTGAGTCTCCCAAATAATTTTATCTGCATGGGGTACAGGAGGGTCAGGAACCGACACTAAAAATCAGAATACCCAAGTCCATATGTATTTGTTTTTTTATGAGTTTTATAGTCCCCACCAGTCCTTGTCTCAGTCTCACAAGGCCTGTACCAGGGACAAAATTTATACGAAGCATTTGATGAGTCATCATGGAATTGGGACTGGCAAGAATGACTTCCATTTGACTCAAAATATCTCGGCCCCATAGGTTAACAGGGAGGTCAGGAACAATGAAAGGAGTGACAGTCACCTTATTACCCTCTTTATCAGTAAAGCTAAGAGCCCTAGAACTGACATGGGGATTTTTTGACTCTTAACCCTTTTAGGTCATTCAAGGATGGGGTGATGGGCCAACCTGATGGCCAGTATTTGTGAGAAATAATTGTGGCATCAGCTCCAGTATCTAGAATTCCTTGGAATTCCTTTTTTTCAATAAGTAAGGTAAGGGTGGGTCTATTGTGAGAAATGGGCTGAACCCAATATACATCAGAGCAGCCGAGGGAGGCTGTCCCCCATTTTATGTTTGGGCGGTGGAAGTGCCTCCTGAATCCAAGGGAAGGAATATTAATTGTGCAAGTCTTGTTCCTGCTGGGATGGCCGCAACTCCATTAATAGCTGTTGCTAGTATTTTTATTTCTCCAGTGAAATCATTATCATTAATGCCAGGGAAGACCTGAACACCATTTAAGGTAGCAGAGACTCTTCCAAGAATAAGGGCACTCGTATGAGATGAAGGGGGACCCATAATTCTAGTGGGTATTATCTGGTGCCCTTGCATTGAGTCTAATATTGTATCGGTGGTGGCACAGAGGTCCAATCCTGCGCTGCCTGGGGTGGCTAGTTGGAGGGAGGCAATTGTGGGGAAGAATTTTGTGGTAGGTTTGGAGTTTGGAAGGCAATAAACCTTATTGCCCCTGGTTTTGTCCTGGGGGAGGTCGTGGCCAGGGGCTGGCCCCGCAGGGTTTTCCTGAGAAGCAGGAAGAAATAGGCTGTCTGAGGCCATTTGTCTTAGATCTACACTTACTGGCCAAGTGATGACATTTACCACATCTAGAACAAAGGGTAGCTGGGGGCGGTTTAGCCCCAGTTTGAGGAGACGATATTCCTACGCTTTGTTTGTCTTTCAGACACTTGCGTGCAAAATGGCCAGGTTGTTTACAAGTAAAGCAAGTACATGAGCCAGGATTGTGAAAGGCCTTGATAAAGGGGGCATGTAGGGCGAGACCCATGGCATGGGCTGCACCCACCCCTGCACAGAGTCTAATAAAGTCCGAAAGTTTCCCTTTTTCCTTATGTGGTCAAAGAACATCCTGACATGACAGGTTGGCGTTTTCAAAGGCAAGATGTTTTACAAAAGTTCTTTTGCTTTCGCTTGGTCCAAGCAAGCATTCTGCAGCTAGGTTAAGCCGGGGAACAAGGTTTCTATAAGGGTCGTTGGGTCCTTGTCAAATTTTTGCCTAAGAAGTGGTAGCCGAGCCAGTTTGAGGGAGGCATCTCCAAGCATGTAAGCAAGCCATCTGAATCTGCGCCAAAATTCCAGCAGGGAAACGTGCCTATTTAGTTTTAGTGTCAAATGGCGCATAGCCCACTAGCTTAACATAAGTTCAGGATTTAGAGGAGGCCTTAGTTAATTTTTTTTGAGCAGTTTCCTGACAGTGCTCCTCGAAATCTGCATTCCATAACAGGAAATCTCCGGCACTGAGGGTAGCTCGGTCTAAAAATTTCCAATCATTGGGAGTAAGCCATTGTGCGCTGTGGCTTTCTAATAAAGTCAACTTGTAGGGCACAGTGGGGCCATTGTGAGCACAAGTCTTTTTATGTTTTTCAAGAAAACGCAGGCTTAATTTTTTTGTAGACACTCTGGGTTCCTTCCTGCCTAGGGGTGAACTCCTCATCCTCTGAGTCCTGATCTCATTGATCCATTTCCCCCACTTCCTCCTCTTGATCCTCGTCTAAGTCTTTGACCTCAGCCTGGGCAGGCTTATCTATCTGACTGCGGGTGACTGGGAAGGCGAGAACAGGCTGATGGAGTGGCTTAGCCTTTGTATTAGACCGCCGTGGGCCAGTTTGCATTGACTCCGTGCCTAAGGCTAATGAACAGAGCTCAGAGTCTAGGGATCTTAATTCTTTTAAAAGTTTGATCTGTTCCCGTCTATGTTGGAGAGACTCTCACAAGGGAGCCAGGCTAGGCAAGGGAAGTGGGGAAAAATATCTGGGTTGCATTTTTCTCCTGAAAGGCTGGAGCACAAAAGGCAGGAGGGATATAGGAGGTAGGTAGATGTGTAAGTCCTATAGCCTGTGGCAGGGTCCTGAGAGGTGGCGCATCTTCTGAATGGTAGCTTGCTGCTTCCTTCTCCAAGGTAGCCTCCGTCCCAGGGGTCAATGTGTCTCTGGGATTTAAAACTCGATAAAGGTGTTTGGTAACCATTGGAGCCTTATTCATTAGGGTGGTATTTTGAGGGGGACTAGGAAGGTTCCCAGGGTCCTGGGGAGACTGAGAAGGGTCAATGTCTATACTAACTGATGGGCATGCCGTGGGGAGACGAGAGGTGTTTTGCATAGTCTCTTCTCCAATCCTTACAAGTTGTAAGGTACCATTGTCAAAGGGTGAACTTTTAAGAATTTCATTAATTAAGTTCCAGTAAGAAAAGGTGGGAACTGGCACTTTTTCTGGGCCAAAGGTTTCATAATAATCTTTTAAACAGTCTCTTACTCTAAGCCATCTTTTGCCATCAATGGTCACTTCAATGTGAAACCATGTACACAATTCTCCTATGTATTAGAAGAAAAATTTTAAGTCCTTTTTCTTAACACGCATCCCTCATGTCTTGAAGGACTCCTTGAGGCCTGACAAAAACAAATCATGTGACGAAACTGCTTGTCCCATGGTGGGTCACTCACCGTGCGTCATCCCCACTCTCCTCCTGGATCTGTCTCTTTGTGGTGTCTGCTGAGGCAATCGCGAGCTCCACTTGATGAAGTCTTCCAGGAGGACGGGGTTCCCAATCAGTCAAAGGCTCGAGCCCCAGTCAGTGGGTGCCAGTAGTCACGGCTGGAAAGACACATCAACAGGGGCAGCGAACCTAGATGCGGAGGAATGAAGGGACAAGAGACACGAGAGATGACAGCAAGACAGGAGTTCTGATCAAGCTGCAAACTTTTATTTTTCACACAGGGGCATTTATATGCTGGAGATGGGAAAGCTCTCTTATCCAAAGTTCCTGGATGTCTTCACAAGGTGAGACAAACTCAGGATGTTTCAGGAATACAGATGGCAACAGGATGTCTCAGAGACACAGTTGGCTACAGGATGTCTCCCAGACAGGATGTCTCCATGGGGGCTGTTTCTTGTAAGTGTCAGGCTATTCTTTGAAGGTGAATTCCTTCTACGCCTGACAGTCAGGGATTCAGTATTTCAAATGGAAAATTGGAAAAAGAATCCAATGTGTATTCAGAACAATGCCTTGACATTACCTTCATCCCATGTAAGACACAATTAGAGGAGAAGAGTTAGAAAATCTGTGAATACACATCTGGAATGGAAAATGCTCACGAGTTCACAACCTTGGAGGTGGTATAGGAGTTTCCAAAAGTCAGGGACAGGGTAAAAACACCACAAACATGGAGCTCTGCCGGCCTAAATATTTCTTGAGAAACTTCATCTGAGGTTGTTTTTAGGAGCTTTAGCTTCCTTTATAGTGAGACGATCAAAGCTGGGTCAGCATCTATGTGACCTAGAGGACATTGTTTCTTATTTTCCAATGAACATGAGGCAGCAGTGCTGAATTCTCTCTTTGTAGGGAAACTGTGGCCACTGGTGGCTAAGTGTCTCCCAGGGTGGAATGTGAAGCCATTGGTCATCCTCCAATTTTTGTGGTGTTTCTTGCAGCTGCACTGGGAGTTTGATATTTGCTTCACAAAATACAAGAAGTTCAACTGGGACACAGTGATGGAGGGAGTTCTGTCACGTGTGGTGGGTAAGGGTCTGCAGGAGAATGCACCAACAAGGCTTCTATCCCACATAGCTTGCCCTCTTGACCATAGCAATCTGATTGTAAACATTGCCCTGAATCCTCTCCATATAACAAGATGCCTTTACATACAAGGATCTGGGGCTTGTACCATGTCAGTCACAAACCATTTGGAAGCGAAGGGCAGATGCAGATGACCCGACCACAGATGTTTTAACACACACCAGCACACCACTGCTCTAGGCCGACTACTCAGCAGGCTCCAAATTACTGGCATCTCCGTTCTACACCATTTTCATGAAACCCAGTCAATCAAGGCACTGTCTGGTACACTGATGGTCATCAATAGGACATCCATAGGTTCTCCAGGTCCACCCGGTCATGGGAATGTCAAAAATTTAAAGGTATTTATCTAGCCATTTTTCAAGGGTGAAGTTGGAGGCACTGTGGGTTTCAATTCATTCAGGAATGATTAAATGGAGAGGAAGCTCATTTCAATGAAAGCTCTGGAGAACTATCACACGCAAGGCTTCCCAAAGACAGGCCAAAAGGTCCCATGAAGCCAGACCTATTGAGGTCTACAATTTGAGGTCCATATGTGTTTTGACTTGCAACTATGGCTGCCAAGTCTTTAAGAATAAAATCATGTGATATCCTTCCCAAGATTCCCAGTGCTCTGTGGAAAGCCAACCTGGGCATAGATCCCAGTTTCCAAGGGCGACTCTCATGCATGGCCTCCTAAAATCCCAACACAATACAAGGCAATACTTCTTTGAGGTAAGTTCCAGAACTCAGTCTCTAAGGAGAATCACACCAGTGTTCAAGCCCAGGTGGACCCATTCATCTATTCCAAGCGCCACACAAATGACCGCAATTAAAATCAAGACACTCCCACATGGCCCTCATTTTCTTCCATATAGACACTCATCATAACCTCTGGCTGGAGGTTTCCATGAGGGGCACAGCCTAAGACAGTGTCCAAAATAAGCTCCCTTGCATCCATTTGCCTAAAGTCAGTGTGGCCGGGACATCCTTCCTGTGAACCAGGAGTGTTCAAAGAGGCCTGCCGTTAATATTGCTCTTATTCTCAATTTTGAGGCCTACTGACTGTGGTGTTTAGATTCTTTATGTTAATTGGAGTCATGAGAAAACCCAAGAACCTATGGTCTAGTGTCTGCAGGGCTTTGAAGAACTCATTTGACCCAAAGGATCCATATTCTCAATGATGGAAGTCAGAAACCTTACAGAGGAAGGCGAGAAACTTCATCCAAAATGACTGCTCTTTTGGCTTTTTGATTTGCATGCACACATGGGATTTTTCTTTAGATCCATCAGGTGCTGAGAATCTAAGCCACAGCCTCACACAGGGCCAAGAGGCTGATTCAGACACATCCCTTTCCAAAGCAATTAAGAAAGAGCCACAGGTAATGTTTATACATTTCCATTTGAAAACTGTTTTCTTCAGGCTTCAAAAAGGCATAGCCTGAGGCAAAGACCTTCCTGACATTCAGGGCAACAGAAGGATATGTAAGCAAAAGGCCCAAAGCGGGGTTTTTCCATTGAGACTTTCCTGGTCACACTGATATCTGAGTTTTCTGAGATGCTCATCATTTCCTTCAGCTCTCTAGTACATGGCCGTATCACAGAGCGTGGAGGTGGTTCATATCTTGGACACAATACCATGAGCGTATTCTGGAGGTTGCCCATATTTCAGGTAGAGAACAGGAACTTAAGAAGATATTAGGTGTTGCCCATCCATTAGGCAAGCCGCAGACCATTCATAAATTGGGCAGAATGAATGCTGGGAAGATTTCTACTAGAAAGGACACATGTATTTATGCATTCTCTTTTCTATTGTCTACAACCATGGACACAGTGGGATACACAGATATAGAAAGACTAGCCTTGTCAAACGACTTACTAGAATCAGTTCACACCAAACCAAACAAACCGACTTTCTTACCTATTTTCAGAACATGAGACAAAACCACAAACCAATACCCACACCCACACCCACACAGACCCCCAAGTACCTCTGTGACAATACGGAGTGTCGTTTGATGGTGGGCCATAAGAAATTCCCTCATAATGGGCTGTCCTGTCTCAGATCTAGTCTCTGTGGCCAACTTTGTGAATCTGTAAGGAGCCAGTGGTGAGCCACTATCTGCTTTCTCAGGAAAGGCCCCTCTTCAGACCTTCCTGGCATTTGGCCATCCTCACATAAGTAGGTACCAAGAAAGACTGACTCTGTCTTTGGTAAATCCGAAAAATTTTGACCACTGGGACTGTGACTGGGACTGGCTCTGGATGCCTGGCTTTCTGGATCCCAAGTTCAGAGAATTCCATCACCAAGGAAGTGAGGTGAGGTCACTTCCTTCAGGAACTGAATGAGGTCCATACCTTGGCAACCACTTTGTCCTAACAGTTGCTTCCAAGGGTCCCATGAGATGGAGGCTGCACCTACTTACTCTGACATTTTCACAAGTTAGAATGATATAAAACCATAGGCACCCAGGAACAGCTCTCCACACAGGCCTGGTTTGCTGCATCTTCTTTACATTAAGAAGAGAGAGGCTGATTCTGACACAACCCTTCATCCTGACCAGGTTGTTTGCAATGAAAGATGACTTTTGCTCTCTGAGGTCCTTAATAGCTTCCTACATCTTCTCCAGGGATCATCTTTAATGACCTTTGAGGTTCTCAGCAGGTGAAAGATCCCTTAATTTCTGTCTTGTAAGACCAACTCTGTCCCTGCTCTTCTGTAAAGTTAGATTGAGGGAAGAGTGTATGGTTAGGGTTAATAACATGTTCAATCTGTGTTAGGAACTATTCTGCTGGATGAATAATGTTATTGGGAACCTACGATATTTATAAGAATATGTAGGTGAAATATATGTATGAAAACAGAAATCTAAGATTTGAAACCCTGAAGGGCATTGGGCCCTTCATTGGTATACTTAGTGTTGACTTACTTTCTGCACAGATGTCTCAGATAAATAAATATACAATGGCATAGGACCTTGTACATTGGATGATTGAATGTGGAAGAGAACATCCAGTCAAAAAGGGATAGTAGGTAAGATTAGGAAGATAGTTGGTAGGTTTTGGAAGGAGAGTGAGTATAGGATTTGGAAAAAAAAAACTTCTTTAGCAATAGGGTTTCTGTTAGAGGGTGAAGGTAAATGTCAGCACATATGAAGATTCAGTCACAATGATGAACTTTGGAAAATATGTAGGAAATCAGATAATAATAGAGACATTACAAAATCAGGGAAAGTACAAAGTGAGTGATAGGATTAGACATTTTGAACAGGGTTGAGTTTGAATATATAATCTTAGGAAGAAACAAATATGTAGTCACCAATAGGATTGACATTTGAGAGCATTAGGCAATGTGGACATGGATGTTTTTAGTAATCCCTGTTCACTTTCCTTTTAGGCTTTGGTACAATCATAAGTGTAACCTTTGCATTTTGTGTCCAGAATATTACTGTGATAAAATGTATATGTAGATGGCGTGACATTAGTATTTCTTCCAGCATTTCTGGGAGCAATGTTTTGAAGTCCTATAAATTAGTATTGGTGGTACAAAGAGGTGTACACTGTGTCTATGAATATAGAGATAGTGCATGAATAGACCACATTGTGAATCAATTATATAACTGGTCCCACTTTAAATAATAGATTGAATTCATATCTGAAAATATATAAGAAATCTTATATCGATATACCATCATTCATTCCAACCAGCAATACATCTAATGGTAATATTAGGGTTATGGTTTATCACGAAGTGTCTTTGAGTTTTGCTTCAAAAGTGATCATGGAAATCGAAAATAATGTGTTTGGAAAGAAGTCTCATGAAAAGACCCATCAAAAACATGGAGGAATACATGTGTTCTGTAGAATAAAGTGATTGAAAGTGAACAAAATGCCTATAAATTTGCAAAATTTTGGATGAAATATATTTGCTATGATGAGCATAAACTGAAGAAATAGTAATGTACCAGTTTTGAATAAAATAAATGTCAAAATGCACAACATGTCCCATAGGAATCTACTTGTATTGATGTTAAACTGGTTCAGTTACTGTGGAAATATTAGGATTTGTATGCACCTTTCACTGAAGATAGTTTTCAGTACTAGGAAACAAATATGTATTTCAGGTGAATGAATAATTTTGAGAATACTCTTGTGAAAATTTGATTATAAATACACATACTTGAATATGAATGAGTTTAGGGAGTGTATAACAAGACATATATTTCATATTTTGAAAAATCTGGAGAGTGTGTATATATATATATATACATACACAAACACACAGACATTAAAAATAGCATAATATATTCCAATTGAAATTCACCATGAAATATATGTCATCTACAGATCCAAATGTATTTATTTTATTGAATATGGATTTATGTATAATGTTCTTAAACAAGGAAGCTCACTCATAGATTGAATTTTCAGTTCCAACAGCTTTTAGGAGGAGTGATCTCTTACAATTTGTATCTGCCAAGTCAGTCACCTCACAAGAATGTACGTGTGGTATCAGGTAAGATTCTATAATTGCATGTAAAAATACATGTGCTGAATAGGATACAGAGAAAGGGATGCCTTGACATTACAATCACGGAGACTAAGGCACAATTAGAGGAGAAGAGTTAGAAAATCTGTGAATAAATATCTGGAATGGAATATGCTCAGGAGTTCACAACCTTGAAGACGGAAGAGGAGATTTCAAAAGTAAGGGACAGGGAAAACAGTCCACAAACATGGAGCTCTGGTTCCCTAAATCCTTCTTGAGAAACTCACTCTGAGTTTGGGCACTTGAAATATATGTTGTTGTCGGGAGATTTAGCTTCCATTGTAGTGAGACAATCAAAGCTGTGTCTGCATCTATGTTACCTCGAGGACATGGTTTCTTATTTTCCAATGAATATGTGGCAGCAGTGCTGAATTTTCTTTAGTAGGTAAACTGTGGCAACTGGGGGATAAGTGTATTCACATGTGGACTGTGAGGCCATTTGGTCATCCTCCACTTTTCGTCGTGTTTCTTGCTGCTGCACTGGGATTTTGGTATTTGCTTCATGATATACAAAGAATTCAACTGTTACCCGGTGCGTGAGTGAGTTCTGTCACTTTTGGTAGGTCAGGGTCTGCAGGAGAATGCACCAACCAGGCTTATATCCCACATGACTTTCCCCCTTGACCATAGCAATCTGATTCTAAACATTGCCCTGAATCCTGTCCATATAACAAGATGCCTTTACATACAAGGGTCTGCTGGCTGCACCATGTCAGTCACAAGTCATTTGGAAGCCAATGGAAGATCCACATGGCCCCACCACAGTTGTTTTATTGCACACCTGCCCAGCACTGCTGTAGGCCCACCTCTCAGAAGGCTCCAACTTCCTGGTATCTCTGTTCTGAACCATTTTTATGAAAACCAGTCAATCAAAGCACTGTCTTGTAATCTCATGATCAGCCACAGGATATCCAAAGATTCTCCAGTGCCACCTGGTCATGGGAAGTTTAAAAATTTCTTGGTATTTATCTACCCATTTTTCAAGGTTGAAGTTGGAGGCACTGTGTGTTTCATTTCATTCTGGAACTATTAAATGGTTAGGAAGCTCATTTCAATGAAATCTCTGCAGAAGTCTCACAGGCAAGGCTTCCCAAACAGTGGCCAAATGATCACATGAATCCAGGCCCATTGGGATCTACATTGTGACATCCGTGTGTTTTGACTCTCATATATGGCTGCCAAGTCTTTCAGAATAAAATCATGTGGTAACCTGGCTGAGATTCCCAGTGCTCAGTGAACAGCCACCCTGGGCCTAGATCTCATTTTACAAGGGTGACTCTCATGTGAATCCTCCTAAAATCCCAACACAATTCATGGCAATACGTCTCTGAGGTGAGGTCCACAACTCAGTCTCTAAGGGGAATCACAACAGAGTTAAAGCCAAGGTGGACCCAGTCATCTATTCCAACGGCCACACATGACCACAATTAAAACCAAAACACTCCCACATGGCCCTCATCTTCTTCCATATGGACACTCATCATTACCTCTGGCTTGAGGTTTCCATGAGGGGCACAGCCCAAGACAGTGTCCAAAATAACCTCCATTGCCCCTCATTTGCCTAAAGTCAGGGTGTCCTGGACACTCGTCCGGGGAACCAGGAGTGATCAAATAGGCCTGCTATTAATATTGCTTTGCTCCTCCAATTTGAGGCCTACTGACTGTCAGGTATAGATTCTTTATGTGATTTGGATTCTGGAGAAAACCCAAGCACCTATGGGATAGCCTCTAAAGGGCTTTGAAGAACTCATTTGATCCAAAGGTTCCTATTCTCACTTGATGGAGGTGAGGAACCTTACAGGGGAAGGCGAGAGACTTCTTCCATAATGACTGCTCTTTTGGCCAATTTAGTTTTGGATGCAAACATGGGATTTTCTTTACATCCATCATGTGCTGAGAATCTAAGCCAAAGCCTAACACAGGACCTAGAGCCTGATTCAGACATATCCCTTTCCAATGCAATTAAGCAAAGAGTCACAGGTGATGCCCATTGATTTCCATTTGAAAACTGTTTTCTTTAGGCTTCCCAAAGGGGTGGCCAGAGGCAAAGACCTTCCTGACATTGAGGGCAACAGAACAATAGGTAACCAAAGCAGTATTTCTCCACTGAAACTTTCCTGATTACACTGATATCTGAGTTTTCTGAGTTGCTCGCCATTCCCTTCAGCTATCCAGTACATAGCCATGTCACAGAGCTTGGTGGTGGTATACATCTTGGACACAAAACCATGAGCCTATTCTGGAAAGTGGCCAGAATTCAGAAAGAAAACAGGAACTTAGGAAGATATCGGGGGTTGCCCATCAATAATGCAAGCCACAGTCCATTCATAAATGGGAAGTATGAATCCGGGGAAGCTTTCTACTAGACAGGACACATCCATTGAAGCATTCTCTTTTCTAATGTCTACAACCCCTGACACAGTGGGATACACAGACCTAGAAACACTCGCCTTTTCAAACGACTTACTAGAATCAATTAACTCCAAACAAAACAAACTGCCTTTCTTACCTATTCTCAGAACATGAGACAAAACCACAAACACACACCCACACCCACAAATGCACCTCCTTCCCCCAAGTAGGTCTGTGACTATCCGCAGTGTCCTCTGAGTGGTGGGCCATACTATGTTTCCATGAAATGGCCTGTTCTGTCTCAGATCTGTTCTCCTTGTCCAACTCTGTGAAGTTGACAGGAGCCAGCGGTGAGCCACAACCTGGTTTCTCAGGAAAGGGCCCTCTTCAGAGCTTTACTGGCATTTGGCCATCCTCACATCAGTAGGTACCAAGAAAGACTGACTCTGTCCTTGGTAAATCCAAACAAGTGAGATCACTGGGACTGGGACTGGGACTGGCTGTGGGTGCCTGGCTTCCTGGACCACATGTTCAGAGATTTCGAACACCAAGGAAGTGAGGTGAGGTCACTTCCTTCAGGAACTGAATGAGGTCACTGCCTTGGCAAACACATTGTCCTAATTGTTGCTTCCAAGGCCCCATGAGATGGAGGCTGCCCCTACTTCCTGTGACACTTTCACAAGTTAGAATGGTATATCATCCATAGGCACTCCAGAGCAGCTCTCCACACTGGCCTGTTTTGGTGCATCTTCTCTACATTAAGAAGAGAGAGGCAGATTCAGACACAACCCTTCATCCTGACCAGGTTGTTGGCCATGGAAGGTGACTCTTACTCTCTCAGGTCCTTCATAGCTGCCTACATCTTCTACAGGGATCATTTCTGCATGGACGTTTGAGGTTCTCAGCGGGTGGAAGATCCCCTAAATTCCTGTATTGTAAGACGAACTCTTTCCCTGCTCTTCTGTAAAGTTAGATTGAGGGAACAGTGTATGGTTAGGGTTAATAACATGTTCGATTTGGGTTAGGAATTGTTCTGCTGTATGAATAATGTTATTGGGAACCTGCGATATTTATAAGACTATAGAAGTGAAATATAAGTATGAAAACAGAAATGTTCTAAGGTTGTATGGTAATTCTAGGCTTAAAATAAAAACATGTTGGAGATTTATGTGTATCATTTGTGTTGTATAATTGGACTTGTTATCAAAAAGATATGTACAGTTACATGTTACTTTTTACCCTTAGATAAAATTTAAAAGTATTTTTAAGTTAATGAGAGCCTAATCTCTGTGAAGGTTTTATTGTAAAACACAAAGGTAAAATGCCCATTCATTTCCATGTGAAAACTGTTTTCTTCAGGCTTCAGGAAGGAGTAGCCTGAGGATAAGATGTTCCTGATATTCAGGGCAACATAACAATAGGTAATCAAAAGGCCCAAAGCAGGGTTTCTCCACTGAGACTTTACTGGTCACACTGATATCAGAGTTTTCTGAGATGCATTCCCTTCAGCTATCCAGTACATGGCCATGTCACAGAGCTTGGAAGTGGTACATATCTTGTACATAAAACCATGAGCCTATTTTGGAGAGTGGCCAGAATTCAGGAAGGACACAGGAACGTAAGAAAATAATAGGTGTTGCCCAATGATAAGGCAAGCCACAGTCCATTTATAAAATGCGCAGGATGAATGCTTGGAAGTTTTCTCTTTGACAGGACACACCCATTGAGGCATTCTCTTTTCTAATGTCTACAACCATGGACACAGTGGGATACACAGACATAGAAACACTCGCCTTGTCAAAGGACTAACTAGAAACAGTTCACTCCAAACCAAACAAACCCCCTTTCCTAACTATTCTCAGAACATGAGAAAAAACCACAAACCCACTCAAACACCCACGAAGTCACCTCCTTCCCCCAAGTAGGTCTGAAACTATCCAGAGTGTCCTCTGACTGGAGGGCAATACTATGTTCCCCAGAAATGGCCTGTCCTGTCTCAGATCTGGTCTCCTGGGTCAACTCTGTGAAGTTGTCAGGAGACAGCAGTGAGCCTCTAACTTCTTTCTCTGGAAGGGCCCCTCTTCAGAACTTTCCTGGCATTTGGCCATCCTCACATCACTAGGTACCACAAAAGACAGACTCTGTCCTTGGTAAATCCAAACAAGTGAGACCACTGTGACTGGAGCTTGGACTGGGTCTGGATGCCTGGCTTCCTGAAACCCAAATTCGGAGAGTTCCATCAACAAGGATGTGAGGTGAGGTCACTTCCTTCAGCAACTGAATGTGGTCACTGCATTTCCAACCACTTTGTCCTAACATTTGCTTCCTAGGGTCTCATAATATGGAGGATGCGCCTACTTCCTGTGACACTTTCACAAGTTCGAATGGTATAGAAACAATAGGCACCTGGGAACAGCTCTCCACACAGGCCTAGTTTGGTCAATCTTCCCTACATTAAGAAGAGAGAGGATGATTCAGACACATGCTTTTAACCTGACCGGGTTGTTTGCCATGGAAGATGACGTTTGCTCTCTCAGGCCTTTCATAGCTGCCTGCATCTTCTCCAGGGATCATATCTGCATGGACCTTTGAGGTTGTCAACAGGTGGAAGGTTCCCTACACCCCTGTATTGTAAGACCAACTCTGTCCCTGCTCTTCTGTAAAGTTGGATTGAGGGAAAAGTGTATAGTTAGGATTAATAACATGTTCGATTTGTGGTAGGAATCATTCTGTTGGATGAATAATGGTATTGGGAACCTGCAATATTTATAAGAATATACAGGTGAAATGTAATTATGAAAACTGAAATCTAGGTAAGATTTGAATACCAGAAAGGCATTGGGCCCATGATTGGGATACTTATCTTTGAATTATGTTCTGCACAGATGTCTCAGATAAATCAATATACAATGGCATAGGACCTTGTACCTTGGATGATTGATTGTTGAAGAGTTCATCCAGTCAAAAAGGGATAGTCGGTAGGATTAGGTAGATAGTCGGTAGGTTTAGAAAAAAGAGTGAGTATAGTATTTGGACAAAAAGTTCTTTAGCAATAGGGTTTCGGATAAAGAGTGAATGTAAATGTCAGCACATGTGAAGAATCAGTCACTATGATGAACTGGGGAAAATATGTAGGAAAAGAGATATCAATAGAGACATTAGGAAATCAGACAAAATATAAAGTGAGTGATATGATTAGACATTTTCAACATGGTTGAGGTTGAATATATAATCTTGGGAAGAAACAAATATGTACTCACCAATAGGATTGACATTTGAGAGAATTAGGCATCCAAGACATGGATGTTTTTAGTAATCCATGTTCACTTTCCATTTAGGCTTCGGGACAATCCTAAGTGTGACCTTTGCATTTTGTGTCCAGAATATTACTGTGATAAAATGTATATGTAGATCAGTTGACATGAGTCTTTCTTCCACCATTTCTGTGAGCAAAATTTTGAAGATATACAAATTATTATCGAGGGTACACAGAGGTGTACCCTGTGTCTATCAATATAGAGACAATGCATGAATAGACCATACTGTGAATAAATAATATAACTGGTTCCAAATTAAACAATGGATTGAATTGATATTTGAAAGTATACAAGAAATCTTATATTGATATACAATCATTCATTCCCACCAGTTTTACATCTAATGGTAATATTAGGTTTACGGTTTATCATGACGGGTGTGTGAGTTTTGCTTCAAAAATGATAATGGAAATCAAAAATAATGTCTTTGGAAAAAAGTCTCATGAAAGGAGCAGTCAAGAAACGTGGAGGAATACATGTGTTCTGAAGCAGGAAGTGATTGAAAGTAAAACAAATGCGTATAAATTTGCTAAATTGTGAATGAAATATACATACTATGATGTGCATAAACTGGACAAATAGTAATGTACCAGTGTTGAATAAAAATGAACGTCAAAATACAATTATATTCCATAGGAATCTTCTTGCATTTATGTTATACTGAGTCAGTTACTGTAGAAATATTAGAATTTTTTTTGGTGTTATAATACAATTTATTTTAGCACTAGCATGCCACAGAATGTCGAGGAAAGAGCAATGGATTTTTAGTTATCGCACTAGTAATCTATCATTAAATGACTATTTTGGGGAGTCTAGAAATTACATAAGGCTATGTAACATTTTTTTTTATTTAGCATTCATAAAAACTTAGAATTTTGGTAATATTTCTACTTTTTTAATTTTTTTTATTTTTTCAGTTGTTGATCGACCTCATTTTATTTATTTATATGTGGTGCTGAGAATATAACCCAGTGCCTCACACATGCTAGCCAAGCATGTTACCACTGAGCCAGACACCCAGACCCTCCACATTTATCTTATAATCAAACACTCCTCTCCCTCTTCTTTACTCACTTTCTTCCTCATTTTCCCCCTTCTCTCTCTTCCTTTTTCATTTTCCCTCCATAGGAGTTTTTCTCTCATGTCATTACAAACAGTAATATGCTATGAAATTTACATTTAAGAATTTTTTTATAGTCATTCTTTTTTCTTGAGAAAATTTAATAATTATAATAACCTATAGATATATTACAATACATTTATTATACATATGTATCTATATTCATGCATATGTATTACATATGATATATATACATATATATTTAAAAGTACTTTGATTAGCATGTTAGAAATAATATAGACCAAGTCTTTCTTAATTTTCAAGTCTTCTAGAATTAACAGCTTACAGTGAAAATCAAATAAACATATTTAAGTAAACAGGTATCATTCTTATTTATCAATACTTATCATTTAAGTTTTTATATTACATTAAGCTGTGATATGGCATATTAACTCTTATGAATTAGTGAAATTTTATTTGAACAACCTTTTATTTAAGGACCATATGCACTGACATTTTAAATGGCTTTCTTGTGATTTTAATTTCTATCAATTGCATATTTATTGCCAAATACTTATTTTATTAATTTTCATATTCATGATTGATATAAAGTCAATTGTTTAATTCTTCTTGTAAGTAGTTACTTATTACAGTAATAATTCTACATCTTTATAAGAAAAATGGTACAAAGATATTTTCATGCAAAATTAAGAATTATTGCATGCTCTAAATGTTTCATTGTTGATACATATAATAAAGAGCTTTTGATGAGTCTCTTCCCCAGTAAAACATAAAATGCAAAGATATAGTTGGGTATGTATGTCCAAATAAAGATAAGGAAAAATACACATTATCAGCTACAAACTATCAAATAAAAGATGAAAAGAACAATCCAACACATTGTACGAACTTGTCAGATGAGGTAGCCTAAGACTAGACCTGGTCCATGACAAAATATTCACGAAAAAAAATGAAATATGAAAAATATAGGAAATGATATGAATTTTTCATGATGGTAGGTGGATTATCCTTTAATCTCAATATATGTTCATTTCAAAAGCCAGTTTTCTGGTAAAATAAATTTGTGATATTTACAACTACACAAAACAAACTTTCTGCTTATCAAAATGAATGCATCTCAACTCCTTTTTAGCTGATTTCTTCCCACTCAATTTTAAACCTTTGTTTATTTATTTTTATTGGTTTTTCAAAACATTACAAAGCTCATGATATATCATCTTTCATACATTTGACTGAAATGGGTTATGAACTCCCAATTTTCCCCAAATACGAATTGCAGAATCACATCAGTTACACATTCACATTTTTACATAATGTCACATTAGTGACTGTTGTCCTCTGCTACCTTTATTATCCCCTACTATCCCCCCTCCCCTTTCATCCTATCTTCCCTCTCTTCCTCATCTGCTTTTTCACTTCTCTCTCTTGTTCCCGCCTTTCCCCTCACAACGTCTTATATGTAATTTTGTGTAACAATGAGGGTCTCCTACCATTTCCATATGCTTTCCCTTCTCTCTCCCTTTCTCTCTCCCACTTGTCTTTGTTTAATATTAATCTTTTCCTCATGCTCTTCCTCCCTGTTCTATTCTTAGTTACCCTATTTTTATCAAAGCAGACATTTGGCATTTGTTTTTTTAAGGATTGGCTAGCTTCTCTTAGCATAATCTGCTCTAATGCCATCCATTTCCCTGCAAATTCTATGATTTTGTCATTTTTTAGTGCTGCATCCATCGTGTATAGATGCCACATTTTTTTTATCCATTCATCTATTGAATTGCATCTAGGTTGGTTACACAGTCTAGGTATTGTGAATTGTGCCACTATGATCATTGATGTGGCAGTATCCCTTTAGTACACTCTTTTAAGATCCTCAGGGAATAGTCCGAGAAGGGCGATAGCTTGTTCAAATGGTGGATCCATTCCTAGCTTTCCCAGGAATCCCCATACTGCTTTCCATGTTGGCCTCACCAATTTGCAGTCCCACCAGCGGTGTACAAGTGTCCCCTTTTCCCCACATCCTCGTAAACACTTGTTGTTGTTTGACTTCATAATGGCTGCCAATCATACTGGAGTGAGATGGTATCTTAGGGTGGGTTTGATTTGCATTTCTCTGACTGCTAGATATGGTGAGCATTTTTTCATGTACTTGTTGATTGATTGTATGTCCTCCTCGGTGAAGTGTCTTTTCAGGTCCTTGGCAGATTTGTTGATTAGGTTATTTGTTATCTTATTGATAATTTTTTTGAATTCTTTGTATATTCTGGATATTAGGGCTCTATCTGAAGTGTGAGGGGTAAAAATTTGTTCCCAGGATGTAGGCTCTCTATTTACTTCCCTTTTTGTTTCTCTTGCAGAGAAAAAAAAACTTTTTAGTATAAGTAAGTCTCATTTTTTTATTCTTGTTAAGAACTCTTGGGCTATGAGCGTCCTATTAAGAAATTTGGAGCCCGACCCCACAGTATGTAGATCGTAGCCAACTTTTTCTTCTATGAAACGCAGTGTCTCTGATTTTATATCTAGATCCTTGATCCATTTTGAGTTAAATTTTGTGCATGGCGAGAGAACGGGATTCAGTTTCATTTTGTTGCATATGGATTTCCAATTTTCCCAGCACCATTTGTTGAAGATGCTATCCTTCCTCCACTGCATGCTTTTAGCCCCTTTATCAAATATAATAAAATTGTAATTTTGTGGATTGGTTTCTGTGTCCTCTCTTCTGTACCACTGGTCCACCTGCATTTTTCGGTACCAGTTCCATGCTGTTTTTGTTACTATTGCTTTGTAGTACAGTTTGAACTCTGGTATCGCTATACCTCCAGATTCACACTTCCTGCTTAGAGTTGCTTTTGCTATTCTGGGTCTTTTATTTTTCGATATGAATTTCATGATTGATTTATCTATTTCTACAAGAAATGCCGTTGGAATTTTGATTGGCATTGCATTAAACCTGTAGAGAACTTTGCGTAATATTGCCATTTTTATGATGTTAGTTCTGCCTATTCATGAACAGGGCACATGTTTCCATCTTCTGACATCTTCTTCTATTTCTCTCTTTAGATTTCTGTAGTTTTCATTATATAAATCTTTCACCTCTTTTGTTAGGTTGATTCCCAAGTATCTTATTTTATTTGAGGATGTTGTGAATAGAGTGGTTTTCCTCATTTCCATTTCAGAAGTTTTTTTTCTGTTATACAGGAATGCATTTGATTTATGCGTGTTAATTATATATCCTGCCACTTTTCTGAATTCATTTATTAACTTTAGCCATTTCTTTGTAGACATTTTTGTGTCTGTTAAATATATTATCATGTCATCTGCAAATAGTGATACTTTAAATTCTTCTTTTCCTATTTTTATGCCTTTAATTTCTTTTGTCTGTTTAATTGCTCTGGCTAGTATTTCAAGAACTAAATTGAATAGAAGTGGTGATAGAGGGCATCCCTGTCTTGTTCCAGATTTCAGAAGGAATGCCTTCAGTTTTTTCTCCATTTAGGATGATGCTAGCCTGAGGTTTAGCATATATAGCTTTTACAATGTTGAGGTAAGTTCCTGTTATCCCTAGTTTTTATAGAGTTTTGAACATAAATGGATGCAGAACTTTGTCAAATGCTTTTCTGCATCTATCGAGATGATCATATAGTTCTTGTCTTTAAGTCTATTGATGTGGTGAATGGCATTTATTGATTTTCGTATATTGAACCATCCTTGCATCACAGGGATGAATCCTCCTTGATGATGTTGCACAATTTTTTTGATATGCTTTTGTACTCGATTTGTCAGAATTTTATTGAGAATTTTTGCATCCAAGTTCATTAGAGAAATTGGTCTGTAGTATTCTTTCTTTGAAGTGTCTTTGTCTGGTTTCGGGATCAGGGTGATGTTGGACTCATAGAATGAATTTGGAAGAGCTCCTTCTTTTTCTATTTCTTGAAAAAGCTTGAAAAATATTGATTTTAATTCTTCTTTGAAGGTTTTGTAGAAATCCGCTGTATTCCCATCCGGTCCAGGGCTTTTTTGGGGTTGGCAGTCTTTTGATTGCTTCTTCTATGTCTTCCTTTGTTATTGGCCTGTTTAAATTGTTTGTGTCTTCCTGACTCAATCTGGGCAGATTGTATGACTTAAGAAATTTATCAATATCTTCACAATATTCTATTTTATTGGAATATAGTGTTTCAAAATACTTTCTAATTATCTTCTATATTTCTGTAGTGTCTGTTGTGATATTGCCTTTTTTATCCCACATGTTAGTAATTTGAATTCTCTTTCTTCTTCTCTTCCTTAGCGTGGCTAAGGGCCTGTTGATCTTATTTATTTTTTCAAAGAACCAACTTTTAGTTTTATCAATTTTTTCAACTTTTTTTTTGTTTCAATTTCGTTGATTTCTGCTCTAAATTTAATTATTTCTTGTCTTCTACTACATTTGCTGTTGTTTTGCTCTTCCTTTTCCAGGTTTTTGTGGTGTAGTTTAAGTTCATTTATTTGTTGTTTTTTTTTTTCTTTTTTTGAGGAAAGAACTCCAAGAAATGAATTTCCCTCTTAAAACTGCTTTCATTGTGTCCCATAGATTCCGGTATGTTGTGTCTGTATTGTCATTTGTGTCTAAGAATTTTTTATCTCCTTCTTTATGTCTTCTGTAACCCATTGGTCATTCAGTAGCATGTTGTTCATTTTCCATGTGATGTAGGATTTTTCCTTCCTTCTTTTCTCATTGATATCCAGTTTCATTCCATTATGATCAGATATGGTGCACGGTATAATCTCCATGCCTTTATATTTACTAAGAATTGCCCTATGGCATAATATATGGTGTATCTTTGAGTAGGATCCATGTGCTGCTGAGAAGAACATGTATCCACTTGATGATGGTTGATATATTCTATATATGTCGGTTAAGTCTAGGTTATTGATTGTGCTGTTGAGTTCTATAGTTTCTTTATTCAGTTTTTGTCTAGAGGATCTCTCTAATGCCGAGAGTGGTGTGTTGAAGTCACCCATAATTATTGTGTTGTAGTCTATTTGACTCTTGAACTTGAGGAGAGTTTGTTTTATGAATGTTGCACCTCCATTGCTTGGTGCATACAAATTGATAATTGTTTTTTTCTTGTTGGTGGATGATTCCTTTTAACAGAATATAGTGTCATTCTTTATCCCTTTTGATTAACTTAGGTTTGAAGTTGATATTATTCCATATGAGTATGGCAAATCCTTCTTGCTTCCGAGGGCCATGTGAGTGTTATGATTTTTCCCAACCTTTTACCTTCAGCCTGTGTATGTCTTTTCCTATCATATGAGTCTCCTGAAGGCAGAATATTGTTGGATTTGTTTTTTTGATCCAGGTTACTAGCACATGTCTCTTGATTAGTGAATTTAGGCCATTAACATTTAAGGTTACAATTGAAATATGATTTGTACTTCCAGTCATGTTTATTTATTTATTATATTTTAGTTTGGATAGTTTTTACTTTTTTGGTTACTTTCCTCCCGCTTTACTGAGATACTTCCCACTGTTAGTTTTGGGCACTATTTTTTAACTCTTCTTCTTGTAGTATTTTGCACAAAATGCTTTGCAGTGCTGGTTTTCTGGCTGAGAATTGTTTTAGCTTTTGTTTATCGTGAAAGACTTTAATTTCATTGTCAAATCTGAAGCTTAACTTTTCTTTATATGGTATTCTTGGTTGGAATTCTTTTTTTTTTTTTCAGCATTTGAATTACACTGTTCCAGGATCTTCTCACTTTCAAAGAATGTGATGAAAAAATCAGTTGTTAACCTAATTGGTTTACCCCTGAATGTAATCTGCCTCCTTTCTCTTATAGCTTTTAATATTCTCTCCTTGTTCTGTATGTTGGCTATCTTCATAATTATATGTCTTGGAGTTGGTCTATTTTGGTTTTGAATGTTTGGGGTCCTGTAGGCTTCCAGGAATTGGCAATCCAATCCATCATTCATCTCTGGGAAGTTTTATAGAATTATTTCATTTAATATGTTGTCCATTCCTTTGGTTTGAATCTCTATGCCTTCTTCTATCCTGATGACTCTTAAATTTGTTTTTTGTTTTTTTATGACATCCCATATCTTTTGAATAAATTCCTGGTGGGATTTAAGCATCTTTTCTGTGTTTACTCAATTCTTTTCAAGTTGATAAACTTTGTCTTCATTATCTGATGTTCAGACTTCTACTTGATCTAGTCTATTTGTAATATTCTCGTTTGAGTTTTTAATTTGGTTTATATTTTCCTGCATTTCTAGGATTACTGTTTAATATTTTTTTAAGATCTCTATCTCCTGGTAATGCTCATTCTTTGCCATTTGAATTTGTTTGCTTAATTCATTTTCAAAATATACTTTTATTGCTTGGACTTGCTGCCTCATGTCTTCTCTAATATTCCTTTCCATCTGAGTTCGGTATGCCTTGAGTTCTTTCCCTATCCCTGTTTCTGATGCTTCAAGGTCCTCCTGTAGATTTAAGTTGTCCTGCATTGTTTGTACTCCTTTTTTGCCCTTGTTTTTTCATGATGTTCACGTTACTTTCCAGCTCTATTTGATTGCTGTGTTTCTGCTTTATTCTTTAGATTTGTTTTGGTGTTGTATATCTCTGTTGTCTCTCCTTTGTGTTGGTAAACTATGCCTGCTAAAGTGGATTCCGCTTGGAAGTAATTCCGAAGGCCGAGCTCCAGTGATGTCACCTCTCTGCTTTGGCCGGCCCCAGGCTCCTTGCCGAGGTGTCCGAATTGGGGGATGGGACTTGACTGTCTCTGGTTTGTTTTAGCTCTGGGTCACTGGCAGGCGGGCGGTCTCAAGCCGCCCAATTGCGCGGTTGGTCGCCAGCGGGCAGGCGGTCTCCAGCCGCCCAGTCACGCGGGCAGCAGGTGGGCTGTCGCCGTTGGGTTGTCAATCTCTAGCCACGCAGTCTCACACTCGGTTGCCGGCGGGCGGGCATTCCTCAGCCCCCCAGTCACTCAGGCAGTGGGTGGAATGTCATGTGCAGGACTGCGGTCTCCAGCCGCCCAGTTACAAGGGCCTGCCTTCTAGTCCTTTGGTTTCTCCTGCTTGTCCTGGTTTCTTTTTCTAGACCAGATTTCCCCTGAGTGATGCCTCTCGGCAGTTCAAACTGTACTCTGTGCCTGCCGTTTGTTGGGTGTGGAGGGTGTCTTTTGGGAACCCAGACACTCTATTGTTTTGAGTTTTTCCACTTACCCCTCCCCCAGCACTGGCTATAAACGTTTCGTTATGGCCACTGATGGTAGGGGGAGTCGAAAGTCAGGTGTCTCTAGTTTTTCTTGCGTCTTTATGCAGGCTTGCTCTGATTAACCCTCCCCCGGAAAGCTTAGGAGACATTTTATGCGAATTCCCCGCTGTATGAGAGATGAGCTGAGTAACACACATCTGTTTTATTGTTGCAGTCTATTGGAGAGGGGCGGTGGTTACTTCAGATCTCAAAGATGGTGGCCGCTTGTTTCCTTGGTGGAGTTTCTTTTGTGGGGGATAGAACTATACCACTTTCTTCCCTGTCTGAATTCCCAAACTCAGCCCGGGGATCAGTGGGAGCTCAGCCGGCAGGATTCCACAGAATCCACAGCAACATTTCTCCCTGCTTCAGGTCCCTTCTCGGTGGTGCCCCGCCATCTGAAACAGCAGGCCTGGCTGCATGATTCAATCAGCCCGGATCTCTGATTGCACAGTTGGCTATTGGGAACCCCGGCACTCTATTGTTTTGATTTTTTTTTTTTTTCCGCTTGCCCCTCTCTCAGCGCTGGCTAGACAGGTTTTTTTCACCACTGATGGGAGGGGGAGTTGAAAGTCAGGTGCCTCTAGTTTTCCCCTATCTTTATGCAGGCTCCCTCTGATAATCTCTCCCCCAGAAAGCCTAGGAGAGATTTGATGCAAATTCCCCGAAGTATGGGAGAGGAGCTGAGTAACAGTAACAGAATAACAACATTTTATTGTTGCATTCTGTAGGGGAGTGGCTGTCGTTACTTCAGCTCACCAAGATGGTGGCCGTTGGTTTCCTTCGTGGAGTTTCTATTGTGGGGGTTAGAACTGTACCACTTCCTTCCCCATCTGAAACCCTGAACTCAGCCCAGGGCTCAGTGGGGACTCTACTGGCAGAATTCCACAGAATCTGCATCAACGTTTCTCCGTGATTATTGATCGCATCTCGGTGGTGCCCTGCTGTCTGTAGCCACTGGACTGGTAGCGCGGATCAGTCAGACAGGATCTCCGGTCGCAGAGTTGGCTCATGTTTGAGACTCATTTACCGGACCTCAGTGCTAGAAATCCTTCTTCTAGGTTTCAGTGCACCCCCATTTTGCTGTAAGTTCCTAACAAGATAGTTTTTTGTCGTTCTTAGTCGTTAGTCACCTGCGCAGTGGCGCGGTACACTGGGTATGATGCTCTCTATTCGCGGCCATCTTGCAATGTCAAAATATTATGATTTGTATGCACCATTCACTAAAGTTAGTTTTCAGTATTAGGAAACAAATATGTATTTCAGGTGGATGAATATTTCTGAGAATAATCTTGTGAAAAGTTCATTATAAATCCTCATACATGAATATGAATAATTTTAGGAAGTGTATGATAAGACACATATATTTCATATTTTGAAAAATCGGGAGAGTATATATATATATATATATATACACACACACACACAAACACACACACCGAGACATTAAAAAGTAGCAATATATATGCCAATCGAAATTCATCATTAAATATATAACATCCACTTATCGAAAAATATACATTTTACTGAAAATGGATTTATGCATAATGTTGGTCAACTAGGAAGCTCACCCATAGGTTGAATTTTCTGTTCCAACAGAGGTTAGGAGGAGTGATCTCTTCTCACAATTTTTATCTGCCATGTCAGCCACCTCAGAAGAATGTACATGTGATACCAGGTAGGATTCTATTTGTGCATATTAAAATACATGTGCTTAATAGGCTACAGAAAAAGGGAGAGAGGAATTCACATATTTGTTAATTTTAAAAACACATGGAGAACTATGTCAATAAACATTAAGGGATGTCCAACTACATACCATGCCTTCTCTGAATTGCTGGTATTTGTATTCTTTTTGGGTTACTATTCTCCATCATATAAGGATTAGTAGTCAGAGTCTAGTAGGGTATGGGTTAGTGTCAGAGATTCAGTATTTCAAATGGAAAATAGGAAAGTAAACCCAATGTGTTTGCAAATATGTGCTACACAAAAATCTTCCCACTCACATTAAAAACAATCCCTTGATATTACCCTCACTGGAAGAAATACACAATTAGAGGATAAGAGTTAGAAAATCTGTGAATACATACCCGGAATGGAATATGCTGAGGAGTTCACAACCTTGGAGGTGGTAGATGAGTTTCCAAAAGTAAAAGACAAGGTAAACACTCCACAACATGGAGCTCTGCAGGCCTAAAGACTTCTTGAGATACTGCCTCTGAGTTGGGACACTTAAAATGTTTGTTGTTGTCGGTAGCTTTAGCATCCTATGTAGTGAGACCATCAAAACTGGGTCAACATCTATGTGACCTGGAGGACATGGTATCTTATTTTCCAATTAAAATGAGGTAGCAGTGCTGAATTCTCACTTTGTGGGTAAACTGTGGCAACTGGGGGATAAGTGTCTCTCCGTGTGGACTGTGAAGCCATTTGGTCATACTCTACTTTTCGTGGTGATTCTTGCTACTGCACTGGGAGTTTGGTATTGGCTTAATGAAATACAAGGAGTTTAACTGGGACACAGTGCTGGAGGGAGTTCTGTCACGTGTGGTGGGACAGGGTCTCCAGGAGAATGCACCAACCAGGCTTATGTCCAACATAGCTTGCCCCCTTGACCATATCAACCTGATTCTGAACATTGCCCAGAAACCTATCCATATAACAAGATGCCTTTACATATAAGGGTCTGCTGGCTGCATCATGTCAGTCACAAGCCATTTGAAAGCCAATGGCCAATCCACATGAAACCACCAGAGATGGTTTATCTCACACCTACCCACCTTTGCTGTAGGCCCACTACTCAGCAGGTTCCAACTTACTGGCATCTCTGTTCTACACCATTTTTGTGAAACCCAGTCAATCAAGGCACTTTCTCGTACACTCATGATCAGCAACAGGATCTCCAATGGTTTTCCAGTGCCACCTGGTAATGGGAATTTCAAAAATTTCATGGTATTTATCGAGCCCATTTTTTTAAGGTTGAAGTTGGAGGCACTGAGGGTTTCATTTAATTCAGTAACCATTAAATGGTGAGGAAGCCCATTTCAATGAAAGCTCTGGAAGACTCTCACAGGCAAGGCTTCCCAAAGAGTTGCCAAATGGTCACATAAAGCCAGGCATATTGAGGTCTACAATGTAAAATCCTTGCGTGTTTTGACTCTCAACTATGGGTGCTAATTCTTTCAGAAAAAAATTATGTGATAACCTGGCTGAGATTCCCTGTGCTCTGTGGAAATCCTTCCTGGGCACAGATCTCAGTTTCCAAGGGTGACTCTCATGCATGGCCTCCTAAAATCCCAACAAAACTCATGGCAATACCTCTCTGAGATCAGTTCCAGAACTCAGTCTCTAAGGGGAATCACACTAGAATTCAAGACCAGGTGGAGCCAGTCATATTTTTCAACAACCACACTAATAACCACAATTAAAACCAGAACACTTCCACATGGCCGTCATCTTCTTCCATATAGGTACTCATTTTAACCTCTGGCTGGAGGTTTCCATGAGGGGCACAGCCCAAGACAGTGTCCAAAATAAGCTCCCTTGCCCCTCATTTGCTTAACGTTGGGGTGGCCTGAACACCTTCCTGTGAACCATGACTTATCAAATAGGCCTGCCGTTAATACTGCTCTGCTTCTCCAATTTGAGGACTACTGACTGTGGGGTTTAGATTCTTCATGTGAATTGGAATCATTGGAATCACCTATGGGCTAGCCTCTGAAGGGCTTTGAAGAACTTATTTGACCCAAAGTCACCCTATTCTCACTTGATAGAGGTCAGGAACCTTACAGAGTTAGGGAGAGACTTCATCCACAAAAACTGCTCTTTTGGCCATTTTGGTTTTGGATGAACACGTGGGATGCATAAGGTGCTGAGTATCTAACCACAGCCTCACACAGGGCCAAGAGGCTGTTTCAGAAACATCCATTTCCAAAGCAATTAAGCAAAGAGCCACAGGTGATGCCCATTAATTTCCATTTGAAAACAGTTTTCTTCAGGCTTCACAAATTAGTGTCCTGAGGTAAAGACCTTCCTGAAATTCAGGGCAACAGAACAATAGGTAAGCAAAAGGCCCAAAGAAGGGTTTCTCCACTGAGACTTTCCTGGTCCCACTGATATCTGAGTTTTCTTAGATTCTCGCCATTCCCTTCAGCTATCCAGTACATCACCATTTCACAGAGCTTGGAGGTGGTACATATCTTGGACACAAAACCATGAGGCTATTCTGGAGAGTTTCCAGAATTCAGGAAGAAAACAGAAACTACTGAGAGCAGATGTTGCCCTTCAATAAGACAAGCTGCAGTCCATTTGTAAATTGGGCAGGATGAATGCTTGGAAGCTTTCTACTAGACAGGACACATCCATTGATGCATTCTCTTTTCTCATGTCTACAATCACGGACAGAGTGGGATACACAGACATAGAAGCACTCGCCTTGTCAAACCACTTACTGGAAACAGTCCACACCAATCCAAACAAAGAGCCTTTCCTACCTATTCTCAGAACATGAGACAAAACCACAAACCCACACACACACACTCAAAGGCACCTCCTTTGCTCAAGTAAGTCTGTGACTATCCATAGTGTCCTCAGAATGGTGGGCCATTGTATGTTCCCCCAAAATGGCCTGTCCTGTATCAGATCTGGTCTCCTTGGCCAACACATTGAAGTTGTTAGGAGCCATGGGTGAGCCACTACCTGCTTTCCCAGGAAAAGCTCCTCTTCAGAGCTTTCCTGTCATTTGGCCATCATCACATCAGTAGGTACTAAGAAAGACTGACTCTGTTCTTGGTAAATCAAAACAAGTGAGACCACTGGGACTGGGACTGTGACTGGCTCTTGGTGCCTGTCTTCCAGGATCAAACGTCCAGAGAGTTCCATCACCAAGGCAGTGAGGTGAGGTCATTTCCTTCAGGAACTGAAAGAGGTCACTGACTTGGCAACCACTTTGTCCTAACAGTTACTTCTAAGGGTCCCATGAGATGGAGGCTGTCCCTACTTCCTGTCACACTTTCACAGTTAGAATGGTATACCAACCATAGGTACCTGAGAACAGCTCTCCACACAGGCCTGGTTTGGTCCATCTTCTCTACATTAAGAAGGTAGAGGCTGATTCAGACACATCCCTTCATCCTGACCACATAGTTTGCCATGGAAGATGTCTTTTGCTCTCTCAGGTCCTTCATAGCTTCCTTCATCATCTCAGGGGATCATTTCTGCATATACCTTTGATGTTCTCAGCAGGTGGAAGATCCCCTACATTCCTGTATTGTAAGACCAACTCTGTCCCTCCTCTTCTGTAAAGTTAGATTGAGGGAAAAGTGTATGTTTAGGGTTAATAACATGTTTGATTTGCGTTAGGAATCTTTCTGCCGGATGAATAATGGTATTTGGAGCCTGTGATATTTACAAAAATATATAGGTAAAATATAAGTATAAAAACAGAAATCTAGGTAAGATTGGAAGCCAGAAGGGAACTGGGCCCTTGAGTGGGATACTTAGGTTTGAATTATGTTCTGCACATGTGTCTCAGATAAATTGATATACAATGGCATAGGACCTTATACCTTGGATAATTGATTGTCGAAGAGAACATCGAGTCAAAAAACTATAGTCAGTAGCATTAGGAAGATAGTCAGTAGGTTTAGAAAGAAGAGTGAGTATAGGATTTGGACCAAAAGTTCTTTAGCAATAGGGTTTCGGGTAGAGAGTGAATGTAAATGTCAGCATATGTGAAGTGTCAGTCACAATGATGAACTGGGGGAAATATGTATGAAAGCAGGTATCAATAAAGATATTACCAAATCAGGCAAAGTATGAAGTGAGTGATAGGATTAGACATTTTCAACATGGTTGAGGTTGAATATATAATCTTAGGAAGAAACAAATATGTAGTCACCAATTTGATTTACATTTGAGAGCATTAGGCAACCTGGACATGGTTCTTTTTAGTAATCCACGCTCCCTTGGCATTTAGGCTTTGATACAATCATGAGTGTGACCTTCGTTTTTTGTGTCCAGAATATTCCTGTGATAAAATCTATATATAGATAAGGTGACATGAGTATTTCTTCCACCATTTCTGGGAGCAATATTTTGAAGACGTATAAATTAGTATTGAAGGGACAAAGAAGAGTACACTGTATCTATTAATATAGAGATAATGCATTAATAGACAATACTGTGAATAAAAAGCATAACTGGTTCCAACTTTAAATAATGGATTGAATTGAATCGTGAACATATAGAGGAAATCTTATATTGATATACAATTATTCATTCCAACCAGTTATACATCTAATGTTAATATTAATGTTATGGTTCATCATGAAGAGTGTTTGAGTTTAGCTTCAAAATTGATTATGGAAATTGAAAATAATGTATTTGGAAAGAAGTCTCATGAAAAGACCAGTCAAGTAACATGGAGGAATACATGTGTTCTGAAGCAAGAAGTGTTTGAAAGTGAAACAAATTCCTATATATTTTAAACTTGTGGAAGAAATACATATCCTATGATGTGCAAAAACTGAAGAAATAGTAATGTACCAGTGTTGTATTAAAATGAAGGTCAATATAGACATCATGTCCCATAGGAATCTACTGGCATTGATGTTAAACTGGGTCAGTTACTGTAGAAATATTAGGATTTGTAAACACCATTGATTGAAATTAGTTTTCAGTACTGGGAAATAAATATGTATTTCAGGTGGATGAATATTTCTGAGAATTATCTTCTGAAAAGTTGATTATAAATTTATATACATGAACATGAATGAATTTACAGAGTGTGTATAAGTCACATACCTTTCATATTTTGAGAAATCTGGAGTGTATATATATATACATATATATATATATATATATATTTATATAAACACAAATATACATTAAAAAGTATCAATATATATGCTAATCGTAATTCATCATGTAATATACATCATTCAAAGATGCAAAATATTTATTATACTGAACATGGATTTATGTATAATATTGTTCTACTGGGAAGCTTACACATAGTTTGAATTTTCAGTTCCCACAGCGTTTAGGAGGACTGATCTCTTCTCACAATTTGTATCTGCCAATTCAGCCAACTCATGAAAATGTACGTGTGATACCAGGTAGGATTCTGTATGTGCATATAAAAATACATGTGCTGAGTAGGCTACAGAGAAAGGGAGACAGGAATTCACATATTTGTGAACTTTATAAACACATGGAGGACTATTTCAATTAAAAATTGAGTAGATTTATAACACCTACCCTTAATCATGCAAAAGGGAAGTCCAACTGTACAGCATGCCTCCTCTGAACTGCTCGTATTTTTATTCTATTTGGGTATTATTCTTCATCATATTAGGATTAGTAGTCAGAGTATAGTAGGGTATGAGTTACTGTCAGGGATTCAGTATTTCGAATGGAAAATTGGAAATGGATCAATGTGTATGCAAATTAGTGTTACACAAAAATTTTCCCACTCTCATTTAGAACAATAACTTGACATTACCTTCACCCCAAGTAAGACACAATTAGAGAAAAAGAGTTAGAAAATCTTTGAATTCATACCTGAAATGAAAACTGCTCCGGATTTCACAACCTTGGAGATGGTAGAGGAGTTTCCAAAAGTAAGGGACAATGTAAAAACTCCACAAACATGAAGATTTGCCAGCCTAAAGACGTCTGGAGAAACTGCCTCTAAGATGGACAGTTGAAATATATGTAGTTTTCAGGAACTTTAGCTTTTTTTCTAGTAAGACCATCAAACGTCTTTATGCATCTCTGTGACCTGGAGGACATGGTTTATAATTTTCCAATGAACATGAAGCAGTAGTGCTGAATTCTCTCTTTGTAGGTGAACTATGGCCACTGGGGGCTATGTGTCTCCCCATGTGGACTGTGAAGCCATTTCATCATCCTCCACTGTTTATAGTGTCTCCTGCTGCACTGAGAGTTTTGTATTTACTTCATGAAATACAAGGAGTTAAACTTGACCACAGTCCTGGAGGGAGTTCTGTCACATATGGTGGGTCAGGGACTGCAGGAGAATGCACCAACAGGACTTGTATACCACATAGGTTGCCTCCGTGACCATAGCAACCTGATTCTGAACATTGCCCTTAAACCTCTCCATATAACATGATGCGTTTACATACAATGTTCTGCTGGCTGCACCATGTCAGTCACAAGCCATTTGGAAGACAATGGCAGATCCACATGACCCCACCACAGATGTTTTATCACACACTTAATCACCTCTGCTCTAGGCCCACTATTCTGCAGGCTCCAAATTACTGGCATCTCTGTTCTACACCATATTCATGAAAGCCTGTTAATCAAGGCACTGTCTGGTACACTCATTATCAGCAACAGGACATCCAAAGGTTCTTCAGTGCCACCTGGTCATTGGAATTTTAAATATTTCATGGTATTTATCTAGCCAATTTTCAAGGATGAAGTTGGAGGCACTGTTTATTTCAATTCATTCAGGAATCATTCAATGTTGAGGAAGATCATTTCAATGAAAGCTCTGGAGAACTCTCACAGGCAAGGCTTCCCAAAGAGTGGCCAAAAGGTCACATGAAGCCACGCCCATTGAGGTCTAAAATTGAGGTCCATGTGTTTTTTGACTATCAAATATGGCTGCCAAGTCTTTCAGAATTAAATCATGTGATATCCTGTCTGAGATTCCCAGTGCTCTGTGGAAAGCCACCGTGGGCATAGATCTCAGTTTCCAAGGGCGACTCTCATGCGCGGCCTCTTAAAATCCCCACACAATTTATGGCAATTCTTCTTTGATATGTGTTCCAGAACTCAGGCTCTAAGGGGAATGACACCAGAGTTCAAGCCCAGGTGGATCCAGTCATCTCTTCCAACTGCCACAAGAATGACCACAATTAAAACCAAAAGACACCCACATGGCCCTCATCTTCTTAAATATAGACATTCATCTTAACCTCTGGCTGGAGGTTACCATGCAGGATGCATCCCAAGAGAGTGTCCAAAATAATGTCGCTTGCCCCTCATTTGCCTAAAGTGAGGGTGACATGGACACCCTTCCTGTGAACCAGGAGTGATCAAATAGGCCTACCATTAATACTGCTCTCCTTCTCCAATTTGAGGCCTACTGACTCTCAGGTATAGATTCTTTATGTGATATGGAATCTTGAGAAAACACAAGCACCTCTGCAGGGATTTGAAGAACTCATTTGACCTAAAGGACTCCTATTCACACTTGATGGAGGTAAAGAACCTAACAGAGGAAGGCAAGAGACTCATCCACAATGAGTGATTTTTTGCCATTTTGGTTTTGATTGCACAAATGGAATCTATCTTTAGATCTACCATGTGCTGAGAATCTAAGCCACAACCTCACACAGGCCCAAAAGGCTGATTCGGACACGTCCCTTTTCAAAGCAATTAAGCAAAGAGCCACATGTTATGCCCATTTATTTCCATTTGAAAACAGTTTTCTTCAGGCTTCACAAAGGGGTGGCCTGAGGCAAAGACCTTCTTGACATTCAGGGCAACATAACCATAAGTATGCAAATGAACCAAAGCAGGGTTTCTCCACTGAGAGTTTACTGGTCACACAGATATTTGAGTTTTCTAAGATGTTCCCATTCCCTACAGCTATCAAGCACATGGCCATGTCACAGAGCTTGGAGGTGGTACACATCTTGGACTCTAAACCATGGGCCTATTCTTGAGGTTTGCCGGAATTCAGGAAGAAAACAGGAACTTAGAAAGTTAGTAGGTGTTTCTTATGCATAAGACGAGCCACAGTCCATTCCTAAATCGGGCAGGAAGAATGCTGGGAAGCATTCTACTAGACAGGACACATCCTTGATGCATTCTCTTTTCTAATGTCTACAACCACGGACAGAGTGGGAAACACAGACATAGAAGCACTCGCCTTGTCTAACGACTTACTAGAAACAGTCCACTCCAATCCAAACAAACTGCCTTTCCTACCTATTCTCAGAACATGAGACAAAACCACAAACTCACACCCACACCGACAAAGGCACCTCCTTAACTCAAGTAGGTCTGTGAATATCCAGAGTGTCCTCTGACTGGTGGACCATACTATGTTCCCCTGAAATGGCCTGACCTGTGTCAGATCTGGTCTCCTTGGCTAACTCTGTGAAGGTGTCAGGAGCCAGAGGTGAGCCACTACCTGCTTTCTCAGAAACGGCTCCTCTTTAAAGCTTTCCTGGCATTTGGCCATCCTCACATCAGTAGTTACCAAGAAAGACTGACTCTGTCTTTGGTAAATCCAAACAAGTGTGACCACTGGGACTGAGACTGGGACTGGCTATGGGTGACTGGCTTCATGAATCCCAAGTTCAGAGATTTTAATCACCAAGGAAGTGAGGTGAGGTCACTTCCTTCAGGAACTGAATGAGGTTACTGCCTTGGCAACCACTTTGTCCTACCAGTGGCTTCCAAGTGTCACATGAGAAGGAGGCTGCCCCTACTTCCTGTTACACTTTCACAAGATAGAACGGTATATCAATCATAGGCGCCCTGGGACAGCTACCCACACAGGCTGGGTTTGGTCCATTTTCTCTACATTAAGAAGAGAGAGGCTGATTCAGTCAGAACCCTTCATCCTGACCAGGTTGTTTGCCATTGAAGATGACTTTTGCTCTCTCAGGTCTTTTATAGCTGCCTTCATGTTCTTCAGAGATCATTTATGCATGTACCTTTGAGGTTTTCATCAGGTGAAAGATCTCATACAACTCTATCCCTGCTCTTCTGTAAAGTTAGATTGATGAAACAGTGAATGGTTAAGGTTAACAACATGTTTGATTTGGGTTAGAAATCATTCTGCTGGATGAATGATGGTATTTGGAACCTAAAATATTTAAAAGAATATAGAGGTGAAATATAATTATGAAAACAGAAATCTAGTTTAGATTCGAAGCCCAGAATGGCATTGGGACCTTGACTGGGATAATTAGCATTGAATTATGTTATGCACAGATGTCTAAGATGAATCTATAATCAATGGCATAGGATCTTCTACCTTGCATGATTGAATGTACAAGAGAACATCGAGTCAAACAGGGACAGTCGGTAGGATTAGGAAGATAGTCGGTAGGTATAGGAAGAAGAGTGAGTATAGTATTTGAAACAAAAGTTCTTTAGCAATAGGGTTTTGGTTAGAGAGTGAATATTTGTCAGCACATGTGAAGAGTCAATCACAATGATGAACTTGGGAAATATGTAGGAAAGCAGATATCAATAGAGACATTACAAAATCAGGCAAACTATAAAGTGATAGGATTAGACTTTTTCAAAGGGTTCAGGTTGAATATATAATCTTAGGAAGAAACACATATGTAGTCACGAATAGGATTGACATTTGAGAGAATTAGGCAATGTGGACATGGATGTTTTTAGTAATCCATGCTCACTTTCCATTTAGGCTTTGGTACAATAATAAGTGTGACCTTTGCATTTGGTGTCCAGAATATTACTGTAATAAAATGTATATGTAGATCAGGTGGCATGCGTATTTCTTCCACCATTTCCGGGAGCAATATTGTGAAGACGAATAAATTAGTATTGGGGGTACAAAGAGGCGTATGCTGTGTCTATGAATATAGAGATTATGCATACATAGATCATACTGGGAAAAAATATAACTGGTTCCAATTAAATAATGGATTGAATTGATATCTGAAAATATATAGGAAATCTTATATTGATATACAATCATTCATTCCAAAGAGTTATACATCTAATCTTAATCTTAGAGTTATGGTTTATAATGAAGGGTGTGTGAGTTTTGTTTCAAAAGTGATTACGGAAATAGAAAATAATGTGTTTGGAAAGAAGTCTCATGAGAAGACCAGTCAAGAAACATGGAGGAATACATGTGTTCTGAAGCAGAAAATGATTGAAAGTGAACCAAATGCCTATAAACTTCATAACTTGTGGAATAAATATATATCCTATTATGTGCATAAACTGAAGAAATAGTAATGTAACAGTGTTGAATAAAAATGAACTTCAAAATACACATCATGTTCCATAAGGAATCTACTTGCATTGATGTAAACCTAGGTCAGTTACTGTAGAATGGAAAATTGCAAAATAAATCCAATCTGGAATGGGAATTCTCAGGAGTTCACAACCTTGGATATGGTGGAGGAGTTTCTCAAAGTAAGGGACATTGTAAACACAACACAAACATGGAGCTCTGCTGGCCTAAAGACTTCTTGAGAAACTGGCTAAGAGGTTGGGCACTTAAATTTATATTGTTGTCTGGAGCTATAGCTTCTTTTGTAGTGAGACCATCAAAGCTGGGTGTGCATCTATGTGACCTGGAGGACATGGTATCTTATTTTATAATGAACATATGGCAGCAGTACTGAATTCCCTCTTTGTAGGTAAACTGTGGCCACTGGGGGCTAAGTGTCTCCCCATGTGGACTGTGAAGCCATTTGTTCATTCTCCATTTTCGTGGTGTTTCTTGCTGCTGCACTGGGAGTTTGGTATTTGCTTAACTAAATACAAGGAGTTCAACGGGGACAAGTGCTGGTGGCTACCCCTACTTCATGTGACACTTTCACAAGTTGGAATGGTATATCAACCATAGGCACCCGGGAACAGCTCTCCACACAGGCCTGGAGAAGATGTAGGCAGTCCTTCATATCTGCCTACATCTTCTCCAGGGGTCATATCTGCATGGACATTTGAGGTTCTCAGCAGGTGGAAGATCCCCTATATTCCTGTATTGTAAGACCAACTCTGTCCCGCTCTTCTGTAAAGTTAGATTGAGGGAACAGTGTATGGTTAGCATTAATAACTTGATCAATTTGGGTTAGGAATTATTCTGAGGGATGAATAATGATATTGGGAATCTGCTATATTTATAAGAACATAGAGGTGAAATATATGTATGAAAACAGAAATCTAGGTAAGATTTGAAGCCCAGAAGGGAATTGGGCCCTTGATTGGGATACTTAGCATTGAATTACCTTCAGCAGAGATTTCTTGGATAAATCAATATACAATGGCATAAGACTTTGTACCTTGGATGATTGAATTTAGAAGGGAACATCAACTCCAAAAGGGATAGTCGGTAAGATTAGAAAGACAGTCGGTAGTTTTCAGAAGAAGTGTGAGTATAGAATTTGGAAAAAAAAAATTCTTTAGCAACAGGGTTTCGATTAGAGAGTGAATGCCAATGTCAGCACATGTGAAGAGTCATTCACAATGATGAACTAGGGAAAAAATGTAGGAAAGCAAATATCAAGGAAGACAATAGGAAATTAGGCAAAGTACAAAGTGATTGTTAGGATTAGACATTTTCAACAGGATTGAGTTTGAATATATAATCTTAGGAAGAAACAAATATGTAGTCACCAAAGAATGACATTTGAGAGCATTAGGCAACCTGGACATGGATGTTTTTAGTAATCCATGTTCACTTTCCATTTAGGCTTTGTAAAATCATAAGTGTGACCTTTGCAGTTTTGTCAAGAATATTACTGTGATAAAATGTATATGTAGATCAGGTGACATGAGTATTTCTTCCACCATTTCCGGGAGCAATATTGAGAAGACGTATAAATTAGTATTGGGGGTACAAAGAGGTGTACGCTGTGTCTGTGAATATAGAGATAATGCATGAATAGACCATACTGTGAATAAATAATATAACTGGTTCCACTTTAAATAATTCATTTAATTGATATCTGAAAATATACAGGAAATCTAATATTGATATAAAATCATTCATTCCAACCAGTTATACATCTAATGGTAATATTAGGTTATCTTTTATCATGAAGGGTGTGTCTGATTTTCTTCAAAAGGATTATGGAAATCGAAAATAATGTGTTTGGAAAGAAGTCTCAAAAAATCCAGTCAAGAAACCTGGAGGAATACATGTGTTCTAAAGCAGGAAGGGATTTAAAGTGAACCAAATGCCTCTAAATTTGTGAACTTGTGGATGAAATATATATGCTATGATGGGCTAAACGTGAAGAAATAGTAATGTAGCAGTGTTGAATAGAAATGAAGTTCAAAATAGACATCATGTCCCATAGGAATCTATTGCATTGATGTTAAACTGGGTCAGTTAATGTAGAAATGTTAGGATTTGTATGAACCATTAACTGAAGTCAGATTTCAGTAATGGGAAACAAATATGTATTCAAGGTGGATGAATATTTCTGAGAATAATCTTCTGAAAAGTTGATTATAAATCCACATACATGAACATGAATGAATTTAGGGAGTTTATATAATACACATATATTTCATATTTTAGAAAACTTGGAGAGTCACACACACACACACACACACAGACACATGCACAGACATTAAAAGTAGCAATATATATGCCAATCGCATTTCATCATGAAATATATATAATCCACATATCGAAAAATATTCATTTTGCTTAACATGGATTCATGTATAATGTTGTTCTACTAGGAAGCTGACATAGGTTGAATTTTCAGTTTCAACAGCGTTTAGGAGGAATGATCTCTACTCACAATTTTTATCTTCCAAGTCAGTAGCCTCAAAAGAAATTATGTGTGATACCAGGTAGGATTCTATATGTGCGTATAAAAACACATGTGCTGAATAGGCTACAGAGAAAAGGAAACAGGAAGTCACATATTCGTTACCTTTAAAAACACATGTAGAACTATTTCAATTAAAAATTGACAATTTTTATAATACCTACCCTTTATCATGCAAAAGGCAAGACCTAGTATACACCATGCCTCCTCTGAACTGCTTGTATTTCTATTCTCTTTGGGTTATTTTTCTTCACCATATTAGGATTAATCGTCAAAGTCTAGTAGGGTATGGGATAGTGTCAGAGATTCAGTATTTTGGATGGAAAATAGGAAAATGAATCCAATGTGTACGCAAACATATGCTACACAAAAATCTTCCAACTCTCATCAAGAACAATGCCTTGTCATTACCTTCGACCCTAGTAAAACACAATTAGAGGAGAAGAGTTAGAAAATCTGTGAATTCATATGTGGAATAAAATATACTCAGTAGTTCAAAAAATTGGAGGTGGTAAAGGAGTTTCCAAAAGTAAGGGAAAGTTTAAACAGTCCACACACATGGAGCTCTGCTGGCCTAAAGACTTCTTGAGAAAGTCCCTCTGAGGTTGGGCACTTGAAATATATTTTGTTGTATGGAGCTTTAGCTTCCTTTGTAGTGAGACCATCAAAGATGGGTCTGCATCTATGTGACCTGGAGGACATGGTTTCTTATTTTCCAATGAACATGAGACCGTAGTGCTGAATTCTCTCTTCCTAAGTAAACTGTGGACACTGGAACCTAAGTGTCTCCCCGTGTGAACTGTGAAGCCATTTGGTCATCCTCCACTTTTCGTGGTGTTTCTTGCTGCTGCACTGGGAGTTTGGTATTTGCATCACGAAATACAAGGAGTTCAACTGGGACACAGTGCTGGAGGGAGTTCTGTCACGTGTGTATGGTCAGGTTCTGCAGGAGAATGCACCATCCAATATTCTATCTCTCATTGTTTGCCCCCGTGTCCATAGCAACCTGATTCTGAACATTTACCTGAAACCAAACCATATAACAATTTGCCTTTACATATAAGGGTCTGCTGGCTGCACCTTGTGAGTCACAAGCCATTCTATATAAATGCCACATTTTTAATCCATTCATCTAATGAAGGGAATCTAGGTTGGTTCCACAGTCTTGCAATTGTGAATTGTGCTGCTATGAACATCGATTTATCAGTATCTCTGTAGCATGCTCTTTTTAGTTCTTTAGGGAATAGACCGAGAAGGGGAATAGGTCAAATGGTGGTTCCATTCCCAGCTTTCCAAGAAATCTCCATACTGCTTTCCAAATTGGCTGCACCAATTTGCAGTCCCACCAGCAATGTACAGGTGTGCCCTTTTCCCCACATCCTCGACAGCACATGATGGCGTTTGACTTCATAATGGCTGCCGATCTTACTGCAGTGAGATGGTATCTTAGGGTGGGTTTGTTTTGCTTTTCTCTGACTGCTAGAGATGGTGAGCATTTTTTCATGTACTTATTGATTGATTGTATGTCCTCCTCTGAGAAGTGTCTGTTCAGGTCATTGGCCCATTTGTTGATTGGGTTATTCATTTTCTTATTGTTTAATTTTTTTGAGTTCTTTGTATACT
Source organism: Callospermophilus lateralis (assembly GCF_048772815.1). NCBI lineage: Eukaryota > Metazoa > Chordata > Mammalia > Rodentia > Sciuridae > Callospermophilus > Callospermophilus lateralis. The sequence goes on from NW_027514363.1 coordinate 624,556, forward strand.
CTGGATATTAGGGCTCTATCTGAAGTGTGAGGAGTAAAGATTTGTTCCAAGGATGTAGGCTCCCTATTTACCTCTCTTATTGTTTCTTTTGCTGAGAAAAATGTATTTAGTTTGAGTAAGTCCCATTTGTTGATTCTAGGGATTAACTCTGGTGCTATGGGTGTCCTATTGAGAAATTTGGAGCCCGACACCACAGTATGTAGATGGTGGCAAAAGTTTTCTTCCACCAGATGCAGTGTCTCTGATTTGATATCAACCTCCTAGATCTATTTTGAGTTAACTCTTGTGCATGGTGAGAGGAGGGGATTCAGTTTCATTTTGTTACATATGGAATTCCAGTTTTCCCAGCACTATTTGTTGAAGATGCTATCCTTCCTCCATTGCATGCTTTTAGTCCCTTTATCAAATATAAGATAGCTGTAGTTTTGTGGATTGGTTTCTGTGTCCTCTATTCTGTATCACTGGTCCACCCGCCTGTTTTGTCACCAGTACCATGCTATTTTTGTTACTATTGATCTGTAGTATAGTTTGAGGTCTGGTATCGGTATACTGCCTAATTCACACTTCCTGCTTAGAGCTGTTTTTGCTATTCTGGGTCTTTTATTTTTCCATATGAATTTCATAATTGTTTTATCTATTTCTACAAGAAATGACCTTGAGATTTTGATTGGCATTGCATTAAACCTATAGAGAACTTTTGGTAATATCGTCATTTTGATGATGTTAGTTATGCTTATCCATGAACAGGGTATATTTTTCCATTTTCTAAGATTTTCTTCTATTTCTCTCTTTAGGGTTCTGTAGTTTTCATTGTATATGTCTTTCACCTCTTTTGTTAGGTTGATTCCCAAGTATTTTATTTATTTTTTTGATGATATTGTGAATGGACTGATTGTCCTCATTTCCATTTCAGAGGATTTGTCGCTGATATACAAAAATGCCTTTGATTTATGCGTGGTGATTTAATATCCTGCCACTTTGCTGAATTCATTTATTACCTCTAATAGTTTCTTTGTAGACCCTTTTGGGTCTGCTAGGTATAGAATCATGTCTTTTGCAAATAGCGATAATTGGAGTTCTTCTTTTCCTATTTTAATGCCTTTAATTTCTTTAGTCTTTCTAATTGCTCTGGCCAGTGTTTCGATAACTATGTTGAACAGAAGGGGTGAGAGAGGGCATCATTTTCTTGCTCCAGATTTTAGGGGGAATGCCTTCAATTGTTCTCCATTCAGAATGATGCTAGCCTGAGGCTTAGCAAAGATTGCTTTTACAATATTGAGGTATGATTCTGTTATCCCTAGTTTTTCTAGAGTTTTGAACGTAAAGTGATGCTGTACCTTGTCAAATGCTTTTTCTGCATCTCTCGAGATGATCATATGGTTCTTATTTTTAAGTCTATTGATGTGATGAATAACATTTATTGATTTCCGTATATTGTACCAGCCTTGCATCCCAGGAATGAATCCTACTTGATTATGGTGCACATTTTTTTTATATATATGTTTTTGTGTCTGATTCGCCAGAATTTTTTTGAGGATTTTTGCATTTTTCCTGAAATACCTTGAAAAGTATTGGTTTTTGTTCTTCTTTAAAGGTTTTGTATAATTCTGCTCTATACCCATACGGTCCTGGGCTTTTCTTAGTTGGTAGTATTTTGATGGTTTCTTCTATTTCCTCAATTGATATTGGAATGTTTAAGTTGTCTATATCCTCCTGACTCAATCTGGGCACATCATATGACTTAAGAAATTTATCAATGCCTTCACTATATTCTATTTTATTGGAGTATATTAATTCTAAATAATTTCTGATTTTCTTCTGTATTTCTGAAGTGTCACTTGTTATATTTCCTTTTTCATTTCATATGCTAATAATTTGAGTTCTCTTTCTTCTTCTCTTTGTTAGCATGGCTAAGGGTCTGTCGATTATATTTATTTTTTCAAAAAACCAATGTATTGTTTTGTCAATTTTTTTAATTGTTTCTTTTGTTTCGATTTCATTAATTTCTTCTCTGATTTTAATTATTTGTTGCCTTCTACTTCTTTTGCTGTTGTTTGCTCTTGTTTGTCTAAGATTTTGAGATGAAGTATGAGATCATTTATTTGTTGGTTTTTTCTTTTTCTAAGGAATGAACTCAAGCAATGAATTTTCCTCTTGGAACTGCTTTCAATGTGTCCCATAGATTCCGATATATTGTGTCTGTGTTTTCATTTATCTCTAAGAATTTTTTAATTTCTTCCTTGATGTCTTCTATAACCCATTGATCATTCAGAAACCTATTGTTCATTCTCCAAGTGATGAATGATTTTTCCTTCCTTTTTGTATCGTTGATTTTTAATTTCATTCCATTATGATCAGATAAAATGCATGGTATTATCTCTACTCCTTTTTATTGTCTAAGAATTGCCCTGTGACATAATATATGATGTATTTTTGAGAAGGATCCATGTTCTGCTGAGAAAAAAGTGTAACTTCTTGATGATGGGTTGTATATTGTATATATGTCAATTAAGTCTAGGTTATTAATTGTGTTATTGAGTTCTATAGTTTCCTTATTCAACTTTTGTTTGGAAGATCTGTCCAGTGGTGAGAGAGGTGTGTTCATGTCTCCCATGATTACTGTATTGTGGTCTATTAGACTCTTGAAATTGAGAAGAGTTTGTTTGATGAACAAAGCTGCACCATTGTTTGTGGCATATATATTTATGATTGTTATGTCTTGTTGGCGTATGGTTCCCTTGAGTAGTATGTAGTGTCCTTCTTTATCCCTTTTGATTAACTTTGGCTTGAAATCTATTTTATTTGATATGAGTATGGACACTCCTGCTTGTTTCCGAAGTTCATAAGAGTGATACGATTTTTCCAAGTATCACCCTCAGTCTATGTATGTCTTTTCCTATAAAATGCGTCTCCTGTAGGCAGCATTTTGTTGGTTCTTGTTTTGTGATCCATTCTACTAGCCTGTGTCTCTTAATTGGTGAGTTTAAGCCATTAAGATTTTTGGTTATTATTGAGATATGGGTTGTTCTTCCAGCCATATTTGTTTATTTATGTTACTAAACATAGTTTGTTTTCCTCTTTGATTATTTTCCCCCCTTCAATGTCCTACCTCCCACTGTTGGTTTTCATTGGTATTTTCCATTTCCACTTCCTGTAATGTTTTGCCGAGGATGTTTTGAAGAGATGGTTTTCTAGCTGCAAATTCTTTTCACTTTTGTTTATCGTGGAAGGTTTTAATTTCATCTTCCATCTGAAGCTTAATTTCACTGGATACATGATAATTGGCTGGAACCCATTTTCTTTCAGTGTTTGAAATATGTTATTAAAGGATCTTCAAGCTTTCAGAGTCTGTGTTGAAAGATCAGCTGTTATCCTGGTTGGTTTACCACTAACTATAATCTGCTTCCTTTCTCTTGTAGCTTTTAAAATTCTCTCCTTATTCTGTATGTAGGGTATCTTCATTACAATGTGTCTAGGTGTGGATCTCTTATGATTTTGCACGTTCGGCGTCCTGTAGACTTTTAGGATTTGGGATTTTGTCTCATTCTTCAAGTCTAGGAATTTTTCTCCTATTATTTCATTGAATAGATTGCTCACTCCTTTGGTTTGGACCTCTATACTTTCCTGTATCCCAATGACTCTTATGTTTATTCTCTTTATGTTATCCCATATTTCTTGCAGTTTTGCTCATGGTTTCTTAACAGTCTTGCTGAGCTGTATATGTTCTTTTTGAGTTGAAATACTTTGTCTTCATTGTCTGATGTTCTATCTTCTAAGTATTCTGCTCTGATGGTAGTATTCTCAATTGAGTTTTTAAGATGGTTCATTACTTCCTGCGTTTCTAAGATTTCAGTTCGTTTGTTTTTTATAACCTCTATCTCCCTGTATAGTTGATCTTTGCTACTTGGATTTTTTTATGTAATTCATTGTCGAAGTGATCTTTCATTGACTGATTTTTGCTGTCTAATGTCTTCCTTGAGATTCCAGATCACCTGAAGCATGTATATCCTGAATTCTTTATCTGACATTCCATATGCTGCATCTATTACCTCTTCTAAAGTTGAGTTGACCTGCATTGCTTGTGGTCCTTTCTTTCCTTGTCTTTTCATACAGCTTGTGTTTCTTTCTGCTTGGTGAAACTGTTGTGTTTTTGTAATTTTCCCCCTGTATATTTATATTGCTCTTGTATTGTGGAAAAGTCTCCATTGCAGGTGCGGTTGGCGGCTGTGCTGCTCCTCCAATTGGGGTGATCTGTCTACCATGCTGACCGGCCGCTAGGCCTGTTCTGCCGGTCGGTCGTACGTCTGCCTACCTTGCAGGCATGGGTGTCGGCTCTGCTCTGCCCCTACTCCAATTGGGGTGACGTGACTACCACGCCGGTGGGTTGCTGGGCCTGTTCCAGGCACAGGTGGCAGCTCTGCTCTGCACCTCTGGCTTGATGACAAAATGAGAGAGACTCAGATGTTTGTGACTCACTTTCTTTACCAGGAGACCAACTATTTCTCTCGCCGCTGGTATCGATGAAGTTATCTCCTCCACTGCTTTGTGATCACATCAGATGTCTGCCATGTTGGTATCCCAAATTCCCTTTGTCGGGTGACCAAAGCAACGGGTGAGTCCTGACCGGCCCTCACAAGCCCCGTCTCAATCCTGTTGCCACTGTCTATGAAGGCTCAGTTGGCATTTACCTCTACAGTATTCAGCAGGACCCAGACCAAGAAACAGTTTCCGCAGGTTCTTTAGCCCTTTGCCAGAGCAGTTCCGGGACCCGGAATTCAGCCGCTCCGGGCTCGGTGTATGTTCTGATAGGAGAATGATCCAAGAAGCAATTTTCATGGGTTCTTTAGCACTGACCCTGAGTAATTTGTCTGCAAGATGAAGGCGAATGGCAGCCTGAAATTACCTATTCTGTATCTGAATGAGCTGTGATCAGTCGAAAACAGGGATGGTGACATCAGCTCTCCAAGATGGTGACCGCTATCTTCCTCTGTGGTCTCACCGGTGTGGAAAACCGAATTGGACCACTTCCTTCCCCCATTTCAAACCCAGAATTCAGCACTGAGCACAGTGATTGCGCAGATGGCAGGAGCCCGCATAATCCACAGACTGTATCTTTGTGTTGCTCTCTCGTCGTTTCCCAGCGCGCATTGCAGACACTAGCCGTGGGGCGATTTGCTAAATAAGCAGCGTGACCCTCCGTGAGGACAAATTGCTGGTGTTTGAGTCCCCGTAGCTGGTCCTTGTGCAATGGAAATCCTTCCTGTAGGTTTTGGAGCACACCAATTTTCCTGGAAATTTCTAATAAGATAGATTTTAGCCGTTCTAACTCGTCCTTCTCCTGCAAAGTGACGCGGTACAGGTGGGTAATGAACTCCCATCGCTGCCATAATATGATCCCCTGAAGTTAGTTTTCAGTACTAGGAAACAAACATGTATTTCAGGTGGAAAAATATTCCTGAGAATAATCTTCTCAAACGTTGATTATAAATCCAAATACATGAATATGAATGAATTTAGTTAGTGTATAATAAGACACATATATTTTATATTTTGAATAATCAGCAGAGTGAATACACACACACACACACACACACACACACACACACACACACACACACCTAAATACAGACATTACAAAGTAGCATTATGTATGGCAATCGAAATTCACCATGAAATATATATCATCCACAGATCCGAAAATATTGATTTTACTAAATATGGATTTATGTTGTTCAACTAGGAAGCTCACCCATAGGTTGAATTTTCAGTTCCAACAGCATTTAGAAGAAGTGTTTTCTTCTAACAATTTGTATTTGCAAAGTCAGTTACCTCACAAATATGTACGTGTGAAACCATGGAGTATTCTATATGTGCATATAAAAATGCATGTGCTGAATCAACTACAGAGAAAGGGAGACAGGAATTCACATATTTGTTAACTTTAAAAACACATAGAGAACTATTTTAACTACAAATTGACAAGATTTATAACACCAACCCTTTATCATGCAAAAGGAAAGTACAACTATACACCATGCCTCCTCTGAACTGGTTGTATTTCTATTCTGTGTGGGTTATTTTACTCCATCATATTAGGATTAGTAGTCAGAGTCTAGTAGGTTTTGGGTTAGTGTCAGGGATTCAGTATTTCGAATTGAAAATAGGAAAATAAATTCAATATTTATGCAAATATGTGATACAAAAAAATGTTCCCACTCTCATCCAGAACAATGCCTTGACATCATCTTCGCTTAAAGTAAGACACAATTAGAGGACATGATTTACAAAAATCTGTGAATACATATCTGGAATGGAATATGTTCAGGAGTTCATATACTTGGAGGTGGTATAGGAGTTTCCAAAAGTAAGGGACAGGGTAAACACTCCACAAACATGGAGCTCTGCTGGCCTAAAGACTTTTGAGAAACTGCCTCTGAGTTTGGGCACTTGAAATATATGTTGCTGTCAGGAGGTTTAGCTTCCGTTCTAGTTAGACCATCATAACTGGGTCTGCATCTATGTGACCTGGAGGACATTGTTTCTTATTTCCCAATGAACATGAGGCAGCAGTGCTGAATTTTTTCTTTGTAGGTAAACTGTAGCCACTGTGCGCTAAGTGTCTCCTCGTCTTTACTGTAAAGCCATTTTTTCATCCTCCACTTTTTGTGGTGTTTCTTGCTGCTGCACTGGGAGTTTGGTATCTGTTTCTTGAAATACAAGGAGTTCCACTGGGACAAAGTGCTGGAGAAAATTCTGTCACATGTGGTGGGTCAGGGTCTGCAGGAGAATGCACCAAGCAAGCTTCTTTCCCACAGAGCTTGCCCCATTGACCATAGCAACCTGATTCTGAATATTGTCCTGAAACCTCTCCATATAACAAGATGCTTTTACATACAAGGGTCTGCTGGATGCAAAATGTCATTCACAAGCCATTTGGAAGCCAATGGCAGATAAACATGGCCTCACCACAGATCTTATTTCAGACACCTCCCCACCACTCCTCTAGGCCAACTACTCAGCAGGCTCCAAATTACTGGCATCTCTGTTCTACAGCATTTTCGTGAAACCAAGTCAATCAAGGCACTGTCTGGTATACTCATAATCAGCAACAGGAATCCAAATTTTCTCCAGTGCCACTTGGTCAAGGGAATTTCAAAAATTTGGTGGTATTTATCTAGCTATTTTTTAAGGATGAAGTTGGAGGCACTGTGGGTTTCCAATCATTCAGGAACCATTAAATGGCAAGGAAACTCATTTGAACGAAAGAAATGGAGAACTATCACAGGCAAAGCTTCCCAAAGTGTGGCCAAAAGGTCACATGAAGCCAGGCTCATTGAGGTCTACAATGTGAGCTCCATGTGTGTTATGACTCTCAACTATGGCTGCCAAGTCTTTAACAATAAAATCGTGTGATATCCTGGCTGAGATTACTTATGCTCTGTGGAAAGCCACCCTGGGCCTAGATCTCAGTTTCCAAGGGCGAATCTCGTGTGTGGCCTCCTAAAATCTCAACACAATTCATGGCAATACTTCTCTGAGGACAGTTCCACAACTCAGTCTCTAAGGGGAATCACACCAGAGTTCAAGCCCAGGTGGAACCAGACATCTCTTCCAACCGCCACACAAATGACCACAATTAAAAACAAAAGACTCCCACATGGCACTCATCTTCTTCCATATAGACACTAATAATAACCTCTGGCTTGAGATTTTCATGAGGGGCACAGACCAACACAGTGTTCAAAATAAGCACCCTCGCACCTCATTTGTCACAAGTCAGGGTTGCCTGGACACCCTTCCTTTGAACACGGAATGATCATAGAGCCCTGCCTTTAATACTGCTCCACAATTACAATTTGAGGCTTACTGACTGTGGGATTTAGATTCTTTATGTGAACTGGAGTCATGAGTAATCACAAGCACCAGTGGGCTAGACTCTGTAAGGCTTTGAAGTACTCATTTGATGCAAAGGATCCCTATTCTCACTTGATGGAGATCAGGAACCTTACAGAGGAAGGCGAGAGACGTAGTACACAATAAATGCTTTTTGGACATTTTGGATTTGGGTGCACACATGGGATCTTTCTTTAGGTCCATTAGGTGCTGAGTATCTAAGCCACAGCCTCACACAGGGCCAAGTGGCCAATTCAGACACATCCCTTTCCAAACAATTAAGCAAAGAGCCCCAGGTGATGCCCATTCATTTCCATTTGAAAACTGTTTTCTTCAGGCTTCACAAAGGCGTGGCCTAATCAAAGACCTTCCTGTTATTCAGTGCAACAGAAGAATAGGTATGCAAAAGGCCCAAAGCAGGGTTTCTCCACAGAGACTTTACTGGTCACATTGATATCTGAGTTTTCTGAGATGCTCCAATTCCCTTCAGCTATCCTGTACATGGCCATGTCCCAGAGCTTGGAGGTGGTACATATCTTGGACACATAACCATGAGCCTATTATGGTTAGTGGCCAGAATTCAGGCAGAAAACAGGAACTTAGGAAGACAGTAGGTGTTGCCCATCCAGAAGGCAAGCCAAGTCCATCTATAAATTGGGAAGGATGAATGCTGGGAAGCTTTCTACTAGACAGAACACATCCATTGATGCATGCTCTTTCTAATGTCTTCATCCACGAACACAGTGGGATACCCAGACATAGAAACACACTCCTTGTCAAACGACTTTCTAGAAACCATCCACTCCAAAATGAACATACTGCCTTTCCTACCTATTCTCAGAAAATGAGACAAGACCACAAACTCACACCCAACCCACAAAGGCACCTCCTTCCCCCAAGTAGGTCTGTGACTATCCGGAGTGTCCTCTTACTGGTGGGCCATACTATGTTCCCAGAAATGGCCTGTCCTGTCTCAGATCTGGTCTCCTTGGCCAACTCTGTGAGGTTATTAGGAGCCAGCGGTGAGCCATTACATGGAGATGACTTTTTCTCTCTCAGGTCCTTCATAGCTGCATACATCTTCTCCAGGGATCATTTCTGTATGGACCTTTGAGGATCTTAGCATGTGGAAGATCTGCTACATTCCTATATTGAAAGACCAACTCTGTCTCTAATCTTCTGTAAAGTTAGATTGAGGGAACAGTGTATGGTTAGGATTAATAACATGTTCGATATGAATTAGGAATCATTCTGCAGGAATGATTGGGAAGCTGCAATATTTACAAGAAAATATAGGTGAAATATTAGTATGAAAACAGAAATGTAGGTAAGATTTGAAGCCCAGAAGGGCATTGGGCCCTTGATTGGGATACTTAGATTTGAATTATTTTCTGCAGAGATGTCTCAGATAAATTCAGTACAATGGCATAGGACCTTGTACGTTGGATGATGGAATGTTGAAGAGAACTTCTAGTCAAAAAGGGATAGTTGAAATTATTAGAAAGATATTCAGTTTCAGAAAGAAGAGTGAGTATAGGTTTTGGACAAAAGTTCTCCAGCAATAGGGTTTCGGATGGAGAGTGAATTTAAATGTGAGCACACGTGAAGAGTCAGTCACAATGATGAACTGGGGAAAATATGTCGGTAAGCAGATATCAATAGAGACATTAAGAAATCAGGAAAAGTATAAAGTGAGTGATAGGATTAGATATTTTCAACAGGGTTGAGTTTGAATATATAATCTAAGGAAGAAAAAAATATGTTGTCACAAATAGGATTGACATTTGAGAACATTAGGCAACATGTACATGGATGTTTTTAGTAATCCATGCTCACTTTCAATTTAGGCTTTGGTACAATCATATGTTTGACCTTTGCATTTTGGGTCCAGAATATTACTGTGATAAAATGTATATGTAGATTGGGTGACATAAGTATTTCTTATACCATTTCTGAGAGCAATATTTTGAAGATGTATAAATTATTATTGGCGGTACAAAGATTTGTAATCTGTGTCTATGAATATAGAATTAATGCATGAATTGACAATACTGTGAATAAATAATATAACTGTTTCCACTTTAAATAATGGATTGAATTGATATGTGAAAATATACACAAAAACTTATATTGATATACAATCATTCATTCCAACCAGTTACACATCTAATTGTATAATTGCGTTATGTTTTATTATAAAGATTGTGTGAGAGTTGCTTCAAAAGTGATTATAGAAATCGAAAATAATGTGTTTGGAAAGAAGTCTCATTAAAAGACCAGTCAAGAAACCTGGAGGAATACATGTGTTCTGAAGCAGTAAGTGATTGAAAGAGAAACGAATGCCTATAAATTTGTGAATTTGTGGATGAAATATATATCCTATTATGTGCATGAACTGAAGAAATATTAACGAACCAATGTTGAATAAAAATGAACATCAAAATACACACCATGTCCCATGGGAATCTAATTGCATTGATGTTAAACTGGGTCAATTACTGTAGAAATATTAGTATTTGTATGCACATTCACTGAAGTTAGTTTTAAGTACTAGAAAACAAATATGTAGTTCAGGTAAATGAATACTTCTGAGAATAATCTTGTGAAATTTTTATTATAAATCCACATACATGAACATGAATGAATTTCGGTAGTGTATATAAGACACATATATTTCATATTTTGAAAAATCTTGAGAGTGTGTATATATATATATATATATATATATATATATATATATATATATATATATATATATATAAACACACACCCAAAACCCACACAGAGATATTAAAAAGTACCAATATATAAGCCAATCAATATTCATCATGAAATATATAACATCCACAGATGCAAAATAATTTATTTTACTGAGCATGGATTTATGTACAATGTTGTTCTCCTAGGAAGCTCACACATAGGTTGAATTTTCAGTTCCAACTGCTTTTAGGAGGAGTGATCTTTTCTCACAATTTGTATCTCCAAGTCAGCCAAGTCACAAAAATGTACGTGTGATACCAGGTAGGATTCTATATGTGCATATAAAAATACATGTGCTGAATAGGCTACAGAGAAAGGGCATATAAAAATACATGTGCTGAATAGGCTACAGAGAAAGGGAGACAGGAATTCACGTATTTGTTAACTACAAAAACCCATGGTGAACTATTTTAATTAAAAATTGACTAGATTTATAACACCTACACTTTATCATGCAAAAGGCAAATCCAACTATACACCATGCCTCCTCTGAACTGTTTGTATTTCACTTCTGTTTGCATTATTTCTCTCCACCATATTAGGGTTAGTAGTCAGAGTCTAGTAGGGTATGGGTTAGTGTCAGGGATTCAGTATTTTGAATGTAAAATAGGAAAATGAATCAAATGTGTATGCAAATATGTGCTACACAAAATCTTCCTACTCTCATTCACAACAATACCTTGACACTATCTTTGCCCCAAGTAAGACAAAATAAAAGAAGAAGATTTAGAAAATCTGTGAATACATATCAGGAATGGAACATGGTTACGAGTTCACAATATTGGAGGTGGTAGAGGAGTTTCCAAAAGTAAGAGACAGGGTAAATACTGCACAAATATGGAGATCTGCCAGCCTAAAGACTTCTGGAGAACCTGCCTCTGAGGTTGGCCACTTGAAGTATATGTTGTAGTCAGGACCTATGGCTTCCTTTCTAGTGAGACCACCAAAGCTGGGTCTCCATCTATGTGACTTGCAGAACATGGTTTCTTATTTTCCAAAGAACGTGAGGCAGCAAGGCTAAATTCTCTCTTTGTAAGTAAACTCTTGCCACTGAAGGCTAAGTGTGGCCCCGTGTGGACTGTGAAGCCATTTGGTCATCCTCCACTTTTTATGGTGTCCTTGCTGCTGCACTGGGAGTTTGGTATTGGCTTCAGGAAATACAAGGAATTCAACTGGGTCACAGTGCTGGAGGGAGATCTGTCACGTGTTGTGTGTCAGGGTCTGCAGGAGAATGCACCAACCAGGCTTCTATCCCACATAGCTTGCCCCCTTGACCATAGCAACCTGATTCTGAACATTGCCCTGAAACCTCTCCATTCAACAAGATGCCTTTACATACAAGGGTCTGCTGGCTGCACCATGTCAGTTACAAGCCTTTTGGCAGATCCACATGACCCCACCACAGAAGTTTTATCACAGACCTGCAAAACACTGCTCTAGGCCCACTACTCAGCAGACTTTAACTTATTTGCATCATTGTTCTACACCATTTTCATGAAACCCAGTCAATCAAGGCACTGTCTGGTACACTAATGATGATCAAAAGGAAATCCAAAGTGTATCCAGTGTCACCTGGTGATGGGAATTTCAAATTTTTATGATGTTTATCTAGCCATTTTTCAAGGATGAGGTTGGAGGCACTGTGGGATTTAATTCATTCTGGAAACATTAAAAGGTGAGAAAGCCCATTTCAATGAAAGATCTGGAGAACTCTCACAGGCAAGATTTCCCAAAGAGTGGCCAAAAGATCAAATGAAGCCAGGCCCATTGAGGTCTACAATGTGAGGTCCATGTGTGTTTTTACTCTCAACTATGGCTGTCAAGTCTTTCAGAATAAAATCATGTGATATTCTGGCTCAGATTCCCAGTGCTCTGTGGGAAGCCCCCCGGGCCTAGATCTCAGTTTCCAAAGGCCACTACCATGTGTGGCCTCCAAAAATCCCAACACAATTCATGGCAATACATCTCTGCAGTCATTTCCAGAACTCAGTCTCTAAGAAGACTCACACCAGAGTTCAAGCCAAGGTGGACCCAGTCATCTCTTCCATCAGCCAAACAAATGACCACAATTAAAACCAAAACACTCCCACATGGCTCTCAACTACTTCCACATAGACACTCATCATAACCTCTGGCTGGAAGTTTCCATGAGGGGTGCAGCTGAAGACAGTATCCAAAATATGCTCCCTACCCTCATTTGTCTAATGTCAGGGTGGCTTGACAACCTATCTGTGAACAAGGAGTGATCAATTAGGCCTGCCATTAATACTGCTCTGCTTCTCCAATTTGAGCCTTATGTCTGTGGGATTTAGATTCTTTATGTGAATTGGAGTTATGAGAAAATTCAAGCACCTATGGGCTTGCCTCTGCAGGGCTTTGAAAAACTTTTTGAACCAAAGATACCTATTCTCACTTGATGGAAGTCAGGAACCTTACAGAGGAAGGCGAGAGACTTCATCCACAAGACTGCTCTTTTTCCATTTTGGTTTTGGATGCACACATGAGATCTTTCCTTAGATTCATCAGGTGGTGAGAATCTAAGTCATAGCCTCACACAGGGCCAAGAGGCTGATTCAGACACATCCCTTTCCACGGCAATTAAGCAAAGAGCCACAGGTGATGCTCATTATTTTCCATTAGACAACTCTTTTCTTCAGGTTTCACAAAGGGGTGGACTGAGGCAAAGACCTTGCAGACATTCAGGGCAACGGAACAATAGGTAAACAAAAGGCCCAAATCAGTGTTTCTCCACTGACACTTTACTGGTCACACTGATATCTGAGTTTTCTGAGTTCCTCTCCATTCCCTTCAGCTATCCAGTACAAGGCCATGTTATAGAGTTTGGAGGTGGTACATATCTTTTACACAAAACCATGAGCCTATTCTTGAGAGTGGCCAGAATTCAGGAAGAAAACAGGAACTTAGGAAGATAGCAGGTGTTGCCCATTCATAAGGAAAGCCGTAGTCCATTCATAAATTTGGCAGGATGAATGCTGAGAAGCTTTCTACTAGACAGAACAATTCCATTGATGCATTCTCTTTTCTAATGTCTATAACCACAGACACAGTGGAATACACAAACCCACAACCACACCCACAAAGGCAACTCTTTCCTCCAAGTTGGTCTGTGACTATCCAGAGTGTCCTCTGACTGGTGGGCCATACTATGTTCCCCAAAATTGCTTGTCCTGTCTCAAATCTGCTTTCCTTTGCTAACTCTGTGAAGTACTCAGGAGTCAGCGGTGAGCCAATACCTGCTTTATCAGAAAAGAATTATCTTCAGAGCTTCCCTGGCATTTGGCCATCCTCACCTCTGTAGGTAAGTGCCGCAGCCCGGCTGGCTGGGCAAAATAACCGGGGGGGTGACGAACAACTTGGGTAGACTGATGCAGCAGGAGTGGAAGCCAATTATTGTTGAATAAGAGCGGTATTTATACATTTTACACAGCCTATCTAATTAGCATGAAATAGATACAGCAGTCAAACAATAAGGAATCTCCACACTTAATGGCTCGCTTTTGTTACTTCACAAACCACTCCCTCTGGCATTTTGCCAGGCGCCATCCAGACTTTTTTTACAGACTCTAACATTTCTCTGGCAAAATAACAGGTGCCAATCTGACTTGTTTACAGACCTTAACAGGTAAGAAGAAAGACTGACTCTGTCTTTGGTAAATTCAAACAAGTGAGACCACTGGGACTGGGATTGGTAATGGCTCTGGGTGCCTGGCTTCCTGGATCCCAAGTTCAGAGACTTTCATCATCAAGGAAGTGAGGTGTGGTCACATCTTTCAGGAACTGAATGAGGTAACTGCCTTGGCAACCACTTTGTCCTAACAGTTGCTTCCAAGGGTCCCATGAGATGGAGGCTGCCCCTACTTCCTGTGACACTTTCATATGTTAGAATGGTATATCAACCATACGCACCTGGGAAGAGCTTTCCACACAGGCCTGGTTTGGTCTACTCTACATTAAGAAGAGTGAGGCTGATTCAGACACATTCCTTCATCCTACCAGGTTCTTTGCCATGGAGATGTCTTTTGCTCTCTCAGGTCCTTCATAGCTGCCTACATCTTCTCCAGAGATCATTTCTGCATGTACCTTTGATGTTCTCAGCAGGTGGAAGATCCCATACATTCCTGTATTGTAAGACCAACACTGTCGCTGCTCCTCAGTAAAGTTAGATTGAGGGAACAGTGTATGATTAGTGTTATTAACATGTTCGATATGGGTTAGGAACCATTCTGCTGGATGAATAATGGTATTGGGAACCTGTGATATTTATAAGAATATAGAGGTGAAATATATGTACGAAAACAGAAATCTAAGTAAGATTTGAAGCCCAGAACTTCATTTGTCCCTTGATTGGGATACTTAGCGTTGAATTACATTCTGCACAGATGTTTCAGATAAATCGATATACAATGGCATAGGACCTTTCACCTTGGATGATTGAATGTAGAAGAGAACATCCAGTCAAAAAGTGATAGTCGGTAGGATTAGGAAGATAGTCGGTAGGTTTAGGAAGAAGAATGAGTGTAGGATTTGGAACAAAAGTTCTTTAGAACTAGGGTATCGCTAAGAGAGTGAATGTAAATATCAGCACATGTGATGAGGAAGTCACAATGATTAACTGGGGAAAATATGTAGGAAAGCAGATATCAATAGAGACATTACAAAATCAGGCAAAGTATAAAGTGAGTGACAGGATTAGACATTTTCAACATGTTTGAGTTTGAATATATAATCTTTGGAAGAAACAAATATGTAGTCACCAATAGGATTTTCATTTGAGAGCATTAGGCAACCTGGACATGGATGTTTTTAATAATCCATGTTCACTTTCCATTTAGGTTTTGTACAATCATAAGTGTGACCTTTGCTTTTTGTGTCCAGAATATTTCTGTGATAAAATGTATATGGAGATCAGGTGACATGGGTATTTCTTCCACCATTTCTGGGAGCTATATATTGAGGACGTATAAATTAGTATTGGGGGTACAAAGAGGTGTACCTGTGTCTATGAATATAGAGATAATTCGTGAATAGACTGTACTGTGAATAAATAATATAACTGGTTCCACTTTAAATAATGGATTGAATTGATATCTGAAACTAAGTAAGAAATCTTATATTGATATACAACCATTCATTCCAACCAGTTATACATCTAATGGTAATATTAGTGTTATGGTTTATTGTGACGGGTTTGTGCGTTTTGCTTCAAATGTGATAATGGAA